>NC_081563.1:87822797-87857354 GCF_022355385.1 Mustela nigripes | reverse complement strand
GGGGCCGGGGTGAGTAATGCGCTCGGGTTGGCTTTCAGGAGCTTTCGTTCCCTGAGCGCTTTCCGTAGAGTTCCGGAGGACGGGAATACAAATGACGGCCTCCTGGTCTCCGGCCTGGAGGAGCTGAGAGCTCAGGGCTCCACTCCTCAGTGTGCCCTCAGAGAACAGCGCCCAGTAACTCCCGTCTGCCTGACCTCCGGCGCGCTCTGAGCTCACCGAGCCTGCGACAGGTTCAAGGTAACACCGAGCTGTGAGCTTACTGTCTGCTCTGTCTCTATAGCCGGTTTTCCCGTTCCAATACCCGCAACCTCTGCAACCCTAAGACACCCCCGATCCTTCTGTGAGCCTGCGGGACCTGAGGCCACGCTGACCCCACGTGGGCTTCGCCCCGGGTAGCCTCTGGAGCAATGTCCCTCAGTGGAACAGACTTTTAAAAGTCCTGATTTTGTGCGTGGTTGCTCTGCCGCTTCCCGGGAGCCGGCCCCTCCCCCCGGGGTCTATCTTCCCGGTCGCTTTGGATTCACTTCTCCGCCGGTCCTACCTTTCAGAAAGTGGTTGTTTTTCTGTTTCCAGAATTGCTGTTCTTCTTCTTTTCGATCTGCCGATGGATTTTCAGGTGTTTGCAATCTTTAGATAAGCTATCTAGCTGATCTCCAGCTAGCTGAAGTAGTCTCGGCCTGCTACTTCTCCGCCATCTTGACTCCTCCCCCCGGGGAAATGATTTATTTTATTAGAGCTATTTTTCTGCTTCCATTTGTATAGATATCGAGGTGCTTGTTTATTCTCATTAAGTAAATAATTAAAATTGTGGTGTTTCATTATTTCTCTGTAATATCCCCCCAAATATTTCTTTATTGAGAAAGCAAAGGTGATTATAAAGGCAAAAATGTGATTATAAACAAATTTTCCCTCTCTTTGAATCCAGGCCTTCATTCTCAAAGCAGTAAGAGAAAGATGAAATTTTCAAACATTTCAGGCAGAAAAAATGTGTAGTGTCACTTTTGAACAAAAGTTTCTCTCTACTTATCCTTCTGTGTCACAAATGACAAAACAAACAAGGGAGATCTCTAGAACTACCATGTCAAAAATTGACTTCCAGTAATTTTTTCCCAGAGACCGAGGAAGATTTCTTCTGCTTAGGCCCTAATATGGAACAATTGTCCTTCCCTCTATGTGACATTTACTCAGATACAGGACAGAAACCTGACTGAGACAGAGAAAGTCTGACAATTGTATTAAAATTAGTCAATACGGAGTCAACAAGAACATTGTATACCAATACATTAATTACCAATTAGCATGAATTCTGTGCCTGTCTGGTATAATTGTAGGAGGTTAACTAACAGGGGGAAGATACAAATGAACCAATTCAAAATATTACCCATCTGCTAACCTTGGTAAAATAACTTGGCAGTCCTAGAGGGCAATTTCCTGATGTCTGCTGGTATTTTTTTTTTCTTCTTACTCTTTTTAATTTTTTCGTTAGGAAGAAAGAGAGCAAGCATACATGGTGGAGGGGGGAGCAGGAGGGAAGGGCAAAAGGAGAGGGAGAGAGAATCTTAAGCAGACCAGACATGGAGCTCAAACTCATGGCCCTGAGATCATGACCTGAATGGAAATCAAAAGCCAGATGCTTAATGGCTGAGCCACTCAGGTACCCACTTCTGACACTTTTAATCAAAGAGATTTTAATCTCTTGAAAACTTTGCTTGCTTTATATCATTAGAACTTTCCAATATTTCCTAGAAGAGTTCATGTGAACCCAGTGTCATGTGACCCTCTTTGCACAGGTTCCTAGGGACATCTTTGAAATTGATGAGATTTCCTGCTCAGGAGTGGTAGGTAAGGGGGCTGTAATGAGAATTAGGCCCACTGGGCTTTTCCTGATTGGCTGAGCTAGAATCCAAATCTGATTTTAAAAAGAAGTTAGTTCTTTGAGAACCTAATGAACTGAGCAATACAGCTTGAAATTTGGCTACCTGGTGTGACATGAAAGTAAGGGCAGGCTTTTAGCTGACTCTCAGTGTGATTCAACTTGATTTTTACCTCATGCCATATCATTCCTGGTGTGGATGGAACTATTTTCCATTCTCTCTGTTCAGTTTTAATTATGCTACATATGATAGTTCTAATTTCAAAACAGTCTGGGACATGATACATATGAATAAATGCAATTTAAGCCAAATTGAGCTCAGTGCCCAGAAAAATTAGGCACAATCTCATAAAAACAATTGAATATATATTTATTAATATATATTAAATAATACATATTAATATATAGTAATATTAATATGTATGACATGTAATGTATGTTATATACTATGTTAATATAATTTCATTAATATAGTGAAAATATAAATAATAAAAATATAAAACACCTCAGTTAATATGTGGGATATTGTGTAGCTTTTGAAAATTTTAAAATGTCACTAGACCATATGGAGTTTTAGGCATTTATGACAATGTTAAGCATGAGTTATGTGGACAATCTCTAGTGTAGGGCTGGCAGCAATCACTTTCAGTTTTGGATATTCCTGATGGTGAAGCTAAAAATAATGCTGATGGTAACAGTGATGAGGGTTTCATGTTAAATTTCCAAGTCACCCCCCCTTGTCATTTTCATTCCCACTGTGTGTTGTCCTGCATGCTTCAGTCCAAGTGACCTGAAACAAATCAGTCAAACTTTTAGGATAATGTAAACCACTCTAAGGTTTTTTGAAAATTAAAGGTACTTGAGAATGCATTTTTCCAGCTGGTATAGAGATAAAAAGTAAAAATTTAGCAAAGCATCAGATCATTTGATCACAAATATTTACTTTTTGAAAGGCCAGAGGTATAAATGAGAATATATATTATCTGAAATTTTTTCCTGGACACATTTTACATGTCAGTTATGTATCCAAAAATGCTCATAAGTTAGCAGTCATGGTTAATATTTTTGAACTAGGATATGATAAGGTAGGCTTAGGTGTACAAGGTCAGAATTTGTCTTCTCCTGAGCTTAACTACTGAAGCAGAATAGTGAAAAGCAGTTAGATTAATTGTTAGAAATAATGCAGGCTCATGATTTGAAAAGCAAAATACTATGAGCAGTAATGGATGTAGGACACTTGAAAACTTTTTCTAAATAGAAATTTAAAAATATACCTAGGCAAACTTTGCCAATATGCAGGATTTGATCTGGAAATGAGGAGAGATAGTACAATAAGATATCATCAAAAATTTACCTTTATCTCTATCATCAGTGGAATAATGTAAAGGAGGAACTCTTAAATTGACAAAGTGGGACCTTGCATTATTGTTTCTCCTTCAAATCCCTGGTTTCTTCCACTAGGTGCTACGTGGAAATTGCAGTAACTGTAATTACTGAAAAAAATATGTCAAATCATCTTTAGTTATAATGGTAAACATTTATAAAGTCATATATTTGTAAAATGTATTTTATATTGGGAAATCAATCTCACAAAATTTGGAAATAATCAGTAGAAGCAAGATTCATTGATTAATCAATTAACAAATTATTAATTTTTTAATTGAAGTGTAGTATGTGCCAGGAATTTCCCACAAAGTGGAAAGGTGTAATTTTAAGGCAGAAGTCATCCTTGCCTGCCAGTTGCTTATGGACTAGCAGGAGGGACACACACTGGACCAAGAGTTACAAATACGATGGGCCTTCGCAAAATGGAAGATCAGGGTAGCTAAAGAACTTAGAACTGGAGATTGCAACTCACTCCTAGAACTCAGGAAAACCTCTATTAAGGAGTGACATTTAGCTAGAAACCTATAAATTAGTAAATATTATTTGCTCAAAGACATATGGAAAGTATTTTGGGCCAAGAAAGCAACACATGAAAGGCCTTTTGGAATGACAGCATATCTGAGGCATAGAAAATGAATATTCTATATGACCAGAGCACAGAGAATTCAGGAGAGTGTTGAGTGAAATGAAGTTGGAGAGGTTGACCATGGACTTGGACTTTTATCAGATTATCAGGAAACCACTGAAAGGTTTGAAGCAAAGTTAGCATTAGCTTTTCAAAAAAGAACCTTGTTTTAGTTCCAGCTCTGCAACAAGTAACCTCTCTGTACTCCAGGGTTATCCATCAACACAACATGCTGTTTGCAGACCCCTCTTACTCTGAGTCATGTGTGATTGTCAGAAACAAAGGGATGAAATTACTGATGAGAAGGGAAGAGGCATGAATGTTCTGTGACAACTAACCTTCTATTTGTGTGTGTGTGTGGGGGGGTTATATGAGTGATACTGAATGTTGTTTATTGTGTTGATGCATAATAAAGCGAAAAATGTCTGTCTATTTTCTTTAATTGGCTGAGGCGCAGGTGCCATTATAATTGCTGAGATTATTTGCATATTGGCTTTTAATGATGCATTTAAAAATAGTCATCCCATTTACTAATTTAGGCAAACAATTTTTTTTTTTGCAAGTGAGGGGCAATATCATGGTTATTCCCAAGCAACCTTTTATTTAAAATTTAACACTCCAGTCCTTATTACCACCCCCAGCGCTCCCCCACTGAGGGGGAAAAATAGAATTCTGGTCATTTAGGCACTAACTAAACCAAAACCAAAACCAAAAACGAAGAAGAAGAAAAAGGAGGAGGAGTAGGAGAAAAAAAGTTTTTGTTATGAGATTCATTTCATTTCATCAAGAAAGAAGAAATAAAAGAAGCTGGTTTACAAGTGGTACACCTGGTGCTACTTTCTCCTAACTGCTTGTGCATTTATTAGCCCATAGGACACGTCTGGGCTTTTGGTGTTGTTGCTATTATTTAAGTTCTGCCACAGAGACAGATCATCAAATGTAAAACAGGTGTTCTTTGAAAATATTGTTGTATTCCTTCCCAGTAGTAATTGGGGAATATACCCATTGATTTCTCAGTAACTTAGGTTTTCTAGTAAGAAGTGGGAAAAGAGACAGCACAGCCATGGCCTCAGGTTGTGGAGACTCCTTGGTGACCTGAGAGCAGCCTTGATTCCTGAGGACATGGAGGGCACACATAATTCAGGTGTAAGTCAAAATTTAAATACAGTTACAGAAGAATGTAGAGTGACAGGAATACAGTGGCTATTACCTTTCCAACCTCCAGAATATGGCAGTGCTTATATTGAACTTGTGACCTTTGGGAATGGTTTGAAGAAGAAAATATGTTGTGAAAACATATTTAAGGCTTTTCTTAATAAACTCCTATCACTCTCAAAAAAAGAATTGGGGTTTTAAAATCCCATATCTTCTCTACATGTACAAGCACTTACTGTTCTATACTATTTCATAAAATGCATCTTGTGATTCTTTTAGCGAAGCTTCAGCTCTGAATCCTGTTTGCATATGTTTGTTATTAGGGATCTCAGAATGGCTATATTTTGCTCAATCAGTATTTGTTGTATACATTATGTTCATAGCATTCATGTTCTACCACAGTCCATAAATTGGGATCTTTAGTTGGAAGTTGCCTTGTTTGCTGAGAATGATAATTGGGTCTTTTGTGTTGAGGGGAGACATGGAGCAGAGGGGTTGGCCATAGAGGGTTATGGAGCCTGTGGAATTGTCACCAAGTTGCCCCTGCGATTTGAAATCTCCTTCTGGTCCAGATGATGACTGGAAGCCCAGCTGGGTGACAGGACTTCTGAGTCTGAAGCTGAGAATAATCCAAGGATAACATTCTAGGGTAAAATGGAAGCCTATAACCAGGAGGATAACAAAACTTACGTAGCAACTTAGTGACCCTTTCAGAGGCTGCCCTACAGAAGGCATGATGGGATGGAATGTTAGCTGTCAGACTGGACAAGTGTGGGCGGCAGAGCTTGGCTCTTCCTGAAGTTGGAGGTGGGAGATCTGTGGCTAGTTGCAGGTGCTGTAATGACAAGACTGCATTCTGAGCTCTATATGCAGAGGGAACCTGACTTGCTGGCTTCCTGATATAGACAGCTGCCAAATAAATAGAGACACCTGGCCAGTGGGAATGGGGTAACTTTGTGTTTTGGGGTTGTGCAGTTATTGAGGCCCTGAAAGTGTAGAATCTGTACTCCTTGTAAAGTGCCAGCACTTCTGCATCTATTATGGAGCTGTAAGGACATCCCACTCCCATGTACCACCATTTCCAACATTATGACAAATAAATAAGGTACTTTATTTTTTAAATTGTAACCCTTATGTTCTTTATTTATCTTTTTTAAATTTTTAAAAAAAAATTTAAATTAACATATAATGTATTATTTGTTTCAGGGGTACAGATCTGTGAATCATCAGTCTTACATGCTTCACAGCACTCATCATAGCACATACCTTTCCCAAAGTCCATCACCCAGACACCCCATCCCTCTTACCCACCTCTCTCCAGCAACCCTCAGTTTGTTTCCTGAGGTTTGTCTCTCTCTCTCTCTCTGGTTTCATCCCATTTCATTTTTTTCATGCTAAGCGAAATGAGTCAGTCAGAGAAAGACAATTATCATATGATCTCACTGATATGTGGAATTTGAGAGACAAGGCAGAGGATCATGGGGCAGAGAGGAAAAAAAAATTGACCTTCATTTTTTATCCAGAGGGGTCTCTCCTTGTGCTCTCTCCAAGAACATATCATACAGGAGACACTGCTGTTGGCCTTTGGCTCCTTCTTGGCAACTGGAGTCAGGAGAAGCATCTAAACTTCCTGGGATCTAAAAATGGGAGGGTTGTCAGAATGAAGTGCTGGGAAAGTAGTATCTGTGTAACTCAAAATGTCACATTTTATAAGGTAAAAGAATGAAGAACAACCACATTGATTGGATTCAGGAAAATCTCCCATGACACAGACCCTAAGTATTCCAAAAGATATTTTGGTAAGGTATTCACAGAAGGGAATGAAAGAACACAACAAAAGAAGAAAGGGAAGAAATAGCACAGGACTTTTTTTAAATCCAGAAAAAAAAGTTACTAGAGCCTCTCTTTAGATAGGTACCAAAATCATGCTTACATTTTATTCACTCAAGTAGAATGTTTGAGAATATTTTGTTTAACTGTTAATGAGGGGGATTTGTTATTATTCAGTCATTTCATTAACCCATTTGCGGCACTGAAAGCAGGTTCGCCAACTGACAAATACCTATTTTTGTAAATAAGCACCAATAAAATGTGAACTAAAATATTGGGCTGAACCTTTGCAGACATCTGAGCGATTTGAGATTAAGGCAAAAAATTGACTTCATCTCTACATCTTACTACAAAGTAAGGTGTAGCCTGAAGAGAAAATAAAATACCAGATAATAAATACTTGATCTTATCCAAAAGAATATAGGTCTTTACTTTGTTCTAGAATAGCCTCATATGAATATTCATTACAGAGAAAAAACACCCCCCCATAATTGTTTCAAAGCACAAAGTCAAGATTTCAAGATTTTTATAGAACAGCATATGGCAAAGTGAATGTAGTGTTTCTAAGGGAAAATTTCTTCTTACTATTTCTCAGGAAATTTATGTCCTTCAGAATTCCAAGTTCTGAAAAAAAAAAGCCAAGAATTGAGAAAAATGAAAAAAATGTAGCATAACTCTCCTGTGGGAATTAAAAGTTAACAATCAACACGGTAATATTCTAAGAAATAAGTATTGAAAGCAAGTCCTGAAACTGACAATTTCAACTTCTGATTCTGTGTAGTGCTGCTGACTTTGCTAGAGGACCCAGATGTATCAGTATTCAGATGACATTCAGGTTTGCTGGTGTTTTCATGTTAGAATATTCAGCATAGGTGTTTGCAAAGAACAGATGGGACTGATAAGTGATACTGTGATGTAAAATCAGCAGCTGATCCAAAATCTGAGTTAGTCAGAACAATATCAATTCTAATGGCAAAACTAAAATCAAAGCAAAGAGAAAAAAATATTACCATCTTTAAAAAGAAATGAATAAAACAAGAGAAGCATTTTGTTTTATTTTGGAATATTTGTGATGAAACAAGTCCAAAACTATCAGAATGATTAGATTTTTGTTTTAAGATTTCATTTTAAGAATAACTTCAGTTTTAAGTGTTTTTTTTTAATAAGATTTATTTATTTATTTTAGAGAGAGAGTGAGACTGTGTGTGCTCAAGCCCACAGACAGGGATAGGGGCAGAGAGACTCTCAAGCAGACTCCCTGCCGAATACAGAACCTGAGGTTGGGCTGGATCTCATGACCCTGAGATCATGACTTGAGACAGATCAAGAGCTTAACTGACTGAGCCACCCAGGTACCCCTAAATGTTTTTTATTGGCTTTTATTTTCTGTGAGTATTATTTTCTTGTAATGCTTTGTAATATTAAATGTCCAAATTAAATAGAGATTTTTATACATTGAAATGTATAATATGTCTCTCTATATAATAATAATTTGTCTATCTTAATAGAAACCTCTAAAACAATTAATTTCAGAAAACATATTCACTTTATTATAGTTATCAATCATTATTTTGAAAGACGTAAATGAAGTTTGATGAAAAATTCAGTGTAATATGATTTTAGAAATTTGTGAGCATTTCAGGAAATTCTGATGTCTCATTATCAAATCTTAGATTGCTATGCCTAAGATTAATATATTTTGTGAATTTAGAAAACACTAGGTGATTGGATTATTTTAACTAATTTTTAAAAATTCCAGAAACAAACTGAGGGTTTTGGAGGGGAGGAGAGTGGGGAGTTCGGTGAGCCTGGTGGTGGTTATTATGGAGGGCACTTATTGCATGGAGCACTGGGTGTGGTGCATAAAGAATGAATTCTGCAACACTGGAAAGAAATAAAATAAAATAAAATGAAAAAATTCCATTAGTTAACATATGGTGTATTATTAGTTTCAGAGGTAGAGTTCAGTGATTCATCAGTCTTATGTAATACCCAGGGCTCATTACATCATGTGCCCTCCTTAAGGTCGTTCACCCAGTTACCCCATCCCCCCACCTTGTCCCCTCCAGCAACCCTCAGTCTGTTTCCTATTATTTTTTTTTTATTTTTTTTAAAGATTTTATTTATTTATTTGACAGAGATAGATCACAAGTAGGCAGAGAGGCAGGCAGAGAGAGAGAGGAGGAAGCAGTCTCCCGGCTGAGCAGAGAGCCCGATGCGGGACTCAATCCCAGGACCCTGAGATCATGACCTGAGCTGAAGGCAGCGGCTTAACCCACTGAGCCACCCAGGCGCCCCCTGTTTCCTATTATTAAGAGCCTCTTATGGCTTGTCTTCCTCTTGGATTTTTATTGTTTGTTTGTTTGTTTGTTTTCCATTTCTTCCCTTATGATCCTCTGTTTTGTTTCTTAAATTCCACATATGAGTGAAATCATATGATAATTGTCTTTCTCTGATTGACTGATTTTTAAAAAAATATTTAATTAATTAATTTATTTGACAGAGAGAGAAACAGCGAGAGCAGGAACACAAGCAGAAGGAGAGGGAGAGGGAAAACAGGCTTCCTGCTCAGCAAGGAGCCTGATGTGGGGGTCAGTGTGAATATTGCTGCTATAAACAGTGGGGTGCAGATGTCTCTTCAGATCATTACATTTGTTTCTTTGGAGTAAATGCTTCATAGTGCATTGCTAGGTCATAGGGTAGCTCTATTTTCAACTTTTTGGGGCACCTTCATACTGTTTTCCAGAGTGGCTGCACCAACTTGCATTTTCACCCAACAGTAGAAGAGGGTTCCCCTTTCTCTGAATCCTCAACAACATCTGTCATTTCCTGACTTGTTAATTTTAGCTATTCTGACTGGTGTGAGGTGGTATCTCATTGTGGTTTTGATTTGCATTTCCTTGATGCCAAATGATGTAAAGCATTTTTTCATATATCTGTTGGTCATTTGTATATCTTCTTTGGAGAATTGTCTGTTCATGTCTTCTGCCCATTTCTTGAACTAGATTATTTGTTCTTTGGGTATTAAATTTGACAAGTTCTTCATAGATTTTGGAAACTAGCCCTTTATCTGACAAGACATTGAAAATATCTTCTCCCATTCCATAGGGTGACTTTTAGTTTTGTCAACTGTTACCTTTGCTATACGGAAGCTTTTTCTCTTGATGAAGTTCTAATAGTTCATTTTTGCTTTTGTTTTCCTTGCCTTTGAAGATGTTTTGCAAGTAGTTGTTGCAGCTGAGGTCACAGAGGTTGCTGCCTGTGTTCTCCTCTAGGATTTGGATGGATTCCTGTCTTACATTTTTCTTTTATCCATTTTGACTCTATCTTGTGTGAGGTGTAAGAAAATGGTCCAGTTTCATTCTTCTGCATTTGGTTGTGCAATTTCCCCGACACAGTTTGTTGAAGAGACAGTCTTTTTTCCACTGGATAGTCTTTCCTGCTTTGTTGAAGATGAGCTGACCAGAGAGTTGAGGGTCCATTTCTGGGTTTTCTATTCTGTTCCACTGATCTATGTGTCTGTTTTTGTGCCAGTACCATGCTGTCATGATGATTATAACTTTGTAATAGAGCTTGAAGTCTGGAATTGTGATGCCACAGCTTTGGTTTTCTTTTTCTACATTCCTTTGGCTATTCAGGTTCTTTTCTGGTTCCATAGGATTATTTGTTCCATTTCTTTGAAACTCCTAAAATTTGTATGGAGGCAGAAGAGATCCCAAATTGATAAGGAAATGTTGAAAAAGAAAAACAAAACTGGGAGCATCACATTGCCTGATTCAAGCTCTACTACAAAGCAGTGATCACCAAGACAGCATGGTACTGGCACAAAAACAGACACATAGACCAGTGGAACAGAGTAGAGAGCCCAGATATGGACCCTCAACTCTATGGTCAAATAATCTTTGACAAAGCAGGAAAAAGTATATAGTGGAAAAAAGTCTCTTCAATAAATGGTGCTGGGAAAATTGGACAGCTATGTGTAGAAGAATAAAACTCGACCATTCTCTTATATCATACACAAAGATAAACTCTAAATGGATAAAAGACCTCAATGTGAGGCGGGAATTTATCAAAATCCTAGAGGAGAACACAGGGAGTAACCTCTTTGACATCGGCCACAGCAACTTCTTTCAAGAAATGTCTCCAAAGGCAAAGGAAACAAAAGCTAAAATAAACTTTTGGGACTTCATCAAGATCAAAGGCTTCTGCATAGCAAATGAAAGAGTCAACAAAACAAAGAGGCAACATAATGGGAGAAGATATTCACCAATGACACTACAGACAAAGGGCTGATATCCAAGATCTATAAAGAACTCCTCAAACTCAACACACACAAAACAGATAATCACATCAAAAAAATGGGCAGAAGACATGAGCAGACACTTCTCCAAAGAAGACATACAAATAGCTAACAGACACATGAAAAAATGTTCATCATCATTGGCCATCAGGGAAATTCAAATCAAAACCACATCTAACTTACACCAGTTAGGATGGCCAACATTACCAAGACAGTAAACAACAGTGAGGATGTGCAGAAAGGGGAACCCTCTCACACTGTTGGTGGGAATTCAAGTTGGTACAGCCACTTTGGAAAAGAGTGTGGAGATTCCTTAAGAAATTAAAAATAGAGCTACCCTATGACCCTGCAATTTCACTACTGGGTATTTACCCCAAAGATACAGATGTAGTGAAAAGAAAAGCCACCCCAATGTTCAGATCAGCAATGGACACTGAAGCAGTTGCCAAACTGTGGAAAGAACCAAGATGCCCTTCAATGGGTGAATGGATAAAGAAGATATGGTCCATATATACAATGGAGTATTATGCCTCCATCAGAATGGATGAATACCCAACTTTTGTATCAACATGGATGGGACTGGAAGATATTATGCTGAGTGAAATAAGTCAAGGTTTCACTTACTTGTAGAGCATAAGGAATAACACTGAGGACACTGTGAGATGGAGAGGAGAAGTGAGTTGGGGAAAATTGGAGGGGGAGACACACTATGAGAGACTGTGGACTCTAAGAAATAAACTGAGGGTTTTGGAGGGAAGGGGGGGGGGGGTTGGGTGAGCCTGGTGGTGGGTATTATGGAGGGCATGTATTGCATGGAGCACTGAGTGTAGTGCATAAACAATGAATTTTGGATCACTGAAAATAAATGTAATAAAATAAAATGGAAAAAAGTTTATTTTTATTGATTTTATTATTTTTGAAGCAATTATAAATGGGATTTTAAAATTTCTTTTTCTAGTTGTTCATTATTAGTTTGTTAGAAACATTTTTTATAAAAAAAGAAAGAAAAGAAAAGAAAAGAAACAAGTACATCTGAAACATCATTCCAGCTGTATTTTGGCCAGTGCAATGGTGAAATGTTAAGTTTTTGCCATTTCTTGTCTGTCCATATTTGATGGTAAGTATGTGGCTTCAGAGGAGACTCTGAGACTATACTTCACATGGCAATATGCTTTATAGATGGATCCAAGTTGCATTCCTAAAGCTACTAGACCCACATGCACATGAATGTTCCCAGAGAGGAAACCGAATTTGTGGAACAAAATTATCTTCCTTGTAATTGGGACAAACCTGAGGAGTTGTTCCAAAGGTTCTTTCTTCTTCCTATTCTGTTTTCTTTGCCAGCAACCTTTTTTCTCCTCCTCCACTTTGGTGTTCTTTGTCCTTCATATTTCATTATAATTAATTTTATTTGCTGGCTTCATGTTATGATGTCCTGAGCATGTGTCTCACATTACCCAATAAGTAGGAATCTACCAATTCCTGGTTGGTCCTCCTCTAATTTTAGGTGAAAGTACATAATAATCCTATAATTCCCAGGTACTCCATAGTTGTATGTCTCTTCATTTTGTATTTGCAATTCTAGTCTCACTACGTACATCTTCTGATTTAATCATATTTTTCAGGATATTAACTGATAGTCTTTAAACTCCCTCTTATCTTTCTTTTATTTGGCTCTCAATTTTCAATCAATCAAGTGGTATATGAGCCCAAAGAAATGTTGGGAGTTGCTGTTTTGAGAATCGTTGCTGATATCTCTTTGCTCACTTGTGTGTTTGGTGCCATAACACACTGGCTTATCATTATTCATTGAGATAATGCCTTCAATAAAGCTATTCATAGGTCTCTTAGTTTAGAGAATTATTAAAATATACTGCAGTAGTTTAACCAATGTTCCAGGTTATATGAAAGATCATTAACTCAAACTTGATTTGAGATTACATTATAAATAATTTTATCAAACATAAAAAGGTGCACTACAAAACATGGCTACATGTTTCTCTAGTCTTTGTACATGGACTCCATTATAATGTGACCTTCTTTCTCCTTCCAGCAAAAGGTGATCTGTTTCTCTATTCCCTTGAATCTAAGTTCAGCTTGCGACTTGTTTTGGCCAGGGCACTGCAGCAGAAGTGATGCTATGAAGTTCTAAGAGTCCTTCAAATGTCCATTTTTGCCCTCTTGGGATCTGGCTGCCATGTGAGAGATCCCAGTTGTAGCCTGTTTGAAGGGCTATGGAAAAGAGAAGTCCCTATGCCCATAGCCCCAGCCCACTGTCTGTGTGTGGGTGAGGCTACCTACTCTGAGCTGGCCAGCAGCAGGACTGCCAAGTGACTCCAAGTGCCTAAGAGACCTACTGGTGCTCACTCAACTGTACCCAAGTTGCCAGCCGAAGAGTTAGGGGGGATTACAAAGTTATTGTTTTAAACATTAAGTTTAGTGGTGGTCGGAACATAGCAAGAGCTAATGAATACAGAATTTGGTTCTTCAAGGTAGGATGCTGCTGTACTAATCATTGAAAACACACAGTCCTTGCTTTAGCTGTAGCCAGGGTAGATGCCAAATGCTGGAGAGACATTGAGGAAATTGTTAACCATAATAGAAAAAATAAGTAGCAAACTATTATGGAGGCTGAAAAATCTGTGAGAAAATTGTTACTGAAGGCTAAACATGGGTAACATATAACATTTAGTCATAGAAGAACTTTGATGGTAGAGAAAGTCTCTAACAAAACATGAGGATCTGGTGAAGCAACTCTCTGGGCAGAATTTTGAAAACCCAGTTAGGTTCTTCTAGCTGCATGAGGTCTGTTAGATGCACGAGAGAGACAAACCAAAAAAGGAACTTTTCAGCTTGCAAGTAAAATTTAGAGGGAGTATAGTGTGTCTGACACTTGCTGGATTTGAGAATTAAACTGCCCAATTTGCCTACTTTGCAAAGGATGATCCTTGTAAAATACCATCACTGAGAAGGATCAAGTCAAGGGTGTGGGTGCAAGACCCTTACGTACGACAGTGGTTCTGAAACTTTAGTATCTCTCAGAATTATACAGCTTGTTAAAACACAGGGTGCCTCATCTTTCCTAAGAGATTCTGATTACATTGTTTCGGGTTGGGGACTAAAAATTTCATTTCTACCAAGTTCTCAGGTGATGCAGCTGGTGGGAAGACCACACTTTGTGAAGCACCACCCAGCTAGGTTTAAGTTTGTGGCAAGTAGACCTGCTAGACTGACAAAATGGGTTTTAAGAATTTTTTTTTTAAATTTATTTATTTTAGAGAGAGAGAGGTCTGGGGCAGGAAGGACACACAGAGATGGAGAGAGAGAATCTCAAGCAGACTCCCTACTGTGTGGAACCTGATGCAGGACTTGATCTCACAATCCTGCCACCATGACTTGAGTCGTAATCAAGAGTCCAGTGCTCAACTGACTGAACCACCCAGGCACCCTGGCTTGTAAGAATCTTAAGCATGCTTCCTGCAATAGTCTGACATGCCCAGAATAGGTATCAGTCTTGCAAAGAGTTATGAATGTGGCTTTTGGGCATGGAGTCAACCCATTAAGTTTCAAATGAAGTTTAGAAAAATATATACAAAAGATCAATTTGTGCCAGCCCTTATTGCTTGAACAAAAAGGGCCAGAAATATTTAAAACTGAAAAGAGATCTCTGGACTCCCAATTTTCCATGGGCAAGAAACTGAGAGAAAGTTTTGCAACTGCAAACATATATTGTAAGTATTTTAAAAATAAGAACAGTATCTCAGGGGTGCCTGGGTGGCTCAGTTCATGATCCCAGAGTCCTGGGATCAAGCTTCATGTCTGGCACTCTGCTTAACAGGGAGTCTGCTTCTCCCTCTTCCTCTGCCTGCCACTCCCCCTGTTTGTGCTTGCTCTCTCTTACTCTCTCTTTTTTTTCTCTCAAAAAAAAAAAAAAAAATAAAAAAAAAAAAAAAAGGAACAATATCTCAGAGGCTACAGCCAAGGAACATAGGGGAAGGATGGATAAACAGATCACTCTCGGGAACAGGACTGGGAACATTCAAGGATCATTCCTGATTTCTGTGGCCACATGTCTGGGCTGCACTTCAGAATTAATTTTTCTTTCTTTCTTTCTTTTTTTTAAAGATTTTTATTTATTTATTTGACAGAGATAGATAGATAGATAGATAGATAGATAGATATCACAAGTAGGCAGAGAGAGAGGGGAAACAGGCTCCCTGCTGAGCAGAAAGCCCGAAGTGGGACTTGATTCCAGGACCCCGAGATCATGACCTGAGCCAAAGGCAGAGTCTTAACCCACTGAGCCACCTAGGCACCCCTAGAATTTCTGTAGGCTAATACAGCTTTGGGCTTCTCTTCCTCCCCAGTTTTAATCGGAATGCCTGCAGTAGGTTTCCTCTCCCTGACTCCTTACCCATATGGAGAGCTTGGTCTATGAACATCATCCATATCTGAACCTGAGGCAGGGCAAAGATTCTCAACTCAAGTTGAATGCTATAATTGGGATAGTACTAATGGGGTCTCTGGTATGATATAAACATTTTGCAGACAGAAGAAACATTAATAATTTAGGACAGATCGTGGACTGTAGTAAATTGCAGTATAGCCAAAAGTTCCCGTGATCCCTATACACCACCTCCCATTCAAGATGAAGTCTGTTTCTCTGAGCCCTGCTTGAAACTTGCTTGGAACAACAGAATACAGGAAATGGGATGTTGAGAGCCCTCCACACTGAGATACCTCCAGAGGCCATGTCCTCAGTTTTGTTTTCCTGGAATATAGATGCCATGAGAGGAAGTCTGAGCTGGCTACGGAAAAGGTTAAGGAGAAAATCTAGGCAATTTAAATTGTATTTTAAGACTAGAAAAAATTACCCATTTTATACTGCTGCAGAGCCAACTCTCTCCTGTTGTGATTTGGCTGATATAAATTGAATTTTGAGATAGGTTAGTACTTAGTTACAGATATACTGACATACACTAAGTCTATGTGCATTATAAACAAAAGATACAGAATTTTTAAGGTCAGAATTATTCCTGCTATATATCATTTTCTCTGAAGAATAGAGCATATCTTTTAAAAGCCAACAGAATTTCATAAAAAATAAATTGACCATGCCCAGAAGAGAGATGGTATATTGTGAATGATACCATGTAAGCATAGTGTTAATGCTCATATTTGACTATACCTCTAATGTGGTTTAAAGTATAGGGAAAAAAAGGGGGTACCTTTTCTATTTTTCATTTACAAATATTTATTTCAACAAGTGTTTATTCATAACCTACTATGTACAAGACCCTGCACTATATATTTTGGACAGGATAGTAAACAAAACAAACAAAAATATTGTCCTGAAGGATCTTGGAATTTTGCTAGAGGAGAAAGACAATGAATAATATGTAAATAAAATAGTCTATTGGGAAACAGTTTAAGTGCTGGGAAGGAAATATTGAAGAAAGTAGATAAGAAGTGTTTAGGTGATAGTGGTTAAAATTTAGTCTTGACTTTCAGGAAGGCTTTCAGAAGTTAATTTTTTAATGTAAATACCTAGAAGGAAGTGCTGGAGGGTATAAGAATATCAAGGGGAACACAGTGTATACATACCTTGTATGTAAACATATGTGGAATTTTGGAGGAATGGCATCAGGTAGGTTGAACAAGGATGGTTGAAGTCATAAAGATAATGGAAGTGTGGTACACTTTGAGCCACAGTCAGGATTTCGGCTTTTGCTCTAAATGAGATGGAAAGCCACTGCAGAGTTCTGAAAATAGGAGTCACAGGATCTGACTTAGATTTTTCAGATTATCTAAGATTGCCATGATGAAACTAGACTGAGGGCAGAGATGGAATAAACCAGGTGAGAGTGAAGAAGTGGTACCAAGAGGTCAGGTTCAGGATATGTATGCAGTCAGATCCTTTGGGATTTGCTGACTGATGCAAAGCAGAGCATGGGAGAATGAGAACCCAAGGATGACTCCAAGGTTTTTGTTCTAACCACTGAAAGTCTGCGATTGTGATTAACTGAGCTAAGAAAGAGATATAGATCCAAGTTGAAGGAACACATGTTAAGTCTGAGGTGGCTAACAGACAGCAAGTGCAGCAAGTGGAGATGTCAAGTAGGCAGTAACATGCATCTAGATTTTGGGGGAGATGTCTGAGTTGGACATAAATACTTGAGACTTGTTTGCTGTATTGGCTAATTACAGCTTCCATAGCAAAGTACTACAGTCTAGGTGGTTTAGAAATAGAAATTCATTTTTCACAATTATGGACCCTGTAAGTCCAAGATCAAGACTTCGTGATCTGTTGACCCTCACAACCTCAGTTTAACTTAATTACCTGTTTAAAGACCCTATCTCCAACTAAGGTCACTTTCTGAGATACCAGAAGTTGGGGCTTCAAAATATGAATTGGCGGTGAGCGGGGTGGGGAGAGCACAGTTCGGCTGATGACATTAGCATATGAGGTATTTAAAAACCTACTGGATAAGACCATCTAGGATGGGTTCAGATAGAAAATCTCAATGGAATGCCTGGGTGGCTCAGTTGGTTAAGCGCCTGAATCTTGATTTCAGCTCAGGTCATTATCTCAGGGTTAGGAGATTGAGCTCTGCATTGAGCTCCTGTGGAGTATGCCTTACTGTGGAGTATGCCTGAGATTCCCTTACTCTTCTTCTCCCTTTTCCTCTGCCCCCCTTCCCTCTCCCCATGCTCTCTCTTAAATAAATAAATAAATAAATAAATAAATATCTAAAAAATGAGAGAAAGTAGCAAAGAAATAAAGACAAAACTTGAAGCCCTACAATATCTAAAGGCTAAAGAAATGAGAATATACCAGAAAAGGAGATTGAAAATGAGAGACCAGAGATGCAGGAAGAACGTCAGGGGGTGGGGTGTTCAGAAAGGCAAGTAGACAAACATTCAAGGAGAAGAGAGTGATCAACTTTGCCAATTGCTCTCCAGAGATAAATGAGCAACCTTAAAAACACAATACTACTGCTAATAATAACAAATAACAATGACAAAATTCAAAAGTAGTAGCTTTTATTTAGCGCTTACTATGTGCTAGGGGCTTGACTACCTCATTTTTTCTTCACATCATCTCTGTGAGATGAGTACTAGAATTATTCTGCAATTTAAAGATAATGAAACTGTAATTCAGAGAGATTAAACAATTCACCAATCAGGATGGGTTACATAATTTGCAGGGCTCAAGGCAAAGTGAAAAGGTGGGCTCCTTTGTTCATAAATTATTAAGAATTCCAACATGGTGACAGCAGAGAACTGGATCTGGTCATGGGACTCTTTGAAGTGTGTCTCTGGGCAGGAGACCTGCATCCACTAATCTGGGCCAGCACCCAGTTAGTAGTGGAGTCAGCCCTTGAAGCCGTGACTGTCTGAGTCCAATCTAGCTTATTAAATGACCTTTTACAAAAAATGTGAAGTGCCTTATAGTTTGCCAATAGTTTCACCTAACAGAGCACAAGGAGATATTTCTGAGGACTCTTTTCACTCTGCACACTCAAAAAAAGCAAGCCCTCTTCTAGTTCAATCCAAATATTGCTTGGGTCATCCCTGCAGGGAGTAGGGATAGGAGCTAGGAAGGTTGCCTAATGGGAACTCTTCCTTTGAGAATAAATTAAGAACTCTGTGACTTCCAGCTGGGACCATGAAATCCATGCTTCTATGCCTGAAATGAGGATGTGAGAAAAGTCAGCTTGCATCAAAGTTTGATACTTATTTGGGTTGACACTGTCTGCCCCTGGTGCTAATTTAAGCTCTTTTGAGTGTTTATTGCCAGCCCTCCTTTTGAGGCTCACATAGACATTACACCTGTGAAACCATTTGTTGATTGACATAAAACTCAGCATCAGGATCAGTGGAATTATATGCTTCTTTCTCACACCTGCCTTTATTTAGCCTCATTTTCAGGAAATATCAATTTTTTCTTTTTTTTTTTTTTCTTGGTCAGTCTTCCTGGAAGCACCACTGTGCCACTGTGACAGCATTTTAAATTAGTTTCACCACAGTCATCAGGTTTGTGATTATCTCTGCTTCTTGAACACCTGGTCTGACTTTAGAAATTATTTGCCATCTGGTCAAATACTGAGTAATTATAACAATTTAATGGCAGGATAAAACACTGTTAAGAGACTTGATAGTCTTGTCAAAGAGTTAGGTAGCATTAAATTAAGCTCTGCCATCAACTTAATAAATGTGTTCCTTTTACTGACTTTAATGATATCACTTTTAAGGGCATCCTTGTGGTTTCCTTGGTATTAGTCTCTGCAGACATTATATTGGTCAGAGCCTTCAGGGTCACATGGTTTCAGCAATTTCTATCACATATTAAAACAGAAGTGATCTGTAGCTTCTATCTGACAAATAGACACCCAAGACTGCATACCACATTTAACACATCACTTGTTATTAGGATCATATACTTGTCTGGAATCCTGAAGCCCTTTCAGCATGGAACATGCAGGAGTGGAGCTCTTGTACATGCACAGCATTGTGCTGTGACAAGTGTCTTCTGGGAATGTACTGGGAGGGAGGATGCATTTTTATGTCATCATGCACTTTGAGCTTGGATATTGGTCGTTTGGATGATTCCAAAGGAGAGGTGTCCAAATGCTTAAGAACATATAATTTGGAGCCATATTTCCGGTGTGGACTCTGTTCTGCTACTTACTAGCTCTGTGTTCTTGGCAAAGATATTGTTTTGATCTTTTCTGTAATGCATAAGGCAGGGATGATGATAGGAATTACTTGGTAGGGTTATGATAAAGACTGCACACAATAATATTATTAAGTATTTAGTGCTGGGCATATATAAAAAGTGCTATGCAAGTATTATTAAATAAATGTGACTATAGGAAACCATACATACATAAAATAAAAGCAAATAGCCTTTCTTATTAATAAATGGATGAGACTGAAGAAGACTTGGGTACGTAAAATGGCTCTAAGTCTAGGGTCACCTTGCAAATTCAGTTGGTAGAGTATGCAACTCTTGATCTCAGTGTTTTGAGTTTAAGCCTCAAGTTGATTGTGGAGCATACTCAAAAATTACAAAAAAAAGGCTCTAGGTCTAAAACAAAAGAAAGACATGTATCCTATGTGTCCCCAAGCCCTCTAGTCTTCTGAGGTCAGCCTTCTTTAATATTCTAATGGATTTCCATAGCATTTTCATCCCATATATAACATCTGGACATTCACAGAGGTTAAGTTGTGTTGAATTATTGCTCACTGTTGCCTGCCTCTACAACCTCATTACGCTCTTATTCCAGTTTTGGCTTTTGCCTGCCATGTTTACTCATTTACATCCATGGAGCATGAGACTAGGCACTATTGGTACAGAGGTGAGCAATATAGAAAAGAACACAGACACAAAGAAACTTCAGGTAATGACAAATGGTATAACAACATAAGACAGGGTGACATGGAGTGAGCTGGGGTAGGTTCTTCAAATAGCGTGGTTCAGGGAAGCTCTTGAAAAGGAGACATTTGAGGGGGAACCGGGTTGTTAAAAGGGGCAAGAAACAGAAGACCTCTGAGCAGAAGGTCCTGAACTGGTTTTGAGAAGCTGAGAGGAGGTCAGGAGCTGGAGGACCTGGTGAGGGCTGTGGGGCAGAGAGGAAGTTGGAGAAGTGCTAGATCTTTCTGTACTGCTCCCTGGGAGGCTGGATGTTCTCCTCCTTACTTCTTTCTTCCTCAACAACTCTATCCCAGGGCTATGGTGGTAGTGGGTTCTTGCCAAAGATTTGGAAAATGCCAGATGGAGTCTGACATGGTCAGAGAAAGAACTTACAATGGAAATCTGAAACTACTGTTCTGGAAAGTTCTTCACTCATCCTCACCTAGCATTCCCCCCCTGGTTCTCCTTTCTCCACTGTGCCTGGTCACCCCTATGTTATTGGCTCACCTCCTTCTCTTCCCTTATCTCTCCATCAGACAGTGTCTTATAAACACTCTTGTTCTGGACCACTTTGTATGTCTGAAAATATATGTTGTCCACTTGCAACAATATGGAAAACTAATAGAAGCTTTGAAATTATAATTTTTAAAATTCTTAAACATATCCAGGACCAAATTCTTCTAACCCATTCTGATAAGCAGAATAGAAGAATTTATTTCCCCACTTTTACAATAGATGTCCAGAAAAATGCTTCTTTCATTTGTTTGTTTTCCTCTTTGATCTCTAGCTTAAACTAGATGTATAAAGACTACTCCAGACATGATTTTATGTGTAGTTCAATTAAATAAACCATTTATCTCTTAAAGTTTCCTCCAGCAAGGCTTTGTAACAGTTAGGCTCCTCTGTAGAAGCTAAAGCTTTCCACCATAAATGATCTTTTTCTGTTCCTCCCTTCTCAGAAACAATGTCTCCCTTCTCTCTTCTTTTTGTGCTCACATTCTGCCTCTAGAGGCAAGCAGCTTGGCACCCTCACAGAGAATTACATGGAAGAAATACTAGCTTTCTACTTGTGGCACAAAAAATGAGGAGTCAGGACTGTGTGTGGGTTCCTTATAGCTTTCAGGGCTCCTCCTTCTTGACTTAGCTACACAGAAAGCACTTGCCATGAGCAGAGGCTGCATGAGAGGGCAACATTTCTAGCAGGTAGGCGATACAGCTAAGATGATAGGGCCCACGGCCTTTATGTTGCATTCCCGTTTGCACAAGAAGCTTGAGGCCCAGGTGAACTGTGCACAAAATTGTTGTTCACTGGGACCGGGTTCAGCCCTCAGACTGCCGCTTCTGGAGACTGACCTGGAGGACAGACCTCCTACCTGCAGCCAATCTCAGCTGTGCGAACACCACCAAACCGAGTTTCCGCAGGACAGTTGTCCCTTTGTCAGGTGCTTTGCAAGAACAACTGTGAGCCCACAGAAATGTATCCCTGAACTAAAGCTTTGGTGCGTCCTCCTGGGAGCTGGCAAACACCCCTCTCCCTCTGCACGTATCCGTGTCAAGTACTGACATTTCACATTGGAGTCAAGCTGCTAGGACCTCTTGTGAACACATAATTATATATGTATTATGTGTAAACCAAAAGTCCATTATTTCAGGCAGCTGCAACCCTGAAAATGTATTTTAAGTAACTCTTACTAACAAGCCCTGTCATCGTATGTGCCTTTTTGAGAAGGTTAACGGCTGTCGGGATGAATTATACCCATCCCACAGCTGGCCTGACTTTTATCAAGTACATCGGTGAGGTTACTTGGTTGTCTGTATCTGAAAACTGATACAATGTACTTGACATTAAGAGGGGAACTTCTTCCTAATGGCCAACATAGACAACTCATGACCTGCTTTCGTCATAGGGCCTTCTCTAAATTAAACTTGGGGCTGTGCATCAGGATGTAATTCAGCCCACTGGTTAGACTGAGATGAGTGACATAACTGTACATGACACTGGCTAAAGCAAGTGACCTGTAATTAACAAACTAGAAGTGTGTATTCAGCAGTCAACACACAGCTATGTTGGCCTAGTTCATCTGGCTTCTGTTGTAAGTGCTGGTCAGTTACGCAGCCTGCAGCGAGTCCAACGGGGTGTGAGTGTATTAAGTAGTGCCAAGGGCCATGTGAGGGCATGGCTCAGCTGCCAGACACATTGACCATGCCACCGAGACGTGGCCCGACTGGGAAGCCTCTGCAGATGTCCTGCTGAGAGGCAGCAGGCATGAACAGATCGGATTCCATGTCTTGGTGTATTGGAATCCTTGCCTTATCTCAAACACTTGGACGCTGTTAATACCCAGTGAGTACAGCATGTGACTGTCAGATTGCTGTATTTAAAGAAAACACACACTGTATTTACTGAACTTCCACATTAGCGGATGCTTTACAAGAGCTTTATGATAATGATCAGTGTGCTAGAATTTCATTTTTCTGACATCCTCACATTTCGATAAGGCAAACTCAGGATGGGTGTGGACTGACAGGCCGAAAGTGAACTCTCAATGCAGAAGACTTGAACAGTTAATAAGTGCTGTTGTTAGAAGAAGAATCTGACTTGATAATGTAAACACAGGATCAGGATTGTTTAAAAAAAATTACTTGGGAGGCATGGCCGCTAATAAAAGCCCTCTGTGGCTGGGCACGATTTCCTTATAAGCCATGAACACATTAGTGTTTTCCCCCAAGAGTTCCAGGGAGCTACATTTCATATTCAGCCTTCTTATCAAACTTCCCAGGGTGGAGTTTCTTGACAGGTTTCAGCATATTTGCTATCAACACTCTAATATATTCCAGTAACTTCCCAGAGCAAACCCCAAATCAAAGCTTCTCTTCATAAAAGGCACTAAGCATTTAAATGACCATCTGACCATCCTTAGCCCACAGAGGGAGGATGCAGACAGCTGGCTCCTCACAGGGAGGCTGCCTGCAGCTTTCTGATACCTAGTCTGTCACAGCAGCTGGGCTGGACACCCCTGATTTAATATCTTCTTGTGACAGCGATACTGCAGCCTTGGCATACACATCTCACTGGGAATATGAAATCACTGGATAAAGGTTACATAAAAGTACCTTTGCTAGGGACTGAATCTGACCCCACTTCAAATTCCAAAGTTGGGACCCTAATCCCCAATGTGATGGTGTTAGTGGGCATGGCATTAGTGTTCTTAGAGGAAAAGATATCAGAAAGTTTGTTCCCTCTCTCTCTCTCAGTCTCTGTCTCTCTCTGCACACAAAGAGAGGGCAGTCATCCCACAGGCCATGAAGAGCGTCACACCAGGAACCAGTCAGGTGGCACCTCAGTCTTGGACTTTCAGCCTCCAGTACTGTGAGAATGTAAGTTTCTGCTGTTTAAACTCCTTGCCCACGTCCCCTGCCCCAACCCCGTCTGGTATTTTCTCATGGCGGCCCGAGCAGACTACGACAGCCACGTTTCATGTCAAACGTCACAGCTCATGATGTTATTTGTAATTAAAACAAAGTCTGTCTTCACAGTCACTGTGCTGGCTCTTTGGAGAAAGGAGCAGATGAGATGGATATAGTTTAGCCGCCGTCCTCCTGGCCCTTATTGTCTAGGACTACCATAGGGACCCGACCTTGGCTCCCCAACTATGTAACAGCAGATGCACTGTACCCATATCAGGTCTTAGAAACATCAGCAGACAGATTCTTTTTTTGCATTCTTTGCCTTCCACTGCTTTTCTTTTCTTTCTTTTTTTTTTTTTTTAAAAGATTTTATGTTTTTATTTGATAGGCAGAGATTTCAAGTATACAGAGAGAGAGAGAGGAGGAAGCAGGCTCCCTGCTGAGCAGAGAGCCTGATGCGGGGCTCGATCCCAGGACCCTGAGATCATGACCTGAGCCGAAGGCAGAGGCTTTAACCCACTGAGCCACCCAGGCGCCCCTTCCACTGCTTTTCTATATAGACTCCTCCTCACCACAGAGAACATAATAAGTAAAATAATGCAAAACATATATGAAACAGAATTGGTTTGTGGAGCTAACGGAAGCATGGGGTTCTTGATATTAGTGGAGATGGTAGACACCGTGGTGAAAAATGTGGGCTCCAGACCATGCTGCTTGGGTTCATGTCCTGGTTCTGCTATTTACAAGATGAGCAACTCTGACAATTTTCTTAACCTCTCTGTGTTTTTGCTTCCTTGTTTGGAAAATGAGGACAATAATAGTACTTCCCTCCCAGGGCAGTTGTGATCTTTGAAAGAGGTTAAGATATATGAAGTACAGGGTTCGGAACACAGTAAGTACATAATAAATGTTAGCCTTTATTACTTTCTTATATTTTATCTATATTTTATCATGACAATGGAAGGGAAAATAATTGCACTGGAGAAGCTTGCTGCCACTCTGAGATATAGGCCACTCATAATTAGCTCTTGAATCTATTGTACCAACATTTGAAGGGCCCACTCAGCACAGATCACAGATGGGCTTCACTTGACTTATATATTGCAGTGCTGTGAAATAGGGCAAGGAGGATATTTGCTGGTGATAATGATGTTAATTAAAATTGCAGGTAATGTGCTAACCATTTCAATGTTGTTAGAGCTGCCCGGATAGGGGGGGAAAGGCGGTGAGAAAGGTTTATCCTCTGAGATAAGATAGAAATGCTTTAAAAAGAAAATTCAGTGGTAAATGTTGGCAGGGGCAATTTATAATTCTCCAAATTTGCATTTTCCCCTCCCACCTGGACTCCCAACATCACCTACTTTTCTAATAACTTATGACACATTTCTCACTACAATAAAAAGATAACAGGAATTAGAAAATATAAGAATTATGAGCCCAGTCTTTATGTCTGAAAAACACAGGCTCAAGTCATGCCCATGGCACTTAACATATTTTAACTTTGGGCAACGTCATCTGACCCTTGTTAGCTTGTGACCAGAGGTCTGACTTTAGCCAGTCCTGTAAAATAAAGACTGGCTGACCTCAGTCCTCTGTTCCTAGGAGGGAGGTAGCTCTAAATCCTTGGAGCTTCCTGAACAACAGTAATGTCTGTTATTCATGGTAGACCCTGGTAGCTTATTTGTAAGAAGTGACAGAGGTGGGGGCTGGGTGGGTTGGAAAGTTGGGCTATGTGATTTGAGGGTTGGGGTTTTGAGCCACATGATAGCAGCCCAACCTCAGGGAAAGGGCAGGGGCTGAAGAAACAGTGAAATCACATTTAATAATTCAATCAATCATACTTACATAATGAACCCCAAAACTCTGGACAACAAAGCTTGGGAGAGCTTCCCTGGTTGATAAGACTCTGTGGTATTGTTCACCCTGGTGTGCTAAGAAAGTGATGTGTACTGATTCCTTGAGAAGAGGACATTAGCAGCTTTGTGTTCAGGGTTTCCCAGACCTCACGGTAAGCATCTCTTCTCTTGAACAGTCCTGGGTTGAATCCTTTTCCCTACAAAAAAATGACCTATGGGTCATTCTAGCCTGTGGAAGACTGGGACCCTAACCTGGAAAGTATTTTCTGCCAGAAGTCACTTCAGATAGTTACACTCTAGAATTCAGAAGGCAGATTTTAAAAATCTGATAGCCAATGTAGTATAGCAGAGAGGTTCTCAAAGTGTCAGTCCTGGAGGAGCAGCATTGGGATAATCTGAAAACTTGCTAGGAATGCATATTCCCAGGTACCACCACTTAGGACTCCTGCATCAGAATTCCTGGCCTGGGGTCTAGCACTGTATGCTTTCTCAGGTCCTTCAGTCTGATACATCATGGTCTTAAGTTTGAGAACAACCACTCCAAAAGCCAGATACAGAATCTAGAACTAGATATAGCTTGAGTTTAAATCCCTCCCCCCTTGTACTTCCCCATTTATTAGCTCTATAATCTTGGGCAGGTTGTTGAACCTCTCTGGACCTTGGTTTCCCACCTGGAAATATAGAGATAGTAATAGAATAAGCCATGCAGTTGTCATGAAGGATAAATGAGTGAATACATGGAACATTGAGGGTTTTACAACTGTTGATGGTCACTATCTATAAAACAGGGCTATCGCTGTTTGTACTGTGATGAACAGTAAGTGAGGTAGAGTCCGTGATATACTCCCTGGTACATATAGCATGATTGGTTAATGATCGTAGTTTTATTATCTACAACTTCAGCTCATTGTAGACACGTAGTAAATATCACAGTTATTTTCCTGAAGAGCACGTGGAGGTTATAATCAAGATGCTTGGAATTTCTTTCACAAGGTTGAAATGCCTTCCTGGGCAGTGTCTTCAAGGTAATACTGAGGAGAAAATGGCAATTTGTTTCTCATCTTAACTCAGCCAGTTGTTTAAGGTGGAGAAATTCAATAGTTTCTACTTCTATTATCACTTATGATACTCCTTGTGACATTTCATGATTATTTTATAGTAAGAATTGTTCTAGTTAATTTAATTTTTAATTGAAAATAATATTTTTATTTCAATGTAGACATGTAGAAATGCAGTGTTTCTCAAAGGTGTTTTAGAAATCCATGTGCATCAGAATCATCTGGGGTGCTTATGGTTAAAAATAAAACAAACAAAAAAATTAATGAAAAACACAGGCATGTGTATAGAACTTCCAGAGCTATTAAAAATTTAAAAAAAAAATCAGAATATAAAACAAAACTTAAAAAAACCCTAAAATTCCAAGAGATGTTTGTAAGACTAGGAAGGGTAGTGTTGAATACATAAGTTCAGAAGAGGGACTGATGGCACCGAGAAAAGGCAAAGGTGGGATGGAAATACATCAGAGTCTCAGGAGCCTGGACCAGTCATTATGGAGATGGCACTTTATGGAGCCTCTTGTTAACTGAGTAACAGAACTGAACTCTTTATGACTGAGGCATGATGATTTTCATCTGTTCTTCTGCAGCACAGACCTCTAAAATCCTCTGATTATATTTGCAGGGCCCATCAGGGTCAGGGCTTACTGTTCCTGAGGGAAAAATTAATTTTTTAGTGACGTGTTCTAAATGGAACCACATGTCATGTGTCCTTTTCCTGCCATTTTCCCCCTTCAGTCACTTTATACATAGAGTACAATGGGCTTTTCTTGTTTCTACAGGACTGCTCAAGGCCAGGCACACCTTTGCAATCCAGGTTAACTATGGCTCTTCCTTCCCTCATTGCATGAAAAAACAAAGATAATCTGCTTGCTATTCTTATGGATCCATTAATGAGACTTTTTTTTTTTTTCTTGGGCAGGTGCAATGAACAGAATAGAGAGACACAGTATAATGAAAGCTTGTCTATGCTAAAGAGACTTAGTGATTTCTAAACAATTTATAGCTAAAAATAGAGATACCAGATGACTTGATCTACAGATACTTTGCCAAACTCTTGTTACTCTGCTACTGTTTTTGTTTGTTTGTTTTTATTAGTTATGATAAAATGAAACTTGTCAATGCTTATCTCATTCTTTTCTCTGCTATTCCTCTGGAGGAGAGATCAGTGAATTACAAAATGGAAATACATACAGAAAAAGGAGCTGTCTAAATAATGTCCAAGAGAGATGATTGATTGTTGAATAAATAGAAACTATTTCTGGTTTACCATGAGAAAACACAGAGTAAAGATACAACAGTGTGGGTCAAAGGCGTGTGTGTGTGTGTGTGTGTGTGTGTGTGTAATGGGGAGGTGTGGGAGAATGGTAGGACCACTGCATAAGCAAGTTGGCCAATTAGGTAATCTGAAATAATCCTGCTACCAAGACACCTAGAAATGCTGGACATGATGCAGCATTTTATTTCTTTCTTATTTTATTTCTTTAAAAAGATATATTTATTTATTTTAGAGAGGGAGGTAGGAGGGGCAGAGAAAGATGGAGACAGAATCCTAAGTAGACTCCACACTGACGATGGAGCCCAATGTGGGCTGGATCTGACTACCCTGAGATCATGACCTGAGCTGAAATCAAAAGTCAGACGCTTAACCAACTGAGCCACCCAGACACCTTCAGTAAATATACTTTAAAGGCAGAGGTGAACTTGTAAGAAAGTAAGAGAAATTTCCAAGGACCCAAAGCAAGGAGAAAATGACAAACAATGGTCAGTGGGTATCCAGCACATTTGCCCTGGAAATGTCATAGTTTCAATAACCAGGAAACATATACTTACTGGCCATTCGAAGGAAATTATGTGCACAATCAAGATGGGGGTGGAAACTGAGAACCTTGCATTAGGTCCTGGTCTTCAAATGGAAGTCTTAAGTAAAAAGAAATTGCTCATTGATGAAAGGAGACCAAGTGGAAGATTGCTTATCATTATATGGGTTTGGTGGAAAAAAATTATCCATACTCTCTCTAAAAATCTGTTATCACAAGTCTCCCATGAAGATGGGTATAATGTTTGAATTTATATTACCTTATGATCCCAAATCTCCCAAATGAAAAGGTAACATAAAAGGCATCAGTGAGGTGCCTACAAAAGCAAATAATCAACTTATTTGGAGCCATACCTTTTGAATCCAGGTGGCATGCTATTCTACAAGTACAACCTTACTGGAAATGTATGCACAGTCCAAAATTATAAAACATGGGAGCACATGCTACAGTAAGCAAGAATCAATACAAACAACAAATAACAGGACATGTAGATAATACCTGGGTCTGTAGGTGCTTATCATCAGGCATTTACCTAAAGGAAGTTACTGGAGATCAGAGCAAATCCAAGTGACTTTCATATAGGTAGGAATGAACCTATAGTAACCCTGTAAATACACTTATTTCAGGATGTTTTACTGGTACCAATCATTCTGAAAAAAGGAAACAAGAAACTCATGTCCTTTTCACCATTTGTTTGCAATTAAAACATTTAGTAGTGTGCAGGGGCCCAGCCACTATTAGCACATTTGAAAAGAAAGGCTTTGAAATAATTTCTCAGACAGGAAGTTCTGTTAGATGACAGGATACCTTTTTCTTGCCTGAGAAAATGACACTTCTCAGAAATGTGTAAAGTCATGAATTGTCACAGGGAGTTACTTCCCTAGTAATTGTCTTTATAAGAGGTCGGCCTGAACAACTTTTAATAGACTGAGTCATGGTGGGAGAAGATGTTGCTGAGAGGGTTCATACTAAATCAATGCAGTATTTTACAAAGGATATTTGTGAGTCTTTCAACAGTGAATCACTTATTTGCATTAGCTAAGCTTAAAATAAGAGTGTATTATGAGAAAACCTAGAAGATAAGGTGGGAAAAATAATTTTCATTTTCTTCTTTTGTATACCTGTCACTGGAAGCTGTTGGAGGGGAGTGTTGCTATTTTTTTAAAGATGCTGCATGACTTTTTATAAAAAAAAAATCCTGGTTACATGTTTCTCAATGTTGAATTTTATGTAGCCTTCAGCATGTCTCACAAATTACTCAGACAAGAATAGTAAATTTCACAAAATAATTCTTGCATAAATTCATCTTTTCCTGTCTTCTGACTCCAGCTGAAACACTGGCTCCTCTTGGGTTGTGATTTGGCTGCCTTTCATCCCAGAATCTACACCAGTGGCTCTCCTGAGTCTCGAGTTTGTGCTGATTGCAAATCTTGGGGCTTCTCAGCTCTAAAATTGCATGAGCCAGTTTCTAATAAATCTCTTTATAGACATAGCTTCTGTTGTTTCTGTTTTTCTGGAGGACCTTGACTTGTATAGCACTTATTACTGCCATTTGTTTTGTTTCATATTCATCATATATTTTTTTTTTTGTTCCTCACATGCTGTCCTTTTTTGTATATAATTGATTTTTTTCTTGTGCATCATTTTCACCTTTTCCTTTTTTTTCTTTTTCTGTATACTTTTAAGTGCATTTTCTTAGTAGTTATCCTGGAGATTATAATCAACATACTAAGCTTCTAATACTGTAGTTTGAATCAATCCAACTTAACTTTGGAGGCATATAAAACTTTGCTTCTTGTTGAAGCTTTTTTGATCTGATTCATGTTGATGTTGGTATCAGTTGATTATATTTTCTCCTTCATGTTGTAATTTTCCTGCTTCATGGTAAGATTAGAGAGTTTTCACTGTATTGGTGATTCTTGATAATTGAGTTTTAAGGATTCTTTATATATAATAGATACTAGTCCTTGCCAGAGAAGTAATTTGGACATACTAAATATTATATTGAGAGAATCATGATGTTATTTAAATCTTTTTTTGATTTACAGTGTGAGGATCAGTGGGTTTGTATTTTCAGCTTCTTGCTGGACTCACCAACATTACCCTAGAAGAATGATTTACAGACTCCTGCTGCTTAGTGCAGACTAGTGTGTGGAGGTTCATCTACCTCCTCTACCTTGCAGGACATCTTCTGGATGAAAATAGCATCAGCTAGCACCATCTCATTGGTTCTAATGAAGAAAAACTTCTCTTTGAGTTTGACTGCCACCAGGAAGGGGGATGGGCCTAGTATAAGCCACTTCACTTTGTTGTTGCAGGGTTGGGACAGAAGCTCAGCTCCCCCACAAGGTTTTGCTGACATGAGACATGTATGAAGCCTAGATCTTATACAACCTGAGTATGTTTTTTTTGTTGCAGGTTCTCACTCTCTATTGATACTCCTTTGGCTGGATTATCAGAGCCCTGCCTGCTTCTGTCAGAACAAAGTAGAAATAGAAATAAAGTAGAAAGATAGCACTTCCCAGCCCCACCAACACAATGGCAGAGAAATCCAGCATCCTGCTCTGTTGAGGAAAATGAGAAGGAAGAACAGCTCCCTGCGAAGTGCTGCTAAAACGATGTGGGAGTGTGTGGTTTTCTGTTGGTATTTGGCTGGAGAAAGATGGACGTTAATGTAAAAGCTCATCTTTTCCAAGTCCTTTGAACAGGCTCTTTTTTGGAGGTGTTTTGTCTTTGCCTATTGATAGCTCCAGTTGGAAGCTCTATAGTCCCTGTCTAGGGTATGACAAGGAAACTCAAGGAATTTGAGTTCCCATTGCTCTTCAAATTCAATCCAACTTCTTTTTTCCACCTTTCAGCCTATTCCTATGTTCATTTGATGTGTTGACATTCAACATTTTTAGTTATAAATCAGAAGTTCTGGAAAAAATGGGGCTATTCCATCTTGATGGGACTAGAAGTTAAGGTGGGATTTGTTAATTTTAACAAAAGAAGCATTATGACAGTGCCCAAAAGAATAGAAAATTCTGTTCTTAAAAAATACCAATATGGCATTACATTATATGTTAATAAAATATAAAAAATACCAATATGAACACCTAAATATATGAAACAAATATTAACAGAATTCAAGTGAGTAATGTCACTACAATAACAGTGGAAAATTTTTAACACCCTGCTTATTTCAATAGATAGATCATCCAGACCAAAAAAAAAAAAAAAAAAAAAAATCCACAAGAAAACATTGGCCTTAAATGTTAGACCATACAGACTTAACAAATATATATAAAACATTCCATTCAAAAGCAACAGAATATACATATTTCTCAACTGCTTTTGGAATACTACTCAGAATACATCATATGTTAGATTACAAAACAAGTCTTAACAAATTTAAGAATATTGAAATCATATCAACCATATTTTCTAACTGCAGGTATGAAAGTACTTTTTAAAAATTGGAAAACTCATGAATATATAGAGATTAAACAACATACTACCGAACAACCAATGGGTCAATGCAAAAATAAAAAAAAAAAATACCTGGAGACAAATGAAAGTGGAAATTCAACATACTAGAACTTATGAGCTATAGCAAAAGCAGTTCTGAGAGGGAAGTTCATAACAATAAATGCCTACTTCTCATACTAAAAATCCCAAAAAACCTAACTTTACACCTCAAGAAACTAAAAATAGAAGAACAAATGAAGCAAAAGTTAGGAGAATAAAGGAAACAACAAAGCTCAGAGTACAAATAAATGAACTAGAGATTAAGAAGACAATAAAAAATCAGTGTAACTAAGAGCTCATTCTTTGAGAAGACAAACAAACCTTTAGCTAGATTCACAAAGAAAAAGAGAGGACTAAAATAAAATGAGAAATGAAAGATGAGATATTACAACTGTTATCAAAGAAATACAAAGCAACATAAGAGCCACTATGAACAATTATATGCCAACAAACTGGACAAGTTAGAAAGAATGGATAAATTGCTAGAGACATACAGTCTATCAATACTGAATCATAAATAGAAAATCTGAACAGACCAATTACTGGTAAGGAGATTGAATCAGTAATCAAAAAACCAAAGTCCAGATCCAGATGGCATCACTGGTAAATTCTAGCAAACACTCAAAGAGAAATAATACACAACCTTCTTTAACTCTTCCAAAAAATAGAAGAGGATAGTACTTCCAAAATTATTTTGCAAGGCCAGTATTACTTGATACCAAAACCATGCAAGTACACCACAAGGAAAGAAAATTAAAGGCCAACATCTTTGATGAAAGTAGATGCAAAAATCCTTAACAAAATGTTAGCAAACCAAGTTCAACAATACATTAAAATGATCATATATCATGATCAGTAAGGTTTATTCCAGGGATACAAGTATGGTTCAACATCTGCAAATCAACCAATATCATGCACTAAATTAATAAACGAAGGATAAAAATAATAAGAGCATCTCAATAGATGCAGAAGAAGTATATGACAAAATTCAACATTTATTTACAATAAAAACTCTTAAACTGGATATAGAGGGAATATACATCACCTCAATAAAGGCTGTATATGACAAGTTAATGGCTAAGATCATACTCACTGATGAGAAGCTGGTAGCTCTTCCTCCAAGGTCAAGAACAAGACAAGGATGCCCACTCTTGCTGCATTCATTCTGCAAAGTTTTGGAAATCCTAATCAGAACATGTAGGCAAATAAATTAATTAAATGACAAACAAAAATTTCTCTCAGAAAGAGAAATAAAGAAAACAATTCGTCTTACAACTGCATTGAAAAATGAAATACCTAGGAATAAATTTAACCAAGGAGGTGAAAGATCTGTACATTGAAAACCATAAGATACTGATGAAAGAAACTGAAGAAGACAGAAATAAATGGAAAGATATTCCATGCTTATGGATTGGAAGAGTGAATATTGTTAAAATGTCTGTATAACTCAAAACAATCTATAGAGTCAATGTAATCCATATCAAAAGTTCAATGATATTTTACTCAGAAATAGAACAAACAATCCTAAAATTTTTATGAAACCACAAAAGACCCAGAATAGCCAATGCAATTTTGAGAAAGAACATAAAGCTGGAGGCATCACACTCCCTGATTTCAATCACTATTATAAAATTAATGTTAAGAACGGCATAGTATTGGCAAAAAACAAACACACAGATAAAAGAAACAGAAAAGAGAGCCCAGAAATAAGTCCATGCATATATTGTCAATTAAACTATGACAAGGTTGACAGGAATATATAATGAGGAAAGGACAGTCTCTTTAATAATTTGTGTTGGGAAAACAGGGAAGCCACAAGCAAAAAAATGAACCTGGACCTCTATCTTACACCATAAACATAATTAACTCAAAATGACTTGAAGATTTGAATGTAAGTCCAGAAACAATGTAAATCCTAAAAGAAAATGTAGGTAAGCTCCTTGACATTGGTTTTGGTGATGAGTTTTGGATGTGACACCAGAAACAAAGACAACAAAAACAGTAATAAACAAGTGACATTACATCCCACTAAGAAGCTTCTGTACAGCAAAGGAAATCATCAAAAAAATGAAAAAGCAGCAAAACCAGACAAGGATCCCACCAAAAAAGAGAGCTATAGACCAATATCCTTGATGAACACAGATGTGAAAATACTCAACAAAATACTAGCCAATAGGATTCAACAGTACATTAAAAAGATTATTCACCACGACCAAGTAGGATTTATTCCAGGGCTGCAAGGTTGGTTCAACGTCCGCAAATCAGTCAATGTGATACAACACATCAATAAAAGAAAGAACAAGAACCATATGATACTCTCA
>NC_081563.1:87764404-87812797 GCF_022355385.1 Mustela nigripes | reverse complement strand
ATGACCTGTCCATTTCAGTGAGGGGAGTGTTAAAGTCCCCTACTATCAATATCAATAAAGTAATTTTTAATATAAAAGTATCACTAACTTTAAAAATGCTGGCACATTGAAAAACAAGTTATGTTCTTATAAAACGTTAGTAATTTCCTTTTTTATTTTTATTTATTTTCCTTTTATTCATTCTACAGCAATGAACCCTAAGGCCATGTGTTGGTGGGGGGCAGGACTGCAGTAATTTTGCTTTTATTTGTTCTTTTTTGTCCACAGAAGTATGTGATGCAAACTATACCAGTAAGATGCCTCAGCTATATACAACTTGCCACCCCAAACTTTCTGACTAAACAATGCCTCCAATGTGTTGGTCACTCCCCTTTACAGTACATTTTTAGTTTCCTTTGAACTCACATGGCACTCCTTTGCTGGGTTCTCTTCCTCTATTGGCATTTACATCCTGGAGTCCTCATGGCTCATTCTTGCACTCGCTCTTATCTCTGTATGTACTCTTTATTTAAACTTACTTATTCTTAACCTTGAAAGTCCATTCATATAGATTCATAATTCCCTGACATCTTCATTCAGACCTCTCCTCTAAGACGTAAATGGGGTAGAAAATCCTTTACTTGAGTTCATTATCTGTGGGCTTCATATTGGGCTCTCAGGTTCATAACTTCTGTCCTCAACTAGCTCGTTTTCTGGAAGTCTCATTGACAATAAAATGTATCACCAACTTCATGGTTTTTCAAAACCTAAACTTTGAAATCCTTCCCCTTCACTCATTTTACAGGTTTATTATAAACACAACTTGTTCTAATTTTACCTCAAAAATGTTTTGTAACTCTAGCCTTCTTCATCTCCTCGGCCATCCCCCAATCCAAGCCATCATTTACATTCACCAGGCAGACACAACTGTGTTCTAGTAGGTGTTGTTTACCTTTTTTTTTTTTTCACCTAGAAACCATCCCCAACTCCCAATCACTTCTCCACAAAACAGGTATGTATAATTCCCCCAAACATAAATCCAACCATGTTGTCTCCACCCTCATGTGAAGGTCATATCCATGTGTTCCATATTAGATAGAAGATCCAGTATGCAGGAAATATTATGTCTTTGAACTTATTGTATTTGTACCATTAATATCCTTTTCTTTGATTGTTTTCACAAAGGACAAGGAAATGTTTGCATGACAAGGGAAAAATAATCTGATTTTTTTTCAATATCCTAGGTTATAAATTCTTTGAAGGTTAAAATAGCCTGTAGTTCCTTGTACATTAACTTGCCTCTATATATTTTTAAAGAATTTATTTATTTATTTATTTAAAAAAAGATTTTATTTATTTATCTGATAGAGAGAGGGATCATAAGTAGAGAGGCAGGCAGAGAGAGAGGGAGAAGCAGGCTCCCTGCTGAGCAGAGAGCCCAATCCAGGGTTCAATCACAGTACCCCTGGGATCCTGACTTGAAGTCAGGAAGTGCCTTGTCAGGGAGGACTTCCCCTTAAAGTTGTTTTGCTGTTAGACAATGCCTTTGGCCACCCAGAATCCCATGACCTCAACACTAAAGTTGTTAAGTAGTCTACTTGCCCCCAAACACAACATATCTATTTTATCCTCCAGAGCTGGAGATCATAAGGACCTCAAAGATTCATTACAAATGGTACTCTGTGGAAAGGATTGTCAATGCCTTGGAAGAACATCATGAAAGTCTGGAAGGATTATACTTTTGAAAATGCCATCATCATAGAAAAAAACCATGAAAGCCATCAAGCCCAAAACAATGAATTCCTGTTGGAGAAAACTGTGTCTAGATGTTGCAAATGATCTCACAGGATTTATGACAGAGCCAATCAAGGACATCATGAAAAAGACTGTGGATATGTCAAAAAAGGTGGAGATGAAAGCTTTCAAGGTATGGATCTTGAAGAAATTCAAGAGCTAATAGACACCACATGGAGGAATTAACAGACTTGATGGTGATGTGTGCCTCCAAACCAGTGCTGGACGAGAAGGAAGAAGACACTGAAGAAACAGTGCCAGAAATCAAATTGACATTAAACAATCTGGTAGAAAGCTTCCAATTATTCCAGATGCTTTCATCTGCTTTGATGACCTGGAACCTTCCCTGATACAGGCACTGGAACTAAAGCAAATGGTGGAAGAAGTATTGGTACCATATAGAACTGTTTTTAGAAAAATGAAAAAGCAAAAATGTCAGACAGATTACTGCCTTCCTCTTAAGGTGCCTGCCTGTCCCGCCCCCTCTCCCACTCCTCTGCCATCTCTGCCACCCCTGAGACAGCAAGACCAACCCTGCCTCTTCCTCCTCCTCCTATTCAACATGAAAACAACAATGAAGACCTCTATGATGATCCACTTCCACTTAGTGAATGGTAAATAATCTTATGTTGTATAGTTAATACACTTATCTGGTGTGCATGTGTGTGTCTTTGTGTGGAAATGTAGTGTGGCTCTATTTGAAGAGCTGTATGAGACACATTTGTGTCACCATCATCATCATGGACTAAGTATTCATCCTGTAGAACATCTTGTGCAAGACTTTGGTGGAAGAGAATAGACTATCCTTCCATAGGCATTAAGGTTTTATAACTTTTAATGGTTATAGCTTTTAATAACTTAATGGTTTTATAACTTTGCTTTCAAAGAACCATACAGTATGCCTTTCTCTCTTGAAATTGGAGAAACTGCATATCAGCCCTATCAGCATCACAGGTAAGTTTTCTTTAAATGTAACAATGTTCATAATGCTGTATTATGAATATGACTCTAACAAAGTATGTCATAAAAATTTTGTAATCATTCATTTCTGGTGTATAGTGTAGGCTACTATGAAGCAATGGTATCAATTACATTAGGTGACCATAAAGCAATCATATTGCTGTTTCTTCATGATCAATGCATAAATCATTATACCTGTAAATAAATATGAATTTTTATATTATCTATTTATTTATGATGTCTAGTGCTAGTAATATGTATAACATCTACAGTGTTTTGTGTCATATAAGACAATATTGACAGTACTTACAAACAACTCATCTTACAAACAGATGAAATAAACTTATGGTATAAATAAAGACAGTATAGGACTGTACATGCATATTCTCTTCCTTATGATGTCCCTAATAACATTTTCTTTTCTCTGGCTTACTTTATTGTAAGAATGCAGTATAGAATATGTACAACATATAAAATATATGTTACATGGTTGTTTGTGTTATTAGTAAGGCTTCTGGTCAAAAGTAGGCTATTAGTACTTAAATTTTTCAGGAGTCCAAAGTTATACCCAGAATTTTCAACTGAATTAAGGTGGAGGGTCATTGCCTCCAACCCCACACTGTTCAAGCATCAGCTGTGTATTGAAAACTTTCTTACTATAAACCAGCAAAAGGGGTTTGGAAGTAAGTAAATGAGGGACCCCTCTGCATCAGAGTTAGTTCTAATTCCATTTACCAAAGCACACATGCAGCTTGAAAAATCTGGGATATGGTGATGCTTGAAAGGTTTCTTCTCACCTTGTTCCATAAACATTAAAAATTTTGTGCTTATCTTCCAAGATACTTAACTTCCAGACCTTTTCTGTGGTACTCCTACAGATGACTTTAGGTACCAGTTATAGAAACTCAAAACAAAAGGAACTCCAATAAGTGGCTTAGGGCTTCAGTTGTGCAGTATACAAGTTAATCATTATTTAAGTAAATCAATAATGAGGAAATTATTTTCTTTAAAGATGAGGCTGACTTTTTTTATACTGAGCTATAATGTTGCCTCTGTTGTATTTGACTTTAATACTGTGATTTCCTGAGCCTGTGACAAGCATTCAAGATATTCTGGAAATTATCCAAATGGCAACTTTTTTTGCTGGCTTAGTTCCCAATGGAACTCGCATACAGGTAAGATAATAAGGCCTATATACTGGCACATGAGCAGCAGTTAATGGTGAGCCCATGTTATCCCATACCAGTGATAGGATAAAAGAAGATGACTCAAGAGAACAAGCTAGGTAGAGTGGACAGGATTAAAAATTCTCTTTCATACAGAATATACAATTAAGCTTCAAAAATGTTGAGTACTAGATACCATTCATCCTTTCCATCCAAACAATATTGGTGTTTGCCCTTCATGTCCCTAGATTCTATCCTGAGAACTTCCTTGTGGGTTTTTCAATGTCCTTTGGTTTTATTTATGGTGAAGGAATAATTCAAAGAGTATGGAGATTGACAAGTAGTGGTATTCTATAGTTTTCAAATTTCATATGTATTTTTTCTGTTAAGTTTACATTAGTTTAATGAATAATTGGTATATTTACTGAATTATAATATTATGAGGTGTGTGTATAGTTTCTTCCAACTGAAAAGTCACAACACTATCCTTAGCTATTAGGGCACTTGATAGCCAGAACTATAAACATAAAATATCTATGAATTAGATGAAAAATATGCCAGCCCATCCTTGGGACTCCAGTTTACTTTATGGTTCTTTAAGAAATGGACTTCTTTTGAAACAGGTTAAATTTAGGCAAAGACAAGTATATGTTAATTATAGAAGCTTTACCTTGAAGATGCTCTTTTACATATTATCTCTTAAAACTTCATCTTTATAGCAGTGCTATAGATGGTGATTTAAAGGCACTGAAATAGTACCGCTTTCCCACCACATTGTACAGGCTTTGCTAAATTTTTACAAAATGAAAATAGATGCCACCTGAACTGAAATCATTTTGAAATCAGAATCCTATTATGGCTGAAAAAGCCTTATTATAGGTGATCACTTCAATAGACTTTTGTGGTGTTGTTTAGGGGATTGAAGAGGGGAATCCAGTCCAAAGAGGTGAATGAAGCCTTAGTTGGGATGTGCAGCTAGTTAGTAAAAAAAAGCCCATAATCTCTTTTATGTCTTCTTTTTATCTAAGAAAGGAAGAAACAAATAAATAACTGTGACTGCTAGGGAAATTTTGGAAGGTAAGATTGATTTATGAGTTCCAGAAAGATTGTTAGTTCTGGTGACATGAGAGCTGTGAGGGAATATTCATCTGAATGGTGGGGCAAAAGACAGAAGAAAAACACTGAAGACTCGGTTGAGAAAGGCAAGAATGTCACAAAAAGGAGATTAATAACTGTCAGGTTTTAATTTAGAGAAAGAATATTTTTCAGTGATTGCATATTTACTATCTGCCAGCATTGTAGCTGTCACCTTACATACATTATTTCATTTTATGTCAGTGAAGTGCTATTTACCTCCCTTTGGAAACTCTGATAGTGAAGCTTGGGGAGACACCTGGCTGGTAAGTGAGAGGAGTTTGAACACATCTGCTTGATTCCAGAGCTCCTAATCTCTGCCTCTTTCTGTATTTGTCTTCTGGCATTGAGTGACATCTCCTTGGGGGTAACAACCAACTGTATCACACTACTGGAGGGAATGACCCACCCAGGACTCCAGCCCCTCCATTTCCTGCGCTCCCTGTCTCCAGTGACCTTCACCTCTGCCCCTCTTCATATATCTGTTCCCATTTCCACAGTATGGACCTTGACATCTTCTGGACCTGCCCTCTTTCTGAAGCAGTTCTGCTCCATTTAGGTCTTGCTTTTTGAATCCAACCCACTATTTTCTACAGTAAGTTTGTTTTTTAGTTCTTTTGATAATTTTGCTCCCCTGGTGTCTCTGGGCCCCTGAATGTCTTGTCTATCATCTCTCATTTACAGCTTGCTTCCCTCTTTGCTTTTTTCTCTAACTCTGCAGTATTTTATGGCCCCTCACTCCAATAACTGCTGTGACAATGTAGCAATCCCTATAGCAATCCCTATGCTTTCATCTTACTTATCTTGAGAATCCACAGCTTTGGATCCTTAAATTACAGACCACTTTGCCCACACTTGGACTTCTTTTTTTTTTTCACACTTGGACTTCTGATTGCTGCTGGAGAACATCAAAGGCATTGCTCAAGTTGGAGCTGTAAAATTTACAGTGTTCTTCAGTACAATGGGCCTCAACACCACCCAGCATGACTCATGCATTTCCCACTCTCTGAAGCTAAATGTTTATTTCTTGTAGACTTTCTTCAACCTCTGACCTTCCCATTTAGGGGGCCTCTTACCTCACAGACAAAATAGAAGCACTGAATGGAAAGCCAACTACAAATAGACGAACCACAACTAATACTCACCTTCTGTTCTTTTTCTTCAGGCATGAGATTAGAGCTGTCCTTTTACCTGTGGAAAGCTGACTTTAGAGTCCAGACCTTACCTATTCCTGCTTTCTACAGAACCACAAGCTGCTCATCCCACTTGCCTACATTTTTACATTCTTCCTGTCTACCAGCCTTCCCAGCACCACTTCAAAATTAATTTTCATACTGTTTTCCTTTGACTACAACTCCCAAATTTGTTCTCACTCCAGTCCCTTCAGGGGTGAGTAATGTAATCAGTCTTGTGAATTCTGCCTTCTTTACATTTACATGTAACATATGCAGGGACCCATGGAATAAGTAATTGTTTTATGTGTGTCTCCAGGTAAGAATCTATGTTTTACATGAATCATATTATGAATTGAATCATACTGCATTCAAAAATATTAGTACATATGGGTCTCTCTCCCTTATTTTAGTCCTATTCCATAGTCTAGATAAATGACCACTTATTTAAGTGTTTTCGTAGGGCTGAGTATTAAGGCATTAATTTTCTCAGCAGTTCTGTAGCCATTATCCTTGTACATACCTCATTATGTACATATGCAAATGCTTTTCTAGGACAGATACCAAGAAGAGAAACTGAATCATATTGTGTGAACTTTAAGAGATTTGGAGGCTGGATTTCGATTTGCATGACATAGTGCTGTTCCTAATTTATACCCATAGAAGTTTGAGAACCTAGTTGTGTACATTCCACTACTTACTATGTTTTAAATTTTGCCAACATAATGAGTGAAAACTATTTTTATTGGCTTTAATATTTGGGTTTTTTTGATCATTAGAGAAGTTTAATTTCTTTCACGTACTCATAAAAAGACCATTTTAATCTTCTAGTCTGTGACTTGCGTATTCCTGTTTTATTCACTCCTCTATTGGGATTCCTCTCTTTCTGTTAATTTTTTAAAAGATTTTATTTAATTATTTGACAGAGAGAGATCACAAGTAGGCACAGAGGCAGTTAGAGAGAGAGGGGGAAGCAGGCTCCCCGCTGAGCAGAGAGCCTGAAGTGGGGCTCGATTCCAGGACCTTGAGATCATGACCCAAGCCAAAGGCAAATCACCCAGGCACCCCAACTTTCTGTTAATTTAAGAGTTGTTTTAATTGTGGATCTACTCATTTGTTATATATTATACAAATGTATTCTACCTATATTATATATATTATATATCTACCTATATTATACCTATATAATTTTTAATTTTTCATCTGTTTAGAAAAATGACATTTCTTTAATATCATAGTACAGTGAATTATGGTAATAGATTAAGTTTTAATATCCCCCATTTCTAAAATAAGCTTTTTCCAGCTTTCCAAAACATTTCCACCATTATTCTTTTTTCTTTTCTTCTTAAGATTTTATTTATTTATTTGACAGAGAGAGAGAGAGCAAAAGAGGAAATATAAAGAGGGGGTAGTGGGAGAGGGAGAAACTGACTCCTCACTGAGTGGGGAGCCCGATGCAGGGCTTAATCCCAGGACCCTGGGATCATGACCTGAGCTGAAGGCAGATACTTAATGACTGAGCCACCCAGGTGCCTTCCACCCCTATTCCTATGGGGGAATTTCTCACCTGTAGCTTCTTTCTGTTCTGAATGGAACTGAGACAGTCGCCTTCATCACCTCTTTGCAACAGGTACATGTATTACTCAAGTCAATCATGCACCTGGTGGAAGACACAGTCACCAGAGAGGGTAAGAAGAGACTGTGGAGTGTGTCAGACTGGGCACATCAGATTTCAGGGAAAGTAGTGGTGGAGTTCCCTGGGTGTGGGGGCCTTCTTCCAGGCTTGTTAATGTCGACTGCAAGTGTGTTCTCAGGACTGTGTTATATTATATTATATATTGGATTATTACTTGGGAGCTGCTCCTAATGATATATATTCCAAGCTTGATTCTGGGAATTAATAAATACCCTTTTGGAAGTTCCTAAAGAAACAATAAATGCTTTAACAACTTGGAGCAAGTCTGGTACTTATAATATCAAATCCTGACTGAACAGTTATGATGTATTATCATTTTAAAATACAGACTCATTTGTTTTACTGTTATAATGTTCCTACCTCCTTCTTTCCCTTCCTTTCTTTCTTCTTTTTTCATTTTTCTATGTTCATGAATTATATTCACCAACAGTTTTTTTTCCCTTTCTTTTTCTTGTGCTTTACTAGTTGACCAGATTGTGCTTATCTACACCTAAACCTTGTAAAATAAGTTTTGTGCCTTGTCATCTTCTAAAACAATTTGCGTAAGGAGAGAACAACAAATTCCTTGAGAATTTGGTAGAAATGTCCCATAGAATTCTCTAGAACAGTGTCTTTTGGATAACAGTGACAAGTTTTGATTAACATTTTAATTTCTCTATTGTTGTTGGCCAACTTAGATTCCTGGACCTAAAGTTTTTCAATTTAATTTAATATTTTTAATTTATTGGTATTAAGTTGAACAGAGATTTTTTATTAATTCTACAATAACTATTGTATCTGTAGCTATTGACATGCTTTCTGATTTTTTTCTTTATTTATATCTTGTTTATTTTTTCTTTTCCTGATCAAACTTGCCAAAGTGTTTTTAATTTATTAATCTTTTTGCTAGCTGTATGATCTTGGGTAACTTACTTAAACTCTTGGTTTCCAAAAAATAGAGTAGAATAATGGAATCTATTTTGTAGGGTTGTTGAAAGATTAATGCAGTTAATATAGATAATGCTCAGAATAGTACCTGGGAAATGGTAAGCTCTGTATAAATAGTAAAAAAATGTTATTTGTTTTAAGGAGTCATACTTTGCTTTGAGTAACAGTTTTTCCTTTTTTAAATTTTTAAAAGATTTTATTTATTTTTTTAAAGATTTCATGTATGTATTTATTTATTTAGTATGAGTGGGTAATGGGGCAGAGGGAGAAGGGGAGAGAGTCTCTCAGACTCCCTGCTGAGCATGGAGCCCATCTGGGTTTTGTCCCACAACCCTGTGCTCATGACCTGAGCTGAAATTGAATTGGATGCTCAATCAACTGAGCTATCCAGTCTCTCCAAAAATATTTTATTTTATTTTTTTAAAGATTTTATTCATTTATTTGACAGAGAGAGACCACAGTAGACAGAGAGGCAGGCAGAGAGAGAGAGAGGGAAGCAGGCTCCCTGCTGAGCAGAGAGCCCGATGCGGGACTCGATCCCAGGACCCTGAGATCATGACCCGAGCCACAGGCAGCGGCCCAACCCACTGAGCCACCCAGGCACCCCCAAAAATATTTTATTTTTAAATAATCTCCACACCCAATATGGGACTCAAATTCACACCCCCCAAATCAAGAGTCCCACTTTCTACCAACTGAACCAACCAGGCACCCCAACTAATTTTTTCCTTTTTAAAAGATTGCTATTTAAGTATTTGTTTTCATCTTTAAATTTTTTTTCTTTTTGTCTGTTTGGTTTGGAGATTGTTTTATCTCCTTACAAATTTTTAAGTTTAAAGTTTTATTGAATTCCTTTTTTGCTTTTTTTAACTTCCTAATAACTCATTTAAGCTTCTGTCTTTCCCTCACGGGACCACTTTGTCATATGGTGAAACTCTTCAGATGATGACCTTAGTGTTTCAGGGTCTGGAAGTTTTGCGCTACCCGTACTGTTTCTTCTCTCCTTTCTTCTCTTCAGTGCATGAGTAGATGGCATACCAGGCCTGGGTGCTTCCATCCCCTGGGCCCTCTGTCCTCTGACTCTGCACTGTCTCCGTCTGGCCACTGTCTGATCTCCTGCCAGCCTGTCTCTTCTGTGGGACCTCACTGCCCTCCTAATGTCCCTTGACCTTGGGTTTCCTGTCCTCCATGTCATCATCCATGTACTGGTCATGGGGACCATTATAAATATATAAGTTTGATCACATGACCCTTCTGCCTGAAAGGCATCATGGTTTCCCACCAGCCACACAGAAGTGCTTGTGCATTCCATACAAAGACTTCACCATCTAGGATCTGGCTGCTTATCCAACTTTATTCTTACTATTATTGCATGCTGGCACTTGCCTTTATGAAATTATTACATTTGGGTTGGGTTTACTTTTTAGCTGGTCCCAGGAATAAAGTACATGCTTTCACATATCTTTGTGTGTGTGTATGTGTGTGTGTGTATAATATATATATATATATATATATTCCCCCTCCCCACCCCCTGGAGATTTCCAAGTTATACTACAAGTCTTAGGTCTACCTAGGGTTATCCCTTCAATCAGGTTCTTGTTGACCACTGACTCCATCCCCTCATTAAGGATTAGGTGTCCTTATGTGCCCTTCTAATTCATTAATTATAATGTATCTTAAATTACTACAGATTTATTCTTCATATGCTTTCCTCTACAGAATTTTGTGAGTTCATCATGGGTACAGACTGGCTCTGATTTTATTTTTGCAGCTCCAGCACCAAACACAATGTTCAGGTACCTGGTGGATGTTCAATAAATGTTTGTTGAAAAATCATCAAATAATGAACAAATGAAAATGTCATGAGTTCGTTTGTTTTCCATAAAAATTCCAGGTGACAAATTTGATCTCTTGGATGTTAGGTTGATTCTATTACGATTCAGGAAACTGGTCCTCATCCATAAATGACTTACTGAGCTGAGCATTGCGATAGATCATTGCATTATCATAAGTCACACGAGTATGTTTTTGAAGATGAGGTAGTCTGACCTAATCCATTTACCAAAAATAGTAACTTCATATCTTGCCTGATGTTACTTTATTAACAATATTTTTCTCATTCTTCATAATGATAATGAGGAAATTTACTACACCCAGGAATGGAGAGAGAGTGGACGGCATTGGATATTCTTCTAGCTTTCTCATGGTGCTGGTAGTTAGAGTTTTATGAAGCTATATAGATTTTGCTTTTGATCTTTCCATGGTCAATAGAAGATCTTTCAGTTAGGTCTCCTGGTCCTGAGCCATCAATGCCCTGCCTGAATTTGCTCATCCATGTTTGTAGCTCTGCTCTCATGGTGTCCACTTTCTCTGAATCACAACTTCAAAGGACTGAGGCATTTCATGCCTGCTTCTTTCCTACTTTCAGTATTTCCTTCTTGTAGCTTTAGGAAAATACCTGAAATCCATGCTGTTCTGATTTTGTTAAATTAGCATTTGTTAAGTGGATCACAGGGTGCCAGATGGTGAGTCTTGGCTCAACAGCAAACAAGAGAAATTGAAATGGAGGAGTTTATCACTCCCAGGTCCCCAGGTCCTGGAGAAAGTACACACTGTACACCTCCAGAGGCCACGTGGGGGAGGTCGAAGCAGAGTACAAACACAGAGAGGCAGGACATGGGGCACATGCATTTATTATGTCTGTGGGAAAAGTACCTGGCACCTCCTGGACTATGGGCAGGTTGGTCAATACAAACCAAAAAGAGCAGGGTTTTGGTAAGATCTAGAAGGTCTTATCTAAGGTGCAAGTAAAGAGAAGGCCCTGGGAGGTGGGGGACACTCAATACCAGAGGTATAGGGGAATTCATATCAAGAACTTACATTTACATGTGACCCTGTGATTGGGGCATGAGCTTACATGAGGGGTTAGTGTCAGGGTCACGTCTTGGCCACACAGAATGGATTCGAAGGCACCAACACCATGGAGAGGCTGAGCTAAACTGACAGATGTCTATTGAAACCAAGCCACAAGTGTACTGACCTATTAAAGAAAGCTTGACTGTAATTTTTTTCCCTAGTGGTATGTTACCAGTGCTTTTCTTTACTATATATAGTTGGCCTGTTAGTTTTGCAAGAGGACCCCAGAATAAAAGACTTTTTTCTTATGAGGATGTGCTTTCTCATTCTTCTGTTCCGTTCTACGGTCAAAATATTTTAGTCTGCTCAGGGGAGAGCAGGTTGGTTATAATAAGGCATATTCCAATAAGCTGAATTACTACATAGGTTCAAAGCCTTTAATAAAAAACATTTTGTGCAGTTGAAAGACTTCAAAGCCTCAGGAACAAATACATTACTGCAACATTTCAGCCCAGTAGCTGGTACATAGTAGGTATTCAATATTATTTTAGAGTCATATGGATAGGTTGAAGGTATAATGACTTAACTTGAGTCAGAAAAGCTCTCTCAAAATTTAGCTGCTTATTCTATGCATGAATAAATGTTTCTTTAAAAATAGAAAAAAGAAGACCATAACTGAGAAACATCCTATTACTCATTCCCTGGATTGTTGAGACCCTCTTCTTTACATGAGTGACATTTCTGTGGTCAAAAGAACTGATGGGTGGGCTGGCAGATCTGCTGTCAGACTGGAGGTTGGAAGGTTTCCCTGCAGTCTGTTATAAAATGTCAGAACTGACACATCTCCAGAGGAGATTTTGAAGCAAATGCAAAAAGTTATTTTTCAATTATAAGGTTTTAAAAAATGCCTTGAATATATACATTTTGTGATTCTGAAATCCAAAACAGTTCATTATGAGATGTGATTTAGAATACTATTTGTTCGGTTGGATAATTTCATACCAGCTGCTGTTTGTTTCTTAAATTTATTATTCTTACTCTTTATTTGACATCCTCCTTATTGCTTCTCTTTCCCCAAACCTTTACATAGCAGAATGAAGTCATACACTCTAGGGTACAAGGGAAGTAGGTCAAAGAGGCCCTCTTCAAGTCAGTAATTATTTTCAAGTCTCATTTTTTATCTTAAAATTTCAGTTGAATACAATATTCTTTTTTCCAATATATCCTGTTTAGTAATAATGTTTTAAATTGCTTTAAATCAAACAAAATTGGGACATTAAAAACAAGTCAAGTTTCCCCTGTGGCTTCATGTTCTGCATGCCCTTTGCCCCCAGCACATAGCTAAGCAGAACAGGAAGTATGCATATTCCAGAATACCAAGCAGAAAGGAGAAAGAATAGCAGACTAATGTGAAGACCACCTTTTGTAGAGTGCAAAAAATTACTCTTCATCTCTACATAGCTTACCTCCTTACCTCACACAGGTCTGACAGCCTGACCAAGGCCATCAAGAAGTCCCTGTCTTTGGAGTTCGCACAGAATCCTACCTTGCCAGCAGCATCCTGCATCTCCTGCTCCACTTCAGATAACCCCCTCTCACTCATCTTGTCTGAAGAGGAGAAATCTTCAGATTTGGGGTCTTGGTGGCCTAGATCTTGTTCTGTCACCACCTCACAGTAAAGCATGGAGGGAACCACTCGATCCTGGGATTCTACTTTTCTCTTTTGTAGAATTAGAGGATGGGTTGCAACTAACATACAAGATCCCTTTCATGTATAACTTTATATGACTTCTTCTCTGGCTCCTGACACTTCAGCATTAGAAACTCCTACAAACGAGGGTGGGCAGCCAGGGCTATCATGAATGGCAAAGGGGAAAGGTGAGCTTAATTAGTGTAAAAACAGAACTAAAGGAGTTGAGATTTAGTGGATTTAGAAACTGGATGGAAACAATGTAAACACAGGTAAGAATCGCTGAATAAATGTTTCTAGCAACTCCAGTTGCATTTCTATTTCCACTTTGGCATATTCTGTAATTTCAGAGTGTCAACCTGAACGATGTTCAGGAGACATTAGAAGGAATAAGGAAGTCTATTAATCAGTAGGCAAGAACATTTTTTTCTAGGGCTATGAAAAACTACTGGTTGGAGTATTTGGCAGAAAATGCCAATACAGGGCTTTGAAAAGTGTTCTTGTCATGTCCTCTAAAGAGATGGGGTGGTAGGACGGGGAAGAAGGAAGTGAAGGATGGTCTAGAAACTAACACTGTATTCTGTGCGGTGGGCTAGTGGTATTTAGCTCAGCTGTATGATATGATCTCCAATTGTATCGAATTACTGTTCATTATTTATAGGAGAAATGATATAAAAACAAATGTGCTATTTCATAATTTATCACAGGATTTGTGAACTGAAGAAAAAGGTGCTTGATATCCTTCCCTTTTGTCCTGTATTCTCTCTCCTCCATTCATCCTGTATTCTATCTGTTGTCTTGGGAAGGATGAGAAGGGAAAACATAAATCCTCCCCCACCCTCTTTTCCTCTGTGGAAGGTCTCATGATCCTTTCTGCCCTTCTCTTGAATCTATTTTGTCTTCAGTTCTTTTTCGTCCTTCACCTTCCCTTCAACTCACTCATTTTGTACATCTAAATATATCTATACATCTATATACATCTATGCATCTATTTACATCTATATACATTATACATCTATATACATTTATATATATCTATACATCTATATACATTATACATCTATATATGCCTATATACATTATACATCTTTATACATCTATACATCTATATACATCGATGCATCTATGTACATCTATATACATTTATATATATCTATACATCTATATACATCCATATACATTATACATCTATATACATTTATATATATCTATACATCTATATACATCTATATACATTATACACCTATGTACATCTATACATCTATATACATGTATAGCTGTTTTCGCTCTTAGTTGCTCTTCCTTCAGCTTGGAACCCCACCCTCAATCCTCTCCTTGCTTGCCTAATTTCCTATGGATCAGATATCAGGTCACAGGTCATTTCCTTGGAGGACACTCCTTGGCAACCCAGTAAATATAGCCCCAGTCACTTTCTACCACACCTCTGACAACAGGCTTGGCTACACCTAGACCCCAGGTTAGGGCTGTCAAGATTCTCCACAAGAAACTAAAAGACTCTGAATAGTAAATGCATCACTGTCTGGACTAGATGGGGTCTTGACCCTCCATCCTCTTCTGCCCGCCCTGCCCCTCACTTTGGCTTGTTGAATGGGCCTCTGCCTGTCCAACTGTCTGCACTGACACCCCCGTCCCTCCCTCCACCAAACCCCACACCACCAGTCTCTGACCTTTCCTAAGCCATCTAGGCTCTCCTGGGGAAGTAGTAAATGAGGCTTTCACCACTGCCTCCTGGAACCTGATTACTTGGCATTCTGCATATGCCTCCTTCATTTATGCTGAACCCCCTGCTCAGAGGCCTCAGCTATATCTGAGTCCATGACTCAGACTTCATCAGGGCAGATTTATTCTGTCTTTGCAGGTGGCAGGTGTCAAAGATGACTTCTGAACTTGTAATCGAGTTAGGGCAACTTATTACTCAGTTTTGTTGTTTTCTTAAAGAGATGTAGGTTTCCTTAAATGTGGTCATATTATAAGTGACCTCAGAACAAAATCAGAGTGGAGAAGGTGACAGAAACACCATCCCTGGCCTTTGGGGGATTGGATGGGGGGAGAATGGCTCCCACCTTAGGCAGCACATAAAAGGCTGTTCTGCTTATAGCCAGGCAGTGTTGCAGAATTCCAAAACTTCCCAATGATGAATGAGTCCTTGATTCATCCACAGCTCTTAAGCCACTGGAGCCCATATAGCGCTCTGGCTTCTGCTCCATGAAATACAGCCCGTGACATTTATTACAAACATTAACAGTAATTTATCCTTCATTAATCAGAGCAGTCAGCTACAGTTCTTTCAATCATGCATAATACTTTCCTAGTTGGCTGGAAGATTTTATTCCTCCATTAGTTTCAGAGGCTCTGGAAACAGCTTGTAAATTTAGACAGGGCCCCAAATCCTGAATAGAGCAGTGCCCTTTTTATGGTTAATTTATGGTCCATGTTTATATTTGTGTCAAGACTCAGGATTTCCCACTGATCAAGGTTTGAAATATGTAGCTATAAACTCCACTTTTGTATTGGCCCATCAGATGAAAAGGAACCTGCTATTTTCTCCAGCACCGCCCTTTATGGAGTTCTTCCTTCCTCATGGCTGACTTTGGTGTGATCATGTCTAAGGGCATCATCAGCACTCAGCTCCCTGGAATCAGGTATTTAATTGAATACGCTACATGGAGAAGTCTACTCTTCCCACTTTCTCTACTAATTGAATTCCTATTAAAGGGGCAGTTGGGAAGAGTTGAAGACATCTTCGATCCCATAGCATCATTTATACATGGAGATTTATTTTTCTTCACAAATTCATAACCTCTTGCATATATCCTTATGAGTTTGTTAGGTTTAAAAAACAAAAAACAAAAAACAAAAACAACAAGAGGCCAAGTTTAAAAATGTGCATCAACAAATGTGCATCAAGAGCGATATGTACAAAATTACTGAGAAAACAGAACTTGTGCCTAAGCAGGTTGCATTTATTGTCACAATATTGTATTCTGAGATGTGCAGAATTGTTCATCTCCTCCAATTTAGATTTTTCTATCTTACAGAGTTTTAAATTGTCCTGGGTCCACACCAGTCACTCTAATTAAATGTGTATTAAGATCTCTTTCAGTGCAATCCCACGTGGTAAAACCAAAATGCAAACCAAAATGATTTATTGCAGTTCTATTGCCCTCCTGATTCACTCATTTGGATTCCTGATTTTTTTAATGCAGAATTCAAATCAAGATAGAGCCTTGAGTCAAGAAAATTCTAAAAGTGACTGAGGCTCAGTGATATGACATAGAAGAATCAAGGAAGTATTTTTTTTAATTTAAAAATCCTATATAATGTTAAAATTTCAGCTGCAATAGCATCACACACTAGTTTTAGTAAAATGGCCCCAAGCAGTGGATTCTTGCTCTTTTTGCTAAATGGGCAGAGTGACATGTTTGGAGATCAGTGGCATATAGTGTGTAATATAATATGTAGGGGAAACTACACATGCTATGTTTTCCTCTAATAAGCCATCACCTGGACAGCAAGAAAAAGCAGATTCCAGATGGCAAGGTGGACGTTGTGAGGACTGACCCCATTAAGGAGCATACCTGAAGACAGATGCCCTTGCCGGGGCCCTGGGTTTTCTGAGCTGTGTCTCTAAAAGCAGCCAGGTGCCAGATGTGGTCAGTTATAGTTTTGGGAGCCCCAAATGGTAGTTAAAATAAGAAGGTTGGGGCACCTGGGTGGCTCAGTGGGTTGAGACCTCTGTCTTCAGCTCAGGTCATGATCTCAGGGTCCTGGGATGGAGCCCCGCATTGGGCTCTCTGCTCAGCATGGAGCCTGCTTTCTCCTCTCTCTCTGCCTGTCTTTCTGTCTATCTGTGATATCTGTCAAATAAATAAATAAAATCTTAAAAAAAAAAGAAGGTTGTGTTGGGTGCTGCAGCTGGTTTAAGAACCTGAAAATCTATCCACTATGAAAAAATGGATTTCAAGGCACACACCAAAGGATTTTTCAAAGAAAATATTTTCCAAACTATTGTGGAGTGTGTCTTTGCTAATCTCTTAGATTCTTTATTGTAATGTGTCTCTCTCCTCTGTGGTTGGCACATATCTTTTTACAAAGGTGATGAGAAAGTTGTTATCATGTCCTGGCAGTGTCATTTAACTTCTAGTAATCTTCTTTCCTTTGTTGCACTTTTTGGTTCTTTTGTCTACATTCTGAATTCATAAAACATGGCTTATGGTAATGGCTAGGTTCATTTTATTATGTTATAAGATATGCAGAGTCAGTTGTTGGACATATCCTGTTGTTTTATGAGTAAATTCAAGAGATATAGCATAAAAAATGAAAATTTACTTGGGATTTATTAGAAAGGAGGCAATTGTAGCTCCTTCATCATAAGTTGAAAAATGAAAAACTTTTCCTAATGAATCTAGATGACACATCAGAAAACCTCCAGGAGAGATTTCCTCTAGGTCTGTGGGTGGGGATAGCAGGAATTTGGAGGCCTGACCTTGAATTGCTATGGTCTTATGTCTCCAGAAAATATAGTTTTAAACCTTCACCAACATCTGATTTTGCTTTTTTGGCATAGTAGAGTTATAATTTTAAGTAGTTTTAAGACAAGAGGCTCTACACAGAGATTCAGAGGAGACCATGGATTTTACTAGTTCTTATAAAGAAGAGAAGTTATGTCACAAGATACAAAGTTTTTCATAAGGGAACAGTCTGGGTTCAGTGAGATCCTCTCCATTCCCCCAAGGTGCCTTACAGCCTTATGGATGCCCTTATTTAAGAAATATTTGAGTGTGTGAAGGCAGAACACGGCTGTAGAAACTATCTGCACATGGCTTTTTGTCACCCTCAGTTTTATGATCAAGTAGTTCATTGATATTAAATCATTGCACTTCTATAAAATCCTATTTACTTAACGTATCCAAAGCACTGTAGGTATTCATGAAGAACTGGTGGACTGCCATAGGGATGGATTTTGGATTCTTTGGATTTAGCTTAGTTTGTGATTTTCTTACCTGTTGTTTAAATTATTATGGTACCTGCATTCAAAAGTCCCCCCAGTTTTGTCCAGTTTCCTAAGCTGACATTCTTTCAGAGCTCACTTCATAATCATTTCTTTTGATAGTTCGAATGCAAGTAAGTTAATTTTACTATTAAATCCAAACCTAGGATTAGCTTGGGTTTTCTGCACGTGCTCTTCTTATTGAAATAAATGTGAGCACATGACTCTTCCACTGACTTTGACAGCACAGTTTCCTAAGGACCAGAAAGAAAAGAAAAACTATGGTAATGGTAACATGAGTAACTATGGGATAACTTTGTATTTAAAGCTTTTTCTAGCAAGGCATATAAAAGTATTTTTTTCAGAAAGATCATTTTTTTGGATCCAATTTCAAGCCATCCTGATTCTCCCCTGCATCAGGACAGCATCGTGTTCCAGAAGCATATTGCTATTCCCAAGGGTTTAACATTCTTTCAATTTTACACCAGTTTTTCCCCTAAGCTGAAATAGTTCTTAAAAACAAAAACAAACAAACAAACAAAATCTTATCAAGAGAAAAGAAAGAGAGAGAGGGAGAGAGAGAGAGGCAGTAGAAATCATTGTAATAACCTGTTTTCTATATTTTTTGAAAAAAGTTCCAATTCAGTATTCTTAACTAGTGCTGTTAGTTATAGTGGTCCATTTGTGTTTTTTTGCCAGTTCACTGTAGTCTGTGTTCAGTACTGCTTATGAATCTATGCACAGAGATTATTATGAATTCTTTATTGAACAAAACAAGTAAAAATTTTGCCAATTTTACTCTCTATCTGTATATTCCTCACTTTCTAGACTAGTAACTCCTATGCTTCAAGGTTTTCCCAATTATATATGTGATAATAGATGATGTTATGAATATCATGATGATCTCGTTTGCCAGCATACATCAGTCTTATTCCCAAACTTCCTTCCAGAAAAATGTAGTTTGTTGGCAATTACATGTTATAATTTTATGTTTCATTGATTAAGCTACCCCAGTCTTAGCTTTACTCAATATGCTTTCTTACCATCAAGTTTTATCCTCCTTCTTCAGGATGGTCTTGCTGGCTCTTCCTCAATTCTTTAGGCTTCTTAGGAATCCTGTGGTGATGGTTTTCTGTTCTCTCTCTTCTCCTTTCTCAGTTTCCATCCCTGATGTGCTATCAAACCCAGTGACAGCATAAATCATGATTTCTCTCCACGATCATTTTTCTTTTCCTTTAACCCTGAATGAATGGCTTTATCACTTTCTAAGGATTCATGAACTAATACATCAATCAATCATCAAATATTTATTAAATTTTATTATGAGCTCAGCACTTTGCTGGAACTTTGCAAGTATATAATAATATTTCATCTTACACCTTCTATTTACTTTTATATAGCTGGGAGCTATTTGTTATTTTTGTATGATATGATAAGTGCCTGCATTTTATAGATTGAATGCTAAAATATAGTGGTAGAGACTTTTCCCTCAGCTCTAAGCTTTATAGCTTTCTAACTCTTCTTAGTTTTTCTTTCTAGGTGTGCCCTCACTACTTTTACATCCACTCTCCTTTCTCTGTTATTTTCTGGCCAAATGCAAGGAATCATATTCTCTCATTTCTACCTGAATGTGAACTTTGATCTTGGGATAATGGTCATCTTCCATCTCATGCTTCTAAGATACATCTAACAATGTTGTTTTAGAATTTATTCCATGCCCAAATATACTCTTCTAATTTTTCCCATTATTTACTGTTGTCAATCTTGAAATGGAATTGCAATAATTAGGCAGGAAATAAAATGCACATGTGTGTATTAGAGACAGAGACAGAGAAAGAGGAGAGGTTGGGGGAGAGGAAACTTAATGACAGTATGAGCTGATTTGGCCAGTTCTAACTGCTCCTACACACTCAGGATGTGTGTATCTACACTTTGGTCAGTATTTTTGCATTTGTGCATTACTTAATTCAATAATTCTTTATTAAAAGCATGTTATGCGTTAAGAATTATATTAAGTGGGGAGGAGTCAAGATGGCAGAGAAGTAGCAGGCTGAGACTACTTCAGATAGCAGGAGATCAGCTAGATAGCTTATCTAAAGATTGCAAACACCTACAAATCCAATGGCAGATCGGAAAGAAGAACAACAATCCTAGAGACAGAAAATCAACCACTTTCTGAAAGGTAGAACTGGTGGAGAAGTGAATCCAAGGTGACGGGAAGATCAACCCTGGGGGGAGGGGCCGGCTCCCCGCAAGTGGCGGAGCAATGGAGCACAAAATCAGGGCTTTTAAAAATCTGTTCTGCTGAAGGACATCCCTCCAGAGGCTAAACCGGGGTGAAGCCCATGCAGGGTCATCGTGGCCACAGGTCCTGCAGGGTCACAGAATGATCGGGGGTGTCTGAGTGTCGCAGAGCTTACAGGTATTTGAATGAGGAAGCTGGATACAGAGACAGAGCAGAGGAGTGAGCTCCCAGCTCAGGGTTACCTTGAACTGGTCTCAGTCTGGGTGAGCTCGGAGTGTGGCTGGAGGCCATGGAGACAGGAGTAATTGGGTGCTGTTCTTTGAGGACACACTGAGGAGTGGGGTCCCGGGCCCTTGGCTCCTCTGGGCCAGAGACCGGGAGGCTGCCATTTTCATTCCCGTTCTCTGGAACTCTAGAGAAAGCGCTCAGGGAGCAAAAGCACCCAAAAGCAAACCCGAGCGGATTACTCAGCCCAGTCCTGGTAAGGGTGGTGCAATTCCGCCTTGGGCAAAGACACTTGAGAATCACTACAACAGGCCCCTCCCCCAGAAGATCAACAAGAAATCCAGCCAGGACCAAGTTCGCCTACCAAGGAGTGCAGTTTCAATACCAAGAAGAGCAGCAGAATTCCAGAGGAGGAGAAAGCAAAGCATGGAACTCATGGATTTCTCCCCATGATTCTTTAGTCTTGTAGTTAATTTAATTTTTTTTCTTTTTCAATTTTTTTTCTCTTCTTCTGCTAAATTTTTTTAACTTTTACCCTTTTCGTTTTTAACGTTTTTAAATAGGTCTCAGGCATACAACCTAACCCTACACCTAAAAGAGCTGGAGAAAGAACAAGAAAGAAACCCTAAACCCAGCAGGAGAAGAAAAATCATAAAGACCAGAGCAGAAATCAATGAAATAGAAACTAAAAAAAAAAAGAGAACATAGAACAAATCAATGAAACTAGGAGCTGGTTCTTTGAAAGAATTAATAAGATTGATAAGCCCAAGGTCAGACTTATCAAAAAGAAAAGAGAAAGGACCCAAATAAATAAAATCATGAATGATATAGGAGAGATCACAACTAACACCAGAGAAATAGAAACAATTATAGGAACATACTATGAGCATATCTACGCCAACAAATTTGACAATCTGGAAGAAATGGATGCATTCCTAGAAACATATAAACTACCACAACTGAACCAGGAAGAAATAGAAAACCTGAACAGACACATAACCAGTAAGGAGATTGAAACAGTCATCAAAAATCTCCAAACAAACAAAAGCCCAGGGCCAGACGGCTTCCCAGGGGAATTCTACCAAACAGTTAAAGAAGTAGTAAGTCCTATTCTCCTGAAACTGTTCCAAAAAATAGAAATGGAAGGAAAACTTCCAAACTCATTTTATGAGGCCAGCATCACCTTGATCCCAAAACCAGACAAGGATCCCATCAAAAAAGAGAACTACAGACCAATATCCTTGATGAACACAGATGCAAAAATTCTCACCAAAATACTAGCCAATAGGATTCAACAGTACATTAAAAGGATCATTCACCACAACCAAGTGGGATTTATTCCAGGGATGCAAGGTTGGTTCAACATCTGCAAATCAATCAATGTGATACAACACATTAATAAAAGAAAGAACAAGAACCATATGGTACTCTCAATAGATGCTAAAAAAGAAGCATTTGACAAAGTACAGCATCCCTTCCTGATCAAAACTCTTCAAAGTGTAGGGATAGAGGGCACATACCTCAATATTATCAAAGCCATCTATGAAAAACCTACTGCAAATATCATTCTCAATGGAGAAAAACTGAAAGCTATTCCGCTAAGGTCAGGAGCATGGCAGGCATGTCCATTATCACCACTGCTATTCAACATAGTACTAGAAGTCCTAACCTCAGCAATCAGACAACAAAGCATCTGTGTTCAAAAGGAAAAATTAAAGGCATCCAGATTGGTAAAGAAGAAGTCAAACTATCACTCTTCACAGATGATATGCTACTATATGTGGAAAACCCAAAGACTCCACTCCAAAACTGCTAGAATTTGTACAGGAATTCAGTAAAGTGTCAGGATATAAAATCAAAGCTCAGAAATCAGTTGTATTTCTCTACACGAACAACGAGACAGAAGAAAGAGAAATTAAGGAGTCAATCCCATTTTCAGTTGCATCCAAAACCATAAGATACCTAGGAATAAACCTAGCCAAAGAGGCAAAGAATCTATACTCAGAAAACTATAAAATACTCATGAAAGAAATTGAGGAAGACACAAAGAAATGGAAAAATGTTCCACGCTCCTGGATTGGAAGAATAGTGTGAAAATGTCTATTCTACCTAAAGCAATCTACACATTTCATGCAATTCCTATCAAAGTATCATCCATCTTTTTCAAAGAAATGGAACAAATAATCCTAACATTTATATAGAACCAGAAAAGACCTCGAATAGCCAAAGGAATATTGAAAAAGGAAGCCAAAGTTGGTGGCATCACAATTCCAGACTTCAAGCTCTATTACAAAGCTGTCATCATCAAGACAGCATGCATGGTACTGGCACAAAAACAGACACATAAATCAATGGAACAGAATAGAGAGCCCAGAAATAGACCCTCAACTCTATGGTCAACTAATCTTCACCAAAGCAGGAAAGAATGTCCAATGGAAAAAAGACAGCCTCTTCAATAAATGGTGCTGGGAAAATTGGACAGCCACATGCAGGAAAATGAAATTGGACCATTTCCTTACACCACACATGAAAATAGACTCAAAATGGATAAAGGACCTCAGTGTGATAAAGGAATCCATAAAAATCCTTGAGGAGAACACGGGCAGCAACCTCTTCGACCTCAGCCACAGCAACATCTTGCTAGGAACATTGCCAAAGGCATGGGAAGCAAGGGCAAAAATGAACTATTGGGATTTCATCAAGATCAAAAGCTTTTGCACAGCAAAGGAAACAGTTAACAAAATCAAAAGACAACTGACAGAATGGGAGAAGATATTTGCAAATGACATATCAGATAAAGGGCTAGTGTCCAAAATCTATAAAGAACTTAGCAAACTCAACACCCAAAGAACAAATTATCCAATCAAGAAATGGGCAGAAGACATGAACAGACCTTTCTGCAAAGAAGACATCCAGATGGCCAACAGACACATGTAAAATTGCTCCTTATCACTCGGCATCAGGGAAAGACAAATCAAAACCACGAGATATCACCTCACACCAGTCAGAATGGCTAAAATTAACAAGTCAGGAAATGACAGATGCTGGTGAGGATGCGGAGAAAGGGGAACCCTCCTACACTGTTGGTGGGAATGCAAGCTGGTGCAACCACTCTGGAAAACAGCGTGGAGGTTCCTCAAAATGTTGAAAATAGAACTACCTTATGACCCAGCAATAGCACTACTGGGTATTTACCCTAAAGATGCAAACATAGTGATCCGAAGGAGCACATGCACCCTAATGTTTATAGCAGCAATGTCTACAATAGCCAAACTATGGAAAGAACATAGATGTCCATCAAGAGATGAATGGATAAAGAAGAAGTGGTATATATACACAATAGAATACTATGCAGCCATCAAAAAATGAAATCTTGTCATTTGGGACGACATGGATGGAACTAGAGGATATCATGCTTAGCAAAATAAGTCAAGCAGAGAAAGATAACTATTATATGATCTCCCTGATATGAGGAAGTGGAGATGCAACATGGGGAGTTAAGGGGGTAGGAGAAGAATCAATGAAATAAGATGGGATTGGGAGGGAGACAAACCATAAGTGACTCTTAATCTCACAAAACAAACTGAGGGTTGCTGGGGGGAGGGGCACTGGGAGAAGGAGGGTGGGGTTATGGACATTGGGGAGGGTATGTGTTATGGTGAGTTCTGTGAAGTGTGTAAACCTGGTGATTCACAGACTTGTACCCCTGGCGATAAAAATATATGTTTATAAAAAAAAGAATTATATTAAGCACCCCTAAGATGAACATATAAATCCTAACACCGTGTAGTATTAAGGACCAACTTCATCCATTTTAATAGTTTTCAATGAGCTCTTAAGTCATGAAAAGACTTGAAGGAAGCTTAAATGTATAATACTAAGTGAAAGAGGTCAATCTGAAAAGGCTCACACTGCATGATTCCAACTATATAACATTCTGGTTAAGGCAAAACTGTGGAGACAGTGAAAAGACCAATAATTGCCAAAGTTGAGGATGGGGAGAGGGATAAGAAGATGGGGCACAGAGGATCTTTAGGGCAGGGAAACTACTCTGTATGATACTATAATAATGGACACATGGACACGTGTCATTATACATATGTCCAAACCCATAGAATGTACAAATGTTCACCAAATGTTCACCAAAAGTGAACGTAATACAAAGTATGAGCTTTGGGTGATTATGATGTGTCAGTATAGGCTCATCAGTTGTAACAAAAGTACCGCAGTGGTGGGAATATTGCTAGTGTGGAGACTATGCCTGTATGGGGTGAGGAGATATGTGAGAAAATCTCTCACATTCCCTTCACTTTGGCCAGCAATCTAAAACTTCTTTAAAAATAAAATTCTTCAGGGGTGCCTGGGTGGCTCAGTGGGTTAAGCCTCTGCCTTCAGCTCCGGTTGTGATCTCAGGGTCCTGGGATTGAACCCTGCATCGGGCTCTCTGCTTCCCCCTCTCTGCCTGCCTCTGTCTACTTGTGATCTGTCTCTCTATCAAATAAATAAATAAAATTTAAAAAAATAAAAAAGTAAAATTCTTCATAATAATAACAAAAATTTCCAAAGGAGTTTTTAATTATTTATTTATACTCAATTAACTAACATATAATGTATTATTAATTATAGAGGTAGAGTTCATCAGTCTTATATAATACCCAGTGCTCATTACACCAGGTGCTCTCCTTAATATCCATCACCCAGTTACGCCATCCCCCACACCCCTCCTCTCCAGCAAACCTTAGTTTGTTTCTTGTGATTAAGAGTCTCTTATGGGGGTGCCTGGATGGCTCAGTGAGTTAAGCCTCTGGCTTCGGCTCAGGTCATGATCCCAGGGTCCTGGATTGAGCCCCGCATTGGGCTCTCTGCTCAGCAGGGAGCCTTCTTCCTCCTCTCTCTCTCTTCCTGCCTCTCTGCCTACTTGTAATCTCCGTCTGTCAAATAAAATAAATAAAATCTTAAAAAAATTTATAAAAAAGAAAAAGAGTCTCTTATGGTTTGTCTTCCTCTCTGATTTCATCTGGTTTTATTTTTTGTTCTCTTTCTCCATGATCCTCTGTTTTTCCCCTTAAATTCCACATATGAGTGAGATCCTATTGTCTTTCTCTGATTGACTTATTTCACTTAACATAATACCCTCTAGTTCCATCCACAACATTGCAAATGGCAAGATTTCATTTTTGATAATTGAATAGTATTCCACTGTGTGTGTGTATAAATATATAGTTGGAAACGCACACACACACACACACACACACACAGAATATCTTCTTTATCCATTCATCTGTCCATAGACATCAGGACTCTTTCCATACTTTGGCTATTGTGGACGTTGCCGCTATAAACATTGCAATGCAGTTGCCACTTCAGATCAGTACATTTTTATCTTTGGAGTGAATACCTAATAGTGCAATTCCTGGGTCATAGCTCTATTCTCAACTTTTTGAGAAACCTCCATATTGTTTTCAGAATGGTTGCACCAGTTTGCTTTCCCACCAACAGTGGGAATTTCTCTGCATCCTCACCAACATCTATCATTTCCTGACTTGTTAATTTTAGCCATTCTGATTGGTATGTGGTGGTATCTCATTGGGTTTTAATTTGTATTTCCCTTATGCCAAGTGATATTGAGCATTTTTTCATGTGTCTATTGGCCACTTGTATGTCTTCTTTGGAGAAATGTCTGTTCTTGTCTTCTGCCCATTTCTTGAACTGAATTATTTGTTCTTTGGGTGTTGAGTTTGACAAGTTCTTTATAGATTTTGGATATTAATCCTTGCTTGATATGTCATTTGCAAATATCTTCTCCCATTCTGTCAGTTGTTGACTGTTTCCTTTGTTGTGCAAAAGCTTATTATCTTGATGAAGTCGCAGTAGTCCTTTTTTGCCTTTTCCCTTGCATTTGGAGACATGGCTAGGTAGAAGTTGCTGTCACTGAGGTCACAGAGGTTGCTGCCTTTGTTCTCTTGTAGGATTTTGAAGGATTCCTATCTGACATTTAGGTCTTTCATCCATTTTGACTCTTTTTGTGTATGGTATAAGGAAATGGCCCAGTTTCATTCTTCTTCTGTGTGGCTGTCCAATTTTCCCAACACCATTTGTTGAAGAGACTGTCCTTTTTCCATTAGGTATTCTTTCCTGCTTTGTTGAAGATTAGATGATCATAGAGTTGAGTGTTCATTTCTAGGTTTTCTATTTTGTTCCATTGATCTGTGTGTCTGTGTTTGTACCACACTGGCTTGATGATTATAGCTTTATAATAGAGCTTGAAGTGTGGAATTGTGATGCCACCAGTTTTGTTTTTATTTTTCAACATTCCTTTGGCAATTGAGGGTCTTTTATGGTTCCATACAAATTTTAGGATTATTTGTTTCAGCTCTGTGAAAAGAAGTTGATGGTATGGGGATTGAACTAAATGTGTAGATTGCTCTTGGTAGCAGAGACATTTTCACAATATTTGTTCTTTCAATCCATGAGCATGGAATGTTTATTCATTTATTTGTGTCTTCCTCAAATTCTATAATATTCTGAGTACAGATGCTTTGCTTCTCTGGTTAGGCTTATTCCTAGATATCTTACGATATTTGATGCAATTGTAAATGGGAGCGACTCCTTAATTTCTGTTTCTTCTGTGTCACTGTTAGTGTATAGTAGTACAACTGATTTCTATACATCAATTTTATATCCTGCCATTTTGCTGAATTCCTGTATGGGTTCAGGAATTTCGGGGTAGAATCTTTCGGGTTTTCTGCATAAAGTATCATGTCTTTGCGAAGAGTGAGAGTTTGACTTCTTTGTCAATTTGAGTGCCTTTTATTTCTTTCAGTTGTCTGATTGCTGAGACTAGAACTTCTACTACTATGCTGAACAATAATGATAGGTTAGTGGACATCCCTGCCGTGCTCCTGAGCTTAGGGGAAAAGCTCTCAGTTTTTCCGCATTGTGGATGATATTAGCTGTAGACTTTTCTTAGATGACTTTTATGCTACTGAGGTATGTTCACTCTATCCCTACACTGTGAAGAGTTTTAATCAAGAAAGGATGTTGTACTTTGTCAAATGCTTTGTCTGCATCTATTGAGAACATCATATGGTTCTTTTTTTTAAAAGATATTATTTATTTATTTGACAGACAGAGATCACAAGTAGGCAGAGAGGCAGGCAGAAAGAGAGGAAGAAGCAGGTTCACTGCTCAACAGAGAGTCCCATGCGGGGCTCAATCCCACGACCCTGGGATCATGACCTGAGCCAAAGGCAGAGTCTTTAACCCACTGAGCCACCCAGGCGCTCCTAGATCATATGGTTCTTGTCCTTTCTGTTACTAAAGTAGTGTATCACATTGATTGATTTGCAGATGTTGAACCACCCTTGAAGCCCAGGAATAAATCCCACCTGGTGTGGTGGATAATCTTTTTAATGTACTGTTGTATCCTATTGGCCGGTATCTTGGTGAGAATTTTGGCATCATCCATGTTCATCAGGGATATTGGTCTGCAATTCTCCTTTTTTGGTGGTATTTTTGTCTGCTTTTGGGATCAAAGTAATATTGGCCTCACAGAAAGAGTTTGGAAGTTTTCCTTCCATTTCTGTTTTTTGAAACAGCTTCAGAATATTAGGAATTAGTTTTCCTTTAAATGTTTGGTAAACTATCTCTGGGATGCCATCTGGTCCTGGGCTCTTAGTTTTTAGGAGATTTTTCATTACTGCTTCAATTTTCTTGCTGGTTATGGGTCTTTTCAGATTTTCTACTTCTCTCTGTTTCAGTTCTGGTACTTTAGAGATCTCTTGGAATGCATCCATTTCTTCCAGATTGCCTAGTTTATTGGCATATAGTAGCTCGCTCATAATATGTTCCAATAATTGTTTATAATTCTTTGGTGTTAGTTGAGATCTCTCATCTCTCATTCATTATTTTATTTATTTGGGTCCTTTCTCTCTCTCTCTCTCTCTTTTCGTAAGTCTGGACAGGAGTTTATCAAACTTATTAATTCTTCCAAAGAACCCTCTCCTAGTTTTGTTGATTTGTTTTGCTTTTTTTTGGTTTCTATTTCATTGATTTCTGCTCTAATCTTTATTAATTCTCTTCTCATGCTGGGTTTAGGTTTTTTTTTTCTGTTTGTTTGTTTGTTTTGTTTTGTTTTCTCCATCTCCTTTAGGTGTAGGATTAGGTTGTATATTTGAGACCTTTCTCATTTCTTGAGAAAGGTTTGTAGTGCTATCTACTTCCCCTTTAGGACCTGTTTTGCTGCATCCAAAAGGTTTGGAAGAATTGTTTGTTTGTTTGTTTCCATTTTTATTTGTTTCCATGCATTTTAAAAAATTCTCCTTTAATTTCCTGGTTGTCCCATTCATTCTTTAGTAGGATGCTTGTTAGGCTCCATGTATTTGAGTTTTTTGCAAATTTCCCATGTGATTGAGTTCAAGTTTCAGAGTATTGTGATGCAAAAATATGCAGGGAATGATCCCAGTCTTTGTGTATCAGTTGAGACCTGACATGTGACCCAGGGCGTGATCTATTCTGGAGAATGTTCATGTGCACTTGAGAAGAATGTGTTTTGTTGCTTTAGGTTGGAATGTTGTGAATATGACTGTGAAGTCCATCTGGTCCAGTTTATCATTCAAAGTCCTTGTTTTGTTGTTGACCTTCTGCTTAGATGATCTATCCATTGTGAGGGTGTTAAATTCCCCTTACTATTATTGTATTTTTATTAATTTTGTTATTAATTGGTTCATATAATTGGCTTCTTCCCTATTAGGGGCATAAGTATGTCCAATTGTTAGCTCTTCTTGTTGTAGTGACACTTTAAGTATGGTATTATGTCCTTTTTCATCTTTTATTATAGTTTATGGTTTAAAATCTAATTTGTCTGATATATACATCTGGAGGTGTAGACAGCATATGCAGACGGCATATTGATGGATCTGGTTTCTCTACCTGACCCAATATCCTTTCTTTTGATTGGGGCGTTTATCCCATTTACATTCAGAGTAACTATAGAAACATGAACTTGTGTCATTGTGTTGACTGTAAGATGACGCTTACTCTATATTGTCCTTGATCCTTTCTGGTCTATGTTACTTTTGGAATCTCTCTGCTTACAGAATCCCCTTCAATATTTCATGCAGGTCTGGTTTAGTGACCACAAAATCTTTTAGTTTCTCTCTATCCTGGGAGCTTTTTATCTCTCCTTCTATCTTGAATGACAACCTTGCTGTCTGCATTTCTGACTTGTCAGGTCTCTGTGGATAGGTCTGCTGCCAGTCTAATGTTTCTACCCTTCTAGGTTACAGACTTCTTCCCCCCCTGAGCTGCTTTCAGGATTTTCTTTTTGTCTCCAAGATTTGCAAATTTCAATATTATATGTTGAAGGGTGGACCTATTTTTATTGATTTTGAGGGAAGTTTTCTGTGCCTCCTGGATTTGAATGCCTGTTTCTGTCCCCAGATTAGGGAAGTTCTCCACTATAATTTGCTGCAGTATACCTTCTGCTCCCATCTCTTTTTTCTCTTTTTCTGGGACCCCAATTATTCTTTTTTTTTCTTTTTTGACACAACTTATTCCTTCAATTCTCCCCTTGTGATCCAGTAGTTGTCTATCTCTTTTTTCCTCAGCTTCTTTATTCGCCATCATTTTGTTTTCTATATCATTAATTCCCTCTCCTGCTTCATTTATCCAAACAGTTAGTGCCTCCATTTTTTTTTTTTACTGTATCTCATAAGTAGCCTTTTTAAAATTTGAAATTGATTAGATTTTAGTTCTTTTATTTCTCCAGAAAGGGATACTCTAATGTCTTTTATGCCTTTTTAAATCCCAGCTACTATGTTTATAATCATTATTCTGAACTCTAATTCTGACTTACTTATATCCATACTGATTAGGTCCCTGGCCATTAATACTGCCTCTTGTTCTCTTTTTTGAGGAAAGTTTTTCCATCTGTCATTCTGTCTGGAGAAGAATAGATAAACAGGATCATTGTTAAATGATCTCAGAGAAATATACACTAAACAAATAAGAAGAGACCCAAAACTGAAAAAAAAAAAAAAAGAAAGAAGAATATAACCAGACAAATGAACAAAACAGGGCAATACACTAGATTCCATGTGTATTTTGGTCTCTTTGTTAGAAAACTAGATGCCAAAATTGTAAGGAAAGAAAAATTTAAAAATCTACAAAAATAAAATGAAATAGATTTAAAACATCGAATGTAACTATAAAAATGAAAATTAAAAGACAATATATGCATAGATAATTATTGTATATTTCCAAAAATTTTCATAATCCTGAACAAAAGCTCTGTACACATTAAGCAATTTCTTTTTTTAAATTAATTTTTAAATAAATTATTTATCCATGAATTCCATTAGCACTTACAGTATATTTAAGGCAGCTAGTTAAAAAACTTGACTATGTCTGATATCTGGGCTTCCTCAGAGTCAGTTTCTACTAATTTATTGAAATAATACATAGGGACAATTTGATTTGTTCCCTTTAATATTTCATACTTTCTTCTTTCTTTGTCTTCATTGTGATTCTTTGGTTAAAAACTGGACCTTTGAACATTCTCATGTGTTAATTCTGTAAATCAAACTTTTCCTCCTTCTTTTGGTTTCGCTGTATTTTTTATTCTTTACAATTATGGTAGTCCATTTGTTCAATGACTTATTCAAACTATTTTGCAAAGACTGTATTCCTCATCATATGCGATCTCTGAAGTCTGTTTTTTAACTTATATTCAGCTAGTGTTTTTGACAAAGATTCCTTTAAACACTTCCTAATGTGTGTGTGTGTGAGAGAGAGAGAGACAAAGAGAAAGAGACCAAAAAGTGAGAAAAGCATATACACAAGAAAATAAAAAAACACACCTCCCAATCTTTTCAGAATCTGTTCTGGACACTCCTTCAAAACAGGAGTTTTACAGAGCATAGCAATCAACCCAGTCTGAAGGCTTAATATCTCAGGGCTTCTTTGAGTGTGTGCATAGCTTTCTAAATTCTCTTGTATACAGTGATGCTTTTGAGCACCCCAATTTACCAAAGAAACTCTCCCCACCCCAAAATTGTTCCTTAGAATTTTAAGTGGTTATTGCAGGTCTCAATCATAATCTTTTGCTCCAGACATTTGTAGATCACTAGTTTGCTGTCAATGTTTTTGAATAATGCCCTTAGCTTCTCCAGCCTCAATGAATTCCAGGTTTGTGTCCATCCTTCAGGTAGTCCCTAGGTAGATTAGAACAAATGTGTGCAATAGTTTGCTAATGAGATTTTTTCCTGCTTTTTTGAGAACCAGAGACCAAGGTGCTACATACATTGGGAATATGGGCGCCTTCTTCGTGACTTCCACCTAGCCAAGGGTGAGAGCAGGGCAAAGGAAAATACAAATGTTACTAAGCTGTTTGAACATTTTAAGTTGTCTTTTTTCTGGGTTGCTGAAAACTATTGACTGTTTTCTAGAATTCTGTAAAAAATGGTTCAATTTCTTTCTTTTGATGTTTTGTGGAGACAGAAGCTTCAAGCTACCTACTTTGCCAATTTGCTGACATCACTTCTCTATATTTTGGATTACATGCAGTTTTTGTATTTAAGAAATCCATTGAGGTTTGCAGGGAAAGTTTTCCCTAGAAAGAGGATTTATTAAAAATGTATTTTATGATTATAAAACTTCAAAAGAATTTTTGTATGTGAAGAGAAGTCAAGTAAATTAAAATAAATTGTAATATCATGAAACCCAAGAGAGCAACCCTGTGTTGCTCTATTTATCCTGGTGGGTATAGCACAGGAAGAAGCAGAAGAAACTGAAATAGCTCCTGAAACTACAAAGTCTCATGAAGGGGTGCAGATAGCTGTGACACAAAGAAAGAAATCCTGTATTACTCATTATGGCTACCATCATCATATTTTTTAAATGTGTTCCTAGAGAGCCCTGTGTTAAGTGCTGGTAATACAGAGCTGAACAAGGCAAATTCCTACTCTTGAGTTGCTTCAGTCTATGTTAGAAAACAATATATCAGGAGTGCCTAATCCAGATTGTACATTAGAATAATTTGGCTTTTATTTTTAATAATATTAACATATAGACACCATCCATAGAAAAATGGATTGTATTTATTTGAATGTTAAGGTAGGCAAATTTGTTGTGACAAATAGGTCCCCAAATGTTGTGGTTTAATAAAAGAAAGTATTTCTCATTCATGTAACAGTCCAGAGTTCTAGGACATCTGGTGGGTCTTTCTACATGGAGATTCGTGGAAGCAGATTGCTTCTATCCTGTGGCTACTCCACTTCCTAGAACACTGCTGTCCAAGAGATTTTCCACAGTGGTGGGAATATTCTATACTCATGCTCTCCAATATGATAGTCACTCACCATATGTGTTGCTTTGGTGCTTAGAGTATGGCTAGTGTGACCTAACCAAAGAGGTAAATGATCTGTACTTGAGGAACTACAGAGCACTCATGAAAGAAATCGAAGAAGACACAAAAAGATGGAAGACCATTCCATGCTCTTGGATCGGAAGAATAAACATTGTTAAAATGTCTATACAGCCTAGAGCAATCTATACTTTTAATGCCATTCTGATAAAAATTCCACCAGTATTTTTCAAAGAGCTGGAGCAAATAATCCAAAAATTTGTATGGAATCAGAAGAGACCCCGAATGGCTAAGGAAATGTTGAAAAACAAAAACAAAACTGGGGGCATCATGTTACCTGATTTCAAGCTTTACTACAAAGCTGTGATCACCAAGACAGCATGGTACTGTCATAAAAACAGACACATAGACCAGTGGAACAGAGTAGAGAGCCCAGATATGGACCCTCAACTCTATGGTCAAATAATCTTTGACAAAACAGGAAAAAATATGTAGTGGAAAAAAGACAGTCTTTTCAATAAATGGTGCTGGGAAAACTGGACAGCTATATGTAGAAGAATGAAACTCGACCATTCTCTTACACCATACACAAAGATAAACTCACAATGGATAAAATACCTCAACATGAGACAGTAATCCATCAGAGCCCTGGAGAAAAACATAGGCAGTAACCTCTTTGATATCAGCCACAGCAACTTCTTTCAAGATATGTCTCCAAAGGCAAAGGAAACAAAAGCGAAGATGACTTTTTGGGACTTCATCAAGGTCAAAAGCTTCTGCACAGCAAAGGAAACCGTCAAGAAAACAAAGAGGCAACCCATGGAATGGGAGAAGATATTTACAAGTGACAGTACAGACAAAAGGCTGATATCCAGGATCTATAAAGAACTCAAACTCAACACACACAAAACAGACAAGCATATCAAAAAATGGGCAGAAGATATGAACAGACACTTCTCCAATGAAGACATACAAATGGCTATCAGACACATGGAAAAATGTTCATCACCACTGGCCATCAGGGAGATTCAAATTAAAACCACATTGAGATACCACCTTAACACCAGTTAGAATGGCCAAAATTAACAAGACAGGAAACAACATGTGTTGGAGAGGATGTGGAGAAAGGGGAGCCCTCCTACACTGTTGGTGGGAATGCAAGTTGGTGCAGCCACTTTGGAGAACAGTGTGGAGATTCCTCAAGAAATTAAAAATAGAGCTTCCCTATGACCCTGCAATTGCACTACTGGGTATTTACCCTAAAGATACAGATGTCGTGAAAAGAAGGGCCATCTGTACCCCAATGTTTATAGCAGCAATGGCCATGGTCACCAAACTGAAAGGAACCAAGATGCCCTTCAACAGATGAATGGATAAGGAAGATGTGGTCCATATACACTATGGAGTATTATGCCTCCATCAGAAAGGACAAATACCCAACTTTTGTAGCAACATGGACTGGACTGGAAGAGATTATGCTGAGTGAAATAAGTCAAGCAGAGAGAGTCAATTATCATATGGTTTCACTTATTTGTGGAGCATAGCAAATAGAATGGAGGACAAGGGGAGATGGAGAGGAAAAGGGAGTTGAGGGAAATTGGAAGGGGAGATAAACCATGAGAGACTATGGACTCTGAAAAACAATCTGAGGGTTTTGAAGGGGTGGGGGGGGGTGTGAGGTTGGGGGAACCAGGTGGTGGGTATTAGAGAGGGCACAGATTGCATGGAGCACTGGGTGTGGTGCAAAAACAATGAATACTGTTTCTCTGAAAAGAATAAATAAATTTTTTTAAAAAAATTAAAAAAAAAGCATGGCTAGTATGAGAAACCAAATTTTAAATTTGATTTAAATTTAAATTATTTAAATTCTCATGGCCACATGTAGTTAGCAATTACTGTTTTGAGCAGCCTGGACCTATTCCTCTTTAATTATCTGCATAGTCAAAGCTAGATTTCTATGCCCAGCTTCTGGTCAGTTAAAAAGAAAAATTGCTCTTAGAGACATAGCACATGAGTGGACCAAGGTGACACATACCACTTCTGCTCATATTCCAATAAATAACTGCACTCACTTCATTGTAAAGAAGGCTGGGAAGTACAATCTTTTGTTGCTCAGCCATATACTGACTATAACTACTATGCAAGAAGAACAGGATCTTGGTGTGCAAATAGTAGATTCTGTCACAGTTGCTGTAAGTTCAATGATTATGTATATTTTTTAAAGCTTCCAAAATGATTCTAATCTTCAGACATGGTTAACAACGAATGGTTCACATAAAAGTATTTAAAGTTATCTTTTATTTATTTCTATTAGACATATCCATATGGAGAGGTTAAGTAACATATTTAAGTTCTCATACCAAATGAGTACTTCATAAATGCTGTACATGTTATATAACACAAAACTCACAGAACACAAAACAAAAAATTAACATCACAATGCACTCATAATGTTTGGAATTTAAGTAAATGTAAATCAAAGATGTTTTGCCTCTTTGCATCCATACAAAAGTATGGAGAGTCTGGGATTCCTAGAGCACTGCTACTACTGCTTTTTTAAAAATTTTCATTTTGTATTTTTTGTATAATTATATCATGTTCTGGCTTAAGTCAACATATATGGTCTTGGGTACCTGGATAGCTCAGTGGGGTAAGCCTCTGCCTTCAGCTCAGGTCATGATCTCAGGGTCCTGGGATCAAGTCCTGCATCAGGCTCTCTGCTTGGCAGGGAGCCTGCTTCCTCCTGTCTCTCTGCCTGCCTTTCTGCCTACTTGTGATATCTCTCTGTCAAATAAATAAATAAAAAGTCTTAAAAAAATAAAATAAAATCATTTAAATAAAAAAAATATGGTCTCAAAGAGATGTGCATTCACAACATTTACACATAAAAGATGGTTAAATTATGAAATACCTTCAGATAGCTGCATAGTTACAGTGACCTTCAGATATATTCAGAGTTATCCAGGGAGCTATATTTCATAAATGCCTATAGTTCCTTACTATTAATGATCCTACATAACCAAGTGCATCCTGATGAAAACATCCCACTGGTAAGGACTCTCCTACTAGCAGAAACTGTTAATTTGTTATTAGCCTTGTCCTAGATTTAACAAGGTCACATTTTTCCTTCCCAGTGGTATTGCCACACTCCCAAAAAGGAAAGAACAAGTCATACATGTAGTTCTTCTATGCATCTAAGAATTTCACATGCTCTCATTCTGCCAATCATTCAAACCATGGATTGAGCCTTCCCACATTCCAGATGTAGTGTTAAAGTGCTCTGATGGCTTGGGTTAAAAGGCCAGGGATTCCACTCTAGGTATGAAGGTTTGGACCAAATCAACCTCTGTAAGTCTTTGTTTATTATCTGTTAAGTTGGGTTGATGACACCTACATCATAAGGTGGTTGAAAGGAATTGCATTAATATAAGCCACCTAGTGAATTTTTAGTAACTATTTAATGAGTTTTAGCTCTTATTTACTGTTGTTATTGTTACTGATCACAATTCCTCAAAGATGGACAGCTTGCTCTCCTATTTCTCTGTTAAACATTAATATACCTGAAAAAATAAAAGAAATAACATATTTTCTAGGTATTGTATTATGTAGAAATTTCCTTCACATATTTGACCTCTCTACACTTTTTTACTTTATTTATGCTCCAATTACTTAAAAAACAGAAAACAAAAAACATGGAATTCTATCTTATCAAAGTATTGAGAAGACAAAACCCCCAAACTCTAAGTTCAGAGAATGCTTATATAATTAAGATATGAAATTTTTTCTAAGTGACACATGGTCATAACTGGTGAGATTGACATTATCTGATAATCATGCTACAGAATGTTAATGTTATATTTAAGACATGTGCAAAGGAGTATGGGTGGATAGGGATTGGAAGAACAAACTGCTTTTCCAGATTACATCATTTCACATAGGAAATGACATTTGTGTAGAATCCAGATTGCTAAATAAATAAATAAATAAATAAATAAAAACCAGGCAGAGAAAGGGGAAAAACCTTTGAATTCCTATAATTGTCTGCAAAGTAACATGCTCTGCTTATAGTGAGTATTAAAATTGTCTCTTGATAATTAGTGAAGGGATTGCAACATCTCATATATAGCAAGCTATTTAACAATCTAGGCTGCTACAACATGTGATTCCTAGTCAAACTCCCTCAGAGGGTGGGGGTGGAGGGAACCGCTGTTGACACTGGCAAAGCTCTATTTTGGCACTTGTGACTACCCCTTCTCAGTAGTTTCCAAATGTGTCTGCCTCAGTGTGGATGCTGAAAGAATGTCACCTTTCGGTTGAATGAATTCACTGCTAGATAGAGCAGAACACCTAGTTTACCCCTTCAGACTGGCAACAATGAATAATAAATGGTAAGCAGAATTCTGGCATCAAATAGAATGATATTAAAGGGTCTGGCTTAGACTACTTATTTTTCATGAGTCAAATAATTCAGTACAGTTGAGTGATGGTTTCTAAAAGCCTGTAGAAGTGACAACTTAGTTAGGTGTGTTACAGAAAACAATTCAATAAAACTTATGTAAACTGATTGTTTTGATAACGTGAACCTTTCCCTTTTCCCCCTCTAACTACTAAAACAAAACCCAAGAAGGGGCATCAACAATTTTTATTTTCTAAGAGCATCTCTTCTTGTCAAAGTACAAATTATGCCTCCTAGTTTTTGTTGTATTAAGGGACCTGCATTTGTGTTTATTAAGATTTTGTTTTCCCACTCCAGAGATTTAATATGTGCCATATCGAACACCATCTTACCAATATCCTATTACATACAGTTGCACACAAATACACATGCATACATTATATATATTGTATATGTTATACATACCTAGATACAGTATATGTAACATATAATTTACTGTATCTGTATTTTTATAATAAGACATCCTCATACCTCAGCCTTTGGCTAATAAATTGTATAATCATTTCCCCTTCAGTGCTTTCCAAAGTGGAATTCTTATTTGGCTTTGTAAATGACAGCACCTGAACATTAGTTATCATAAATTCCATCAAGGTTAATGTGAGAAAACTGAGAATTTCTCCCCAGTACATTCACAGGTAGTTTAGGTGATAATGCTCCTTTTTCCCTGCCACTACTCCACACCTCCCACTAAGATCATCAGTCCAGGAATCAGACTGCCTGGGTTTGATTCCTGACTCTCTCACTTCCTAGCTGTAGGACTTATGTACAGTTTCCTGAGCCATTTTCTGTGTCTATTTTCTATAAAATAGAGACAACTATTATAGGGTTTTCATGGGGAATAAAATGAATTATTGATCTTTGACAAAGCAGGAAAAAATATCTAATGGAAAAAGACAGTCTTTTCAATAAATGGTGCTGGAAAATTTGACAGCTATGTATAGAAGAATGAAACTTGACCATTCTCTTACACCAAACACAAAGATAAACACAGAATGAATCAAAGACCTCAACATGAGACAGGAACCACTAAAATCCTGGAAGGGAACACAAGAGTAACCTCTTCAACACATAAGTGACAGCAACTGCTTTCAAAACAAGTCTCCAATTTAATAATTTATTTATTTGACAGAGACAGAGGGAGAGACAGTGAGAGAGGACCAATAAGGCTGTCTGTCAAATAAATAAATAAATAAAATCTTAAAAAAAAACAAACAAACAGGGGCGCCTGGGTGGCTCAGTGGTTTAAAGCCTCTGCCTTCAGCTCAGGGTCCTGGGATCGAGTCCCGCATCCAGCTCTCTGCTTGGCAGTGAGCCTGCTTCCTCCTCTCTCTCTCTCTGCCTGCCTCTCTGCCTATTTGTGATCTCTGTCAAATAAATAAATAAAATCTTAAAAAAAATAAAACAAACAAACAAAAATACAAGTCTCCAAAGGCAAGGGAAACAAAAACAAAAATGAACTTTTGGGACTTCATCAAGATAAAAAGCTTCTGCACAGCAAAGTAAATATTCAACAAAATGAAGAGGCAATCCACAGAATTGGAGAAGATATTCTCAAATAATACTATGGACAAAGGGCTGATATCCATGATCTATAAAGAACTCCTCAAATTCAGCACACACAAAACAGATAATCATGTCAAAAAATGGGCAGAAGATATGAACAGACACTTCTCCAAAGAAGACATACAAATGTCTAGCAGACACATGAAAAGAAATGTTCATCATCATTGGCCATCAGGGAAATTCAAATCAAAACCACACTGAGATCCACCTTACACCATTTAAAATGGCAAAGATTAACAAGGCAGGAAACAACAAATGTTGGAGAGGATATGGAGAAAGGGGAACCCTCTTATGCTATTGGTGGGAATTCAAATTGGGGTAGCCACTTTGGAAAACAGGGTGGAGATTCCTCAGAAAGTTAAAAATAGAGCTACCCTATGACCCTGCAATTGCACTACTGGGTATTTATCCCAAAGATACAGATGTAGTGAAAAGAAGGTCCACATATACTCCAAAGTTCATAGCAGCAACATCCACAATAGCCAAGTTGTGGAAAGAGTTGTGATGTCCTTCAATAGAAAAATGGATAAATAAGATGTGGTCCATATATACAATGGAATATTACACAGCCATCTGAAAGGATGAATACCCAACTTCTGCATCAACATGGATGGGACTGGAGGAGATTGAAATAAATCTGAGTGAAATAAGTGAAATAAGTCAAGCAGAGAGAGTCAATTATCATATGGTTTCATTTACTTGTGGGATATAAGGAATAACATGGAGGACATTAGGGAAAGGAAAGGAAAAGTGAATTGGGGTAAATCGGGAGGGGAGAGATGAACCACAAGAGACTGTGGACTCTGAGAAACAAAATGAGGGTTTAAGAAGGGGAGGAGGATGGGGGGATAGGTGATTCCGGTGGTGGGTATTAAGGATGGCACATATTGCATGGAGCAATGGGTGTTGTACATAAACAATGAATCTTGGAACACTGCATCAAAAACTGATGATGTATTTTGTTGTGAATAACATAACAATCAAATAAATAAATAAATAATAAAACAAAATTAATTATTGAGTCTATAATATGTAACAAACCCTAGTACTTAGTAAACATTCAACTAATGTTAGTTGTTGTTTTGTTACTATTATCTTTAGACTTCTAAGTTCTCTGTCATAATTTAGGGAAGTGGGTTATTAAGTGAATATAGAATATCACAATCCAGTAAAGTTCACTATTTATGGTACTGTTTTCAAAGCCAGTAAACAAGTGTTTAGTTACAAGGTTTTAAACTTGTATCTTATGTAACTTATGTGATGATTCATTTTATGTCTCAGCTTGGTAAGGCTATGGTGTCTAGTTTGGTCAAACATCAGTAAAATGTTCTGTGAAGGTATTTTTTGGGATACATTTAACATTTAAATCAGTAGCCTTTGAATGAAACAGAGTACCCTCCATAGTATGGGTGGGCTTCATCTGATTAGTTGAAGGCTTTAAGAGCGAGGAACATGATTTCCCAAAGAAGATGCAATTTTGTCTTAAGAATGCAACACTGCCTGTTTCCAGTGTGGTTGCCCTGCCCTGTGCACTTCAAAATTAAGACTGAAACATCAACTCTTACCTTAATTTCCAGCCTATTGACTAGCCCTACATATTTCAGACTTGTCAGTCCCCACAATCATATGAGACAATTCCTTAAAATAAATTTCTCTTTAAAAAAATATTCTTTGTTGTTTTTCTAAAGAACCCTGACTAATATATACTAATAAAGGTTTTTATGAGATTTATTCTAGAAGTAAAGAATCTAAAGGATGAGTTCTCTGAATTAGTCTTCTGTTTCTAGAATTGTTTTTTTTTAATCTGATTACATTTGATGACATAATAACTTTATTTCCAGTAGTTAAGAGAACAGTGTAGACCATGGTGTGGTGTGGCAATAGATATATACAAGATATCACTCTTGGATACTGTTAATCTGATATTTACAAGAAGCAAGATTCTTAGTGACCATGCAACTGATACCTTAGAAGACTTTTATCAAACCAACAAGCACAATGGGATTGGCTAGTTGCTCCTGATTTAACTGAAGAAAAAGAAAAGAAAGAGATGAGCTCAGGGATTCAAATTCCCAGTCCAAAAGCTGCATGAATGATTTGAAAGTTCCTATGTCTGCTGGAAAGAAACCTTTATATCCTATCACCACAGAGTTGAAATCAGACCTAGAGTTTCATCCTACAAAGTGACAGACTTAAAACACAAAATTCTGCTTGTCAAGGTATCTGTGATTAAAGTGAGGGCATTTCATTGGGATGAAATAGAATCCTGATGATTGTAATGGGGATATTAGGAAGATCCTAACGAAAATGAGGAATCTGCTAAATTCTGTGGAATTATTTTTGCCAGTAAAAACAGCTCTTTTAGTCCTGTTTGAGTAGATTAATACTGCTTTGCCTTAGGAATATGTAATGGTATCACTAGAGGTATTTTCCTTGCAAAATACTTCTGATTCTCCTCAGAACCTGCCCATCACCCCTCTTTGCTTCTATACCTATAACTGGGCTGAAGTCCCAAAGGCTCTGAAAGGTGAGGTATAAATTATGATCCATGAAGAGGTGCACCATACTCCAAAAAACTACATTATTTATATAATTTATATAGACAGATACGCAAGGAAAATGAGTAAGAATGGATATTAAGGGTGTGGGATAATGGTGGAAGAAATACAAAGTTGGATAAGGTCACATTTATTGTTATGTGGCTATTAGCACAGATTCTAGATTTAATGCTGCAGTTTAGTGGGGCTCTAACAGTTTTTGTTTAGTTGGATGAAATATGGACCAAAAGATGGCCTATGCTAAATTAAGTTGAAATGACTAACTTACCTTAATATACTACATCAGAAGATAGCCAAAGGCTTAGGTAGGTTGAAACCTTAAAGAAAATTTATCATGTAAGCTTGTTCACCCACCTGAAGTAATCCAGAGGACCCACCTTTCACTGAAACTGTGATAAATACATTTGTGAGGTGAACCATCTGCAGTCTTATAGAGCTCTGTGACTCTTCTCTGAGCCCACTGGTTCTGTTTTCTGGAGATTCTTTACTGATATAGTGCGTGATTAAATTTTAGGCCTAATTGTGAAGAACTCAGAGACAAAAAATTGGAAGACAAAGATTTGGGTTTGGAGTCCAGCCTTGCTATTCATTTATGTGACCTTTTATCCATCTTCCTCAGTGTTTTCAAGCCTCAGTGTTTTCATCTGCTTATTGGGGATACATGATTAGTGACATTGTGTGGATCAGATGGAAAGAATATGCTGTGTCACCTAAGAAATATTCTTAATGGATGCAGTTAAACTAAAAAATTATTTCTTTTATTTTCCTCAAATACTGATATCTAATTCTCATATCATGATGTTTATTTTGGACCATTCCCATGAGTTTTGGGGCACTTCATGAATTCATGATTTAATGAGACCAAGAACTGTATACTGTAGATTATTTAAATGAAGGATGGTCTAATAGAAATATAATGTGGTGCACATTAGATATGAAACAGGTAAAATTAAATTGATATTATATTTTATATGACCCAATATATTTAAAATAATATCATTTCAAAAGTAATAATATAAAAAATTAATGAGATATTTTATGTTTTTATACAATATCTGGAAAATCAGTGTGCATTTTATATTTACAGAAGATCCCAACTTGGACTGGCCCTATTTCAAGTACTCCATAGTCATGTGTAATGAATAGCATAAGTCTAGGCTATTCCACAAGGCAAACTCCATTGTCCTTTAGAGTAAAGGACAGAGTGTACCAAGCACTACCTCTTTTACATTTGTGTTGAATAGGCATAGATTTGTTTAAAATTCCATGTAAAAATCACTAGTTGTTTGTCTTACCATGAAAGGCAACAAGAGTCTAGGGGGAATCATTTTTTAAATAAACATATAATGTATTTTTAGCCCCAGGGGTACAGGTCTGTGTATTACCAGGTTTACACACTTCACAGAACTCACCACAGCACACAACCCCCACAGTGTACGTAACCCCACCACCCTCTCCTCACCCCCCTCCCCCCAGCAACCCTCAGTTTGTTCTGAGAGATTAAGAGTTTGTCTCCCTTCTGATCCCATCTTGTTTCATCTCCACTTCCTCATATCAGGGAGATCATATGATAGTTGTCTTTCTCAGATTGACTTATTTCACTAAGCATGATACCCTCTAGTTCCATCCACATTGTCACAAATGGCAAGATTTCATTTCTTTTGATGGCTGCATTGTATACATATATATATATATATATATATATATATATATATATATATATATATATATATCACTTCTTCTTTATCCATTCATCTGTTGATGGACATCTAGGTTCTTTCCATAGTTTGGCTATTGTGGACATTGCTGCTATAAACATTGCTGCTATAAACAAGGTGCACATGCCCCTTCAGATCACTATGTTTGTATCTTTATGGTAAATACCCAGTAGAGCAATTGCTCTGTCACAAGGTAGCTCTATTTTCAACTTTTTGGGGAACTTCCATGTTGTTTTCCAGAGGGGCTGCACCAGCTTGCATTCCCACCAACAGTGTAGGAGGGTTCCCCTTTCTCCACATCCTTGCCAGCATCTGTCATTTCCTGACTTGTTAATTTTAGCCATTCTGACTGGTGTGAGGTGATATCCCATTGTGGTTTTGATTTGTCTTTCCCTATGCTGAGTGATGTTGAACATTTTTTTCATTTGTCTGTTGGCCATCTGGATGTCTTCTTTGCAGAAATGTCTGTTCATGTCTTCTGCCCATTTCTTGATTGGATTATTTGTTCTTTGGGTGTTGAGTTTGCTAGGTTCTTTATAGATTTTGGACACGAGTCCTTTATCTGATATGTCGTTTGCAAATATCTTCTCCCATTCTGTCAGTTGTCTTTTGTTTTTGTTAACTGTTTCCTTTGCTGTGCAAAAGCTTTTGATCTTGATGAAATCCCAATAGTTCATTTTTGCCCTTGCTTCCCTTGCCTTTGGCGATGTTGCTAGGAAGAAGTTGCTGTGGCTGAGGTCGAAGAGGTTGCTGCCTGTGTTCTCAAGGATTTTGATAAATTCCTTTCGCACATTGAGGTCCTTCATCCATTTTGAGTCTATTTTCGTGTGTGGTGCAAGGAAATGGTCTAGTTTCATTCTTCTTCATGTGGCTCTACAATTTTCCCAACACCATTTGTTGAAGAGACTGTCTCTTTTCCATTGGACATCCTTTCCTGCTTTGTTGAAGATTAGTTAACCATAGAGTTGAGGGTCTATTTCTGGGCTCTGTATTCTGTTCCATTGATCTATGTGTCTGTTTTTGTGCCAGTACCGCACTGTCTTTATGATGACAGCTTTGTAAGAGAGCTTGAAGTCTGGAATTGTAATTTCACCAACTTTGGCTTTCTTTTTCAATATTCCTTTGGCTATTTGAGTTATTTCCTGGTTCCATATAAATTTTAGGATTATTTGTTACATTTCTTTGAAAAAAAAAAAAAGAATGGGATTTTGATAGGGATTGCATTAAATGTGTAGATTGCTTTAGGTAACATAGACATTTTCACAATATTTTTTCTTCCAATCCAGGAGCATGGAACATTTTTCCATTTCTTTGTGTCTTCCTCAATTTCTTTCATGAGTACTTTATAGTTTTCTGAGTATAGATTCTTTGCCTCTTTGGTTAGGTTTATTCCTAGGTATCTTATGGTCTAGGGTGCAATTGTAAGTGGGATTGATTCTTTAATTTCTCTTTCTTCTGTTTTGTTGTTGGTGTAAAGAAATGCAACTGATTTCTGTGCATTGATTTTATATCCTGACACTTTACTGAATTCCTGTGCAAGTTCTAGCAGTTTTGGAGTGGAGTCTTTTCGGTTTTCCACATATAGTAGCATATCATCTGCAAAGAGTAATAGTTTGACTTCTTCTTTGCCAATTTGGATGCCTTTAATTTCTTTTTGTTGTTAGATTGCTGAGGCCAGGACTTCTATCTAGTACTATGTTGAATACCAGTGGTGATGATGGACATCCCTGCCATGCTCCTGACCTTAGCAGAAAAGCTTTCAGTTTTTCTCCATTGAGAATGATATTTGCAGTGGGTTTTTCATAGATGGCTTTGATAATATTGAGGTATGTGCCCTCTATACCTACACTTTGAAGAGATTTAATCAGGAAGGGATGCTGCACTTTGTCAACTTTTTTTTAGCATCTATTAAGAGTATCATATGGTTCTTATTCTTTCTTTTATTAATGTATTTTATCACATTTATTGATTTGTGGATGTTGAACCAACCTTGCATCCCTGGAATAAATCCCACTTGGTGAATAATTCTTTTAATGTACTGTTGAATCCTATTGGCTAGTATTTTGGTGAGAATTTTCCCATCTGTGTTCATCAAAGATATTGGTCTGTAATTCTCTTTTTTAGTGGGATCCTTGTCTGGTTTTGGGATCAAGGTGATGCTGGCCTCATAAAATGAGTTTGAAAGTTTTCCTTCCATTTCTATTTTTTGGAACAGTTTCAGGGGAATAGGAATTAATTCTTCTTTAAACGTTTGGTAGAATTCCCCTGGGTAGCCGTCTGGCTCTGGGCTTTTTTGTTTGTTTGGAGATTTTTGATGACTGTTTCAAACTCCTTACTGGTGATGGGTCTGTTCAGGTTTTTTATTTCTTCCTGGTTCAGTTGTGGTAGTTTATATGTCTGTAGGAATGCATCCATTTCTTCCAGATTGTCAAATTTGTTGGCATAGAGTTGCTCAAAGTATGTTCTTTAATTGTATTTTTTTGGTGTTGGTTGTGATCTCTCCTCTTTCATTCATGATTTTATTGATTTGGGTCCTTTTTCTTTTCTTTTTGATAAGTCTGGCCAGGGGTTTATCAATGTTTTTAATTCTTTCAAAGAACCAGCTCCTAGTTTCATTGATTTGTTCTATTGTGTGTGTGTTGTTTTTGTTTGTTTGTTTGTTTTGTTTTGTTTTTTGTTTTTTTTTGTTTGTTTCTATTTCTTTGATTTCTGCTCTGATCTTTATGATTTCTCTTCTCCTGCTGGGTTTAGGCTTTCTTTGTTGTTCTTTCTCCAGTTCCTTTAGGTATAGAGTTAGGTTCTGTATTTGAGACCTTTCTTGTTTCTTGTGAAAGGCTTGTATCACTATATATTTTCCTCTCAGGACTGCCTTTGTTGTGTTGCACAGATTTTAGAACCATTGTGTTTTCATTAACATTTGTTTCCATGAATTTTTTTCAATTCTTCTTTAATTTCCTGGTTGACCCATTCATTCTTTAGAAGGATGCTCTTTAGTTTTCACATATCTGGCTTCTTTCCAAACTTCCTCTTGTGATTGAGTTCTAGCTTCAGAGCATTGTCGTCTGAAAATATGCAGGGAATGATCCCAATCTTTTGATACTAGTTGAGACCTGATTTATGACTCAGGATGTGATCTATTCTGGAGAATGTTTCATGTGCACTAGAGAAGAATGTGTATTCTGTTGCTTTGGGATGAAATGTTCTGAATATATCTGGTCCAGTGTGTCATTTAAGGCCTTTATTTCCTTATTTATGTTTTGCTTGGATGATCTGTCCATTTCAGTGAGGGGGAGTGTTAAAGTCCCCTACTACTATTGTATAATTGTTGATGTGTTTCTTTGATTTTGTTATTAATTGGTTTATATAGGTGGCTGCTCCCATGTTAGAGGGATAGATATTTTAAATTGTTAGATATTCTTGTTGGACAGACCCTTTGAGTATGATATAGTGTCCTTCCTCATCTCTTATTATAGTCTTTGGCTTAAAATCTAATTGATCTCATATAAGGATTGCCACCCCAGCTTTTTTTCTGATGTCCATTAGAATGGTAAATTCTTTTCCACCCCCTCACTTTAAATCTGGAGGTGTCTTCAGGTCTAAAATGAGTTTCTTGTAGGCAGCATATTGATAGGTTTTGGGTTTTTTTTATCCATTCTGATACCCTGTGTCTTTTGATTGGGGGAATTTAGCCCATTTACATCATTTACATTCAGCGTAACTATGGAGAGATATGAATTTAGTGCCATTACATTGCCTGTAAGGTGACTGTTACCGTATATGGTCTCTGTTCCTTTCTGATCTACTACTTTTAGGGTCTCTCTTTGCTTAGAGGACTCCTTTCAATATTTCCTGTAGAGCTTGTTTTGAGTTTGCAAATTCTTTCAGTTTTTGTTTGTCCTGGAAGCTTTTTATCCCTCCTTCTATTTTCAGTGATAGCCTAGCTGGATATAGCATTCTTGGCTGTATGTTTTTCTCATTTAGTGCTCTGAATATATCATGCCAGTTCTTTCTGGCCTGCTAGGTCTCTGTGGATAAGTCTGCTGCCAATCTAATATTTTATTCATTTTATGTTACAGACTTCTGGTCCTGGGCTGCTTTCAGGGTTTTCTCTTTGTTGCAAAGACTTGTGAATTTTACTATTAGATGATGGGGTGTAGATCTATTCTTATTGATTTTGAATGGGGTTCTCTGCACCTGCTGGATTTTGATGCTTGTTCCCTTTGCCATATTCAGGAAATTCTCTACAATAATTCTCTCCAATATACCTTCTGCTCCCCTCTCTCTCTTCTTCTTCTATGGAATCCCAATTATTCTAATGTTGTTTCATCTTATGGTGTCACTTATCTCTCAAATTTTCCCCTCATGGTCCAGTATTTCTTTGTCCCTCTTTTGCTTAGCTTATTTATTTTATATCATTTGGTCTTCTTTATCACTAATTCTTTCTTCTGCCTCATTTATCCTAGCAGTAAGAGCCTCCATTTTTTTTTTAAGATTTTATTTATTTACTTGAGAGAGAGAGACAGTGAGAGAGAGCATGAGCGAGGAGAAGGTCAGAGGGAGAAGCAGACTCCCCGTGGATCTGGGAGTCCGATGCGGGACTCGATCCTGGGACTCCAGGATCATGACCTGAGCCGAAGGCAGTCGTCCAACCAACTGAGCCACCCAGGCGTCCCAAGCCTCCATTTTTTATTGCACTTCATTAATAGCTTTTTTGATTTCAACTTGGTTAGATTTTAGTTCTTTTATTTCTCCAGAAAGGGCTTTTATCTCTCCAGAAAGAGTTTCTCTAATATCTTCCATGCCTTTTTCGAGCCTGGCTAAAACCTTGAGAATTGTCATTCTGAACTCTAGATCTGACATATTACCAATGTCCATATTG
>NC_081563.1:87736526-87764304 GCF_022355385.1 Mustela nigripes | reverse complement strand
TTTTTTTTTTTTTTTTTTTTTTTTGTGGTGAGTTTTTCTCCCTTGTCATTTTGTCCAGATAAGAATATATGAAGGAGCAAATAAAATACTAAAAGGGTAGCAAAGACCCTGGAAAATGTGCTTTACCCAAATCAGAAGAGATCCCAAATCATGACGGGGGGAGGAAGGAGATAAAAAGGAGTTCAGAAAAAGAAATTGGAAAAAGAAAACAAAAAGCAAAAATATATATAAAAAGAATATATATATATATATATATATATATTAGATATAATATATATATATATATTAGACTGGTGACTAGAACAGGGTCACCCAGTTAATTTTGGGAGAAGTTTGGTCTCTTAGAAGAAGATACCTCCCAAAATTTTAAAGAATGAAAAACATATATAAAGGTATACACAATGAAGTGTTGGAATCTGCCTATAAAGAAAAAGAAATTGGAGAGAATTTGCTCAGGCTGGAGACTAGAACAAGCCTGGATCTAGATTTAGGTTATATTTTGATGTATTAGAAGTTGCACCCCAAATTTTTTAGAAGAAAAGTCCCCGCGTATATACAAAAAACAAAGTTAGATAAAATGAAGGATAAAACATGACTATAATAATTAAGTTTCAAAAAAGGTTATTTTTTTAATGAAAGGTATTGTTAAGATACACTAGTTAAAAAATGTTAAAAGAGGAAAGGGTAAAAGTTTTAAAAAATTAGCAGAAAAAAATAAAATTAAAAAATATTAATTAACTGCAAGTCTAAAGAATCATAGGGAGAAAGCCATAAATTCCATGCCTTGCTTTCTCCTCCTCTGGAATTCCAGTGTTCTCTTTGGTAAGTGAACTTGGCCTTGATTGGATTTCTTCTTGATCTTCTGGGGGAGGGGCCTGTTGTAGTGATTCTCAAGTGTCTTTGCCCAAGGCAGAATTGCTCCGCCCTTACCAGGGGCCAGGCTAAATAATCCCCTCAGGTTCGCTTTTGGGAGCTTTTGTTCCCTGAATGCTTTCCATAGAGTTTCAGAGGTCGGGAATGAGAATGGTGGCCTCCCAATCTCTAGCCCGGAGGAGCCAAGAGCTTGGGGTCCCACTCCTCAGTGGGCCCTCAGAGAAAAGCACTTAATCACTCCTATCTCCCTGGCTTTCGGCTGCGCTCTGAGCTCACCCAGCCTGTGACCAAGCATCTCTGTCTCTGGCACACAGCTCTGCCTGGAGTCTCCAAACCTGTGCAGATCCCTGAGCTCCCCCAGAGGGTGTCTCCCTCGGTCTTGTGGGGACCTCACTCACAGAGCACGCATTACGGTTCAAGGTGACCTCGAGTTGGGAGCTCACTTCTCGGCTCTGTCTCTGTAGCCAGCTTCCCTGCTCTAATACCTGTGAGTTCTGCAACACTCAGACACCCTCGATCCTTCTGTGACCCTGCAGGACCTGGGGCCACGCTGACCCCGCATGGGCTTCACCCTGGTTTAGCCTCTGGAGCAATGTTCCTCAGTGGAGCAGACTTTTAAAAGTCCTGATTTTGTGCTCCATTATTCTGCCACTTGCCAGAAGCTGCCCCCCCCGCCCCCTTTCCACGGCGGTCTCACGTCCCATTGCTTTGGATTCTCTTCTCCATCGGTCCTACCTTACAGAAAGTGGTTAATTTTCTGTTTCTAGAATTGTTGCTCTTGTTCTCTTTGATCTCCTCTTGGATTTGTAGGTGTTCGCAGCTATCTAGCTGATCTCCTGCTACCTGATGTCCTCTCAGCCTGCTACTTCTCCACCATCTTGACTCGTCCCCTCAATGCAATCTTAAATAAAATCAAAGGAGAGGTGATTTGTTTGTTAGAAAATTAAAAGCTAATTCTCAAATTTTGTGGATTCAAAAGACTTTTGAATAGCTAAAACAATCTTGAAAATGGGGCACCTGGGTGGCTAAGATTCTTAGGCCTCCAAATATTGGTTTCAGCTTGGTTCATGATCTCATGAATCACAGGACTGAGTTCTGTGTTGCACTCCCCACTCAATGGGAGTTCCTACGGGGAATCATATTTAAATATTACTGCTGCTTTTGTCATTTCTGAGTTAGAAGTAATAAGAGGTACATTTTTCTCCTTTCTTCCCCTGCATTACATATTGGATTTATCAATCCTCCATATCACTTTCCTTCTAAATAATTATGTCACTCCTTTTTAAAAATGCTGCAATTACTATGAAATAGTCAATTAAACTGTATTATTATTATTATTATTATTATTATTATTATTTTAGATTTTAACACATAGTGTAGAGTGTAATTCTTGTGTAATGGTCCCCTTTTCTGGTCATATGCTTTCATTTATAAAGAACATCTATGCAATATCTGTGTCATCATACATAAGTGCCTAATCACCACTGACAGGTGTGCCAGAGTTCACTGAATTGAAAAGCAATTTTTGCATGTCCCAATTTAGCAACAAACTGTTTTTTGAAAAGTGATGCAATGTTAAAACAGTGTGGGAACTATCTTAAAAAGAAGTTCCCCCAAGTCTTGCTAAATGAAGTTAGGCAGCTCTAAGTGTCCTCACTCTGTTTTTGAGCTCTCTTAAAGAGCTCAAGGCCATATTAATAAAATTCTAAGGATAGCATTACTTAACCTTACTGATATTGTCTGGGAACAAAGTGGCCTAAGTAGTAAACACGATGCTAAGATTTAGGTAGAAAGAAGCAAAGGGAAAACTATTCATTTCCTAATTCCCTTGTTTAGTTAACAAGTGTTTTAATAAACATTTACTGCATGTAAGCCAACAATCTATGAAAGGTTAATAGAAGTTAGAAGAATATAATATATTGTCCATAGAACTTGAAATCACATAAGAAAAGAAAGGAAATCAATACAAATAACTATAGTGCAAAGCAGTATGAGAAGTGTATCAATAAGAACTAGGTTGTTCAAATGAAGGAGAAAATATTGCTTCTTAAGTAATCAGGGGAGACTTCAAGGAGGAGGGAGCATGAGAAGTGGGTTATTTCAGATGAATAAGAATTAGAAAATCAAAATTTCACTTTGGGTTTAACTAGAAGAGTGATTTTAAAACAGATTAAAAGGGCAGAATAGGATGATTGAATACTAGAGAAGGAGAGTGGAACCTAATTTGGCAGATTATAGGAAAATGAGGCTCAGAGCAGATAAGTTGCTCTGGAAGGTCTGTTTTGTGCATGATAGACAGGGTGATTTAGAAGCATTTGTCTGTAGTGGCATCCAGTATGAAGAAAGGAATCAGCTGCAGCATTAATAAGAGTTTACCTAAATGGGCCAATAATGGAGAATTAAGGACCTGAGCTAAGTTAGTGGAAGTGAGAACAAAGGCTGTGAAAGAAAGACAAAATATGTGTCTGGATGTAAGCACTGAAGAAGATGCACAAGAGGGGCTGAGGTTTCAAGCCAGTAGGCTGAAATGTCACTAGTAGAAGTACTCAAATCTTCAGAATTAGATTTTAGTGAAACCAGTCATACACATCGAGTTTGGGATGCTCCAGACCACCCTGAGTGAAGACTGGGAAGCTAAAAAATGAATCTCCCTAAAGATATTCACATTATTCAGTGAAAGTGAGAGCTGATTCTTTGAAAAGATAAACAGGATTGATTAACCTTTCACCAGACTCATCAAGAAAAAAAGAGAAAGAAGAGAATTTAAAATGGACATTGCAGAAATACAAAGGATTTATAAGAGACTACTCCAAACAATTATATACGAAAAGTTTGGAAAGGATAAAAAAACAGATAAATTCCCAGATACATAGAATCCTCCAAGATTAAACCAGAAAGAAATAGAAAACCTGAAAAGACACACCAGTAATATATATATATATATATATATATACATATATATATATATATATATATAATTTAAAAAAAAGAAATTCCCAACAAACAAAAGTCCTGATGGCTTCAAAGGTGAATGTTACCAAACATTTAAAGAAGATTTAATATTTATCCTCCCTAAACTATTCCAAAACATTGAAGATCAGGGAATATTTACAAATGTATACATGATACCTAAACTGACAAATCAAAAAAAAAAAAAAGATAATTACAGGTCAATATCCCTGATGAACATAGATGCAAAATCCTCAATAAAATATTAGCAAATCAAATTCAATAATACATTAAAAAGATCATATACCCTGATCAGGTGAAATTTATTCCAGCAAAGCAAAGATGGTTTGATATTGGCAAATCAAATAATATGATATACCACGTTAACAAAGCAAAGCATAAAGTCATGTGATCATCTCAATACATGCAGAAGAAGTATTTGACAAAATTTAACATCCATTATGATAAAAATTCTCAACAAAGTGAATGTAGAGGGAACATACCTCAAAATAACACATATATGACTCAATGGTGAAAAGCTCAAAGCTTTTAATCTAAGATCAGGAACAAGATAGGGGTGCCTAGTCTCACTTTTATTCACATGGTACTGGGAGTCCTAGCCTCAGGAATCAGGTAATAGAAAAAAGTAAGACATCCAAATTAGTTAAGAAGAAGTAAATCTGTCACTATTTGCAGATGACATACTATAAATAAAGAGTCCTAAAGATTCAACCAGGAAACTATTAGAATTATTAAAAAACTCAGTAAAATTTCAGGATACAAAATTAATATACAGAAATCAGATCTTTCTTTTTTTTTTTTTTTAGATTTTATTTATTTATTTATTTGACAGTGACATAGCAAGAGAGGGAACACAAGCAGGGGAAGTGGGAGAAGGAGAAGCAGGCTTCCTGTTGAGCAGGAAACATGATGTGGGGCTTGATCCCAGGATCCTGGGATCATGACCTGAGCCAAAGGCAGACACTTAACTACTGAGCCATCCAGGCATCCCAATCAGTTAATAATGAACTACCAGAAAGAGAAATTAAGAAAACAAACCCAGGGCACGAGGGTGGCTCAGTGGGTTAAGCCACTGCCTTCGGCCTAGGTTATGATCCTGGGGTCCTGGGATTGAATCCCACATCAGGCTTCCTGCTCTGTGGAAGCCTGCTTCTCCCTCTGCCTGCCTCTCCCCCTTCTTGTGTTCCCTCTCTCGCTGTCAAATAAATAAATAAAACCTTTTTAAAAAATCTTAAAGAAAGAAAGAAAGAAAGAAAGAAAGAAAGAAAGAAAGAAAACCCAGAGGTTCCTGGACTCTTGACTTTGGGTCAGGTCATGATCTCAGAGTTCTGGGGTCAAGAACAACAGCAGGCTCTGTGCTCAGTACAGAGTCTGCTTAAGGCTCTCTGTCCCTCTCCCTTTGCCCCTCCTCCACTCGTGCAACTCTCTCTCTCAAATAAATAGATAAATATTTTTAAAAAGAAAAGAAAAGAATCCCACTTACAATCCCAATTACAATCAAAAGGAATAAAATATCTAAGAATAAATTTAACCAATGAGGTAAAAGAACCAATACTCTGAAAATGATAAGATATTGATCAAGGAAATTGAAGATAGTATAAATAAATGAAAAGATATAACATGCTTATGGATTAGAAGAAATAATATTTTTAAAATGTCCATACCACTCAAAGTAATCTACACATTCAATGTAATCTCTATTGAAAGACTAATGGCATTTTTCACAGAACTAGAACAAATAATCTGAATTTTTTATTTATTTTCAGCATAACAGTACTCATTATTTTTGCACCACATCCAGTGCTCCATGCAATCCATGCCCTCTATAATACCCACCACCTGGTACCCCAACCTCCCACCCCCCGCCCCTTCAAAACCTTCAGATTGTTTTTCAGAGTCCATAGTCTCTCATGATTCACCTCCCCTTCCAATTTCCCCCAACTCCCTTCTCCTCTCTAACTCCCCATGTCCTCCATGCTATTTGTTATGCTCCACAAATAAGTGAAACCATATGATAATTGACTCTCTCTGCTTGACTTACTTTACTCAGCATAATCTCTTCCAGTCCCATCCATGTTGCTACAAAAGTTGGGTATTCATCCTTTCTGATGGAGGCATAATACTCCATAGTGTATATGGACCACATCTTCCTTATCCATTCATCTGTTGAAGGGCATCTTGGTTCCTTCCACAGTTTGGTGACGGTGGCCATTGCTGCTATAAACATTGGGGTACAGATGGCCCTTCTTTTCACGACATCTGTATCTTTGGGGTAAATACCCAGTAGTGCAATTGCAGGGTAATAGGGAAGCTTTATTTTTAATTTCTTGAGGAATCTCCACACTCTTTTCTTCTCCAAAGAGGCTGCACCAACTTGCATTCCCACCAACAGTGTAAGAGGGTCCCCCTTTCTCCACATCCTCTCCAACACATGTTGTTTTCTGTCTTGCTAATTTTGGCCATTCTAACTGGTGTAAGGTGATATTTCAATGTGGTTTTAATTTGAATCTCCCTGATGGCTAGTGATGATGAACATTTTTTCATGTGTCTGATAGCCATTTGTATGTCTTCATTGGAGAAGTGTCTGTTCATATCTTCTTCCCATTTTTAAAATGTCTATACTGCCTAGAGCAATCTATACTTTTAATGCCATTCCGATAAAAATTCCACCAGTATTCTTCAAAGTGCTGGAGCAAATAATCCAAAAATTTGCATGGAACCAGAAGAGACCCCGAATAGCTAAGGAAATGTTGAAAAACAAAAACAAAACTGGGGGCATCACGTTACCTGATTTCAAGCTTTACTACAAAGCTGTGATCACCAAGACAGCACGGTACTGGCATAAAAACAGACACATAGACCAGTGGAACAGAGTAGAGAGCCCAGATAAGGACCTTCAACTCTTTAGTCAAATAATCTTCGACAAAGCAGGAAAAAATATACAGTGGAAAAAAGACAGTCTCTTCAATAAATGGTGCTGGGAAAACTGGGCAACTATATGTAGAAGAATGAAACTCGACCATTCTCTTACACCGTACATAAAGATAAACTCAAAGTGGATAAAAGACCTCAACATGAGACAGGAATCCATCAGAATCCTAGAGGAGAACATAGGCAGTAACCTATTCAATATCAGCCACAGCAACTTCTTTCAAGATAGGTCTCCAAAGGCAAAGGAAACAAAAGTGAAAATAAACTTTTGGGACTTCATCAAAATCAAAAGCTTCTGCACAGCAAAGGAAACAGTCAAGAAAACAAAGAGGCAACCCACAGAATGGGAGAAGATATTTGCAAATGACAGTACAGACAAAAGGTTGATATCCAGGATCTATAAAGAACTCCTCAAACTCAACACACACAAAGCAGACAATCATATCAAAAAATGGGTAGAAGATATGAATCTGAAATTTTTTATAGAACCATGAAAGACCCCAAATAGCCAAAGAAATCTTGAGAAAGAAGAACAATGATGGAAATATCACACTCTGCAACTTCAATCTCTACTACAAAGTGATAGCAATTAAAACTTATGGTGCTAAAAATAAAATAAAATAAAATAAAAAACAAACTTATGGTGCTGATACAAAAACAGATACAGAGATCAATGAAATGGAATAGGGATACCAGAAACAATCTCACATTTAGATGTTCAATTAATATACAACAAAGACAGTAATAATAGAATGGTATAAGTAAAAAACAGTCTCTTCAAAAAATGGTGTTAGGGAAACTGGACAGCTATATGCAAAAAGAATGAAACTGGATCACTGTCTTATACTATATATAAAAATAAACACAAAATGGATTAAAGATCTAAATGTAAGACTCCGAACCATTAAACTCCTCAAAGAAAACACAGACAGTAAACTTTTAGACATCAGTCTGAACAATATTTTTTAGATCTCAGGCAAGGAAAACAAAGGCAAAAATTTAAAAAAAATGGGACTACATCAAACTAAAAAGCAAGAAAAACCGCCAACAAAATGAATAGGCAACCAATAGAATGGTAGAAAATTTTTGTAATCATACATCTGGTATGGGTTTAATATCCAAAATATATAAGAAACTCATACAGCTCAATGACAAAGTAATACATAGCCCAATTAAAAAATGGGCAACGCAACTTGAATAGACATTTTTCTAAAGAAGACAGGGTGTCAACAGGTACATGAAAAACTTTTTACCTTACTAATCATCAAGGGAATGCAAATGAAAACTACAATGAGGTAACACCTCACACTTGACAGCATAGCTAGTACCAAAAACAAGAAATAAGATGTGTTGGTGAGGATGTGGAGAAAAATGAACCATGTGCATTATTGGTGGGATGTAAATTGGAGCATCCAGTATGGAAAACAGTATGGAGGTCCTCAAAGAATTAAAGATGGAACTATCATAAGATCCAGTAATCCCACTTTTGGGTATTTATCCAAAGAAAACAAAAACACTAATTTGAAAAAATACACGCACCCCTTCCCCATTCATTGCAGTATTATTTACAATAGCCAAGATATGGAAGCAACCTAAGTATATATTAGATAAAGATGAATGCAGTATCTACACATGAATAGATAAAGAAGATGCAGTATATACACAAGATGGAATATTACACAGCCAAGAAAAAGAACAAAATTTTGTCATTTACAGCACAGATGAGCCTAGATGATATTAAGCTAAATGAAATGACTCAGACCCAGAAAGACAAATACTGTATTACTTTAATTATATGTGGAATCTAAAAAACAAAAGACAAAACAGAATACATACTGACTCATAAAGACAGAGAACAAACTGTTGGTTGTCAGAGGAAAGGCCAGAAAAGGGATGGGTGAAATAGGTGAAAGGGATTAAGAGGTGCGTGCTTCAATTTATAAAACAAGTCAAAAGGTTATATTATAAAGCATAGGAAATGTGGCCAATATCATTGAAATAATATTACATGGTGACAAATGGTAACTAGACTTTTCATGATGATCCTTTTGTACTGTATATAAATGCTGACTCACTATGCTATAAACCTGAAAGGGATACAATACTGTACATCAACTATACTTCATTTGAAAAAAGGAAAAGATATCCACATCCTAATTCCTAGAACCTATAAATGGTGCTTGATACAGTAAAAAAGAAAAAAAATACATGTATTAGCAAATGTTACTAAGTTGCAGATACTGAGATCTGAGAAGAGACCCTGGATGATCAAGATGGGCTTTTATGTGTGTATTCTTATAAGAGACAGGTAGAAGGAGATGGAGCACACACAGGAGAGAGAAGATAGTGAGTGAGTCTGACTAAGCAGAGAAAGACTTAAAGATGCTATATGCTGTGGACCACAAAGTTGGAGGAAAGGGCCATGAGCTCAACTATGGCTCACAAGATAGAAGTCATGCACCTCTAGATGCTGGAAAAGGCAAGGTGGTGGATTTTTCTGTAAGGTCTCTGGGGGTAGTTTTGACCAGTGAAACCAATATCAGACTTCTGTCTTCCAGAACTCTAATAGAATGAATTTGTATTTTTTAAGCCACTCAATTTGTGGCACTTTGTTACGGCAGCCCTAGGAGATTAATGAAGAAGACATTCCCAGAATGAGGGAAAAGGCGGGGCTGGAACACAGAGGACAAGCTAGGGTTTAAAAAACAAACAAGGGTCTGGGCAGTTGGGGGTGTGTGAGCAGGAATGAGAGACAGGCAAAGGAGGGGAGGAAGTGAACTTTGGGAGTTGTTTGCACAAGGAGTCAGTAGGAGAAAAAACAGGTTAAAAGTAGTTGTTGAAGACCTAAAAAGAAAGCCAACGCAGATGAAATTTTTCATGAAGGATCAGATCATGAAGCTTTAAAAATAAGCAAAAACAAAACAAAGAATAAAGAATAAAGAACAAAGAATAAAAACTTAAAAATAAGCAAAAACAAAACAAAGAATAAAGAACAAGAACAAAGAATAAAAGCTGTCAGAGGATCCAGCAGGGTGGAAAGCTGGTGGACATTCCTAGAAATATTCACACAATACCATTCAAAGTAGCTGAGGCTGGAGGGTATTATGCTGAGCAAAATAAGTCAGTCAGAGAAAGTCAATTATCATATAGTTTCATTCATATGTGGAATATAAGAAACAGTGCAGAGGATCATAGGGGAAGGGAGAGAAAACAAATCAAAGTAATCAGGAAGGCAGACAAACCATGAGAGACTCTTAACTATAGGAAAGGGAGGTGGATGGGGGAATGGGGTAATTGGGTGATGGGCATTAAAGAGGTCATGTGAATGTGATGAGCACTAGGTGGTACCCACAACTGACAGATTATTAAACTCTACATCTGAAACTAATGTTGTTGGCTAACTGAATTAAAATAAAGAAAAGTAGCTAAGGCTAAGGAAAGTATCTGCTTTTGGAAGTAGGAAATACCACAGGATTGCCACCTGACATTTCAGAAGGATTTTCTGAGTGCTAGAAATTGGTTCTTTTTAGCTGTCAACTATCAATATATTTGATACTTGCAAATAACAAGAGGTATTTTTAAAATTAAAAGTGATTAAGTAGAATTCGTGCTTTTCAGGAATCAATTTTTAGTGAATTTGAGCCCACTTTGAGGTTTTAAAAACAAGATTCAGCAAGTAAAATAGGTTCAGGAAGCCTAAACAATTTTCTTCATTTATTATTATTATTATTATTATTATTACTATTTTATTATTATTATTATTTTTACTGTTTTAGATTAGATTTTTCACTCTATTTATTTTAGAACATGTGATAGTCAACTTTACAGCCAGCTGGAGGTGATAACTGAAACAAAAATTTCACTTGTATGTCATTTAGTTTGAGCCAAGAATTCATCTTTTTCCACAGAAATTTTATTATGAATAATGATTGGGGTACCCAAGCCAGTACCCTCAAATCTTAACACACATATTGTAGGATAAAAGTGAGCTGATGTAACATAGCCTCAAGCTGGGGACCCTGTGATCCCTGAATACACTTGAGCCCCTGGCCTAAAACTCTCTTAATCCTTGATGGAAATTCCACACCATCTGAGTAGGAAGCACTGTCCCCATAAAGACTAGAGGACAAAAGTGTTGATTCAGGGCCATTCAAAACCACCACTGCAATACAGTAGAGTTCTAAGATGGAATCTTCTAATAAAGCAAATACAGCAAATCCCTGGGGGCTCAGCAGGGCTCTGGCTGCAGTCATTCTATCAATGGCCAGGGGCTGGTATCATAAGGAAGGAGGAACCCTTCCAGGAAACCTCCTGGAAGCAAGGAGGGGTTCACCATCAGAGATGTTCATAGTCCAGGCTGCATATGAAGTGTTCTTAGGGGCTGAAGTTGAAGTACCTTCCTCCCACTGCTGTGTGCATGGATTCAGGGCCTCTGCCAGGGGCTAGGTCTTTCTTTGATTACAGCTCTTGCTGGGCAGCCCCTGCTGTACTCCAGTAAAACTATTTCCTCCTTCTACTACTCCTTCTTCTACTACTACTCAGGGTAGGGTTGGGTAACTGCTGGATCCTGGGTGTTTCATCACTTGTTTTCCCTTGAACGTACTCACACTTTCATACTAGTGTCTAGTCATTTCATTAGCGTTTCTTCATTTAAACCCCTTAGGTTGACATATGTTTCCAGCTGGGGCCATTCATAACCAAATGTTAAAGGGCTGATATTCACGGTCTTCATCCTCCATCTTCCACCAGCCCATCAGAGAGAACCCCAGAACACCCCTTCTCTCCCACCTCCTAAATGGGAGATACTCTTCAATGCCTAAGAAAGGTTGCTCTGAGCCAGGTAGCTAGGAACAGAGAGAATGGGAAGAAGCTGGGAAGAGAGAGAAGTGCTGTCATGGAATTTCATTTGTAGAACGAAATAGTATCAGAATATGGTAGGAGTGGGTGAAAAAGGAAAGGACATTTTGGGGGGCTTGCTGTAGACTCTGAAGCTAGATACCCTCTGTGAATTTTTAGAAAACCATAGCTGAGTCTCCACTTATCTCGGCTGTTGATCTGTTCTGTTGTCTTAACACTTTGATCTCTGAGTAAATCATAGGGACTTGAGATGTGTCCAGAGTTCATTTTGAGAATGGCATCATTCTCCCTCTCTGGAAGAGAAGAGTTTTTCTGGATACAATTATGTTTCTCAAAGCCCCTTGCCCCCTTTCAACTCTCTACCCCTCCGTCCCCAAGAAAAGAGCACACTTCGATTTCGATTGTAGCAACTGACACTTCCTCATAGTAACCCTTTCTGAATGAATGGAGTGTAAGGTTAGAGGCCTGTTTTCCAGCAAGGTCCACGGGTTCTAAATGCCATACTTGCACTATTAGTTGGCCAGACTGCCTTGATATTTAGCTGACACAAACTGAAAACATTCACATCACTAGGCATCTCCTCCAGCATCACCTTGGGTTTAATTTCAGGCTCATCCATCACTCAGTGCTTTTTTCACTGCTTGATTTTTGATGTCCATCAAGAAGGATCTTATTCATTTGCTCCCTTACGCAGCTGTTTCCAAGGCTTTTGCTGTTATGGTTTCCTTATTCTAGGACTCCAGATGGCATCCTAACATTATCAACATCTGATGACTAAGTAATTTTTGCTATTCCTTAATGCCTTTTTGGCCCTCTCTTATTTTTACAGTCACACATTTTTCTTATTGTCAGTTGATTTATATTTTTATGTTACAAGCACAACTTTGGAGCTGAAAATGACATGAAAGCTCATCGCTTGACCATTCCACCTACCCTCCTGAATTAGCATCAGAAAAACAGAGTCTCTGGAGCACCTGGGTGGCTCAGTCATTAACCATCTGCTTTCAGCTCAGGTCATGATCCCAGGGTCCTGGGATTGAGCCCTGCAACTGGCTCCCTGCTTGGAGGGAAGCCTGCTTCTCCTTCTCTACTCCCCCTGCTTGTGTTCCCCCTCTCACTGTGTCTCTGTCAAATAAATAAATAAAAATCTTAAAAAAAAAGAAAAGAAAACAGAGTCTCAGACTAGTTAAATGATTTTCCCAAGATAAGACAATTATTCAAAAATTCAATGCTAGAACCTATTCTTCCTATGTCTCAGACCAACATTAAAAATTACCTTTCTGGGGGCACCTGGGTGGCTCAGTGGGTTAAAGCCTCTGCCTTCGGCTCAAGTCATGATCCCAGGGTCCTGGGATTGAGCCCCGCATCGGGCTCTCTGCTCAGCGGGGAGCCTGCTTCCCTCTCTCTCTCTCTGCCTGACTCTCTGCCTGCTTGTGATCTCTGTCTGTCAAATGAATGAATAAATAAATAAATAAATAAATAATCTTTAAAAAAATTACCTTTCTGATATAGGATTTGTTTTTTCTTCTTTCAGAGTTTGCCTTATTGTACCTGCATTTATGCCTTTAACAATACAAACAACAACAGCACAAAACCTGGGTATTAACCCTCTGGGAGTTTGTTTTGTATTCAGGACATTTACTATGATCTTTTCATTTCCCATGAACTGTATTTAGAGTAAAAATAAACAGATTTCTACAACTTGTCTCACCTGTCACATATAGAAGTCAGAGATCAAGGAAGTGATGGATTTGGGAACCAAAACAGGCAGGATACCTCAAATGTGTTCTGAGAGTTTCAGTAAACAAGTCAGTCTGTAGAAATTTATTGTGCATCTATGAGAGAGCAGCTCGGTGCAGCAAGTGCAGAAGAACTGCTATAGGTGACAGGGATAGGATGCATTTTCTACAGTTCAGTCTTCCACAAGCTTAGAGTCTAAAAAAAACCTGAGTGTTAATTCCATCAACTTGAGACCCAAAAGGACAAAAAACACATGCACACACAAGCTTATAAGTGTAATAAATGAACTAAATATATGTGAGGGATGAGAGTTTGTTTCTTAAAAAAAGCCCAAGTGTTAATTCTATCAATTTGAGACCCAAAAGGACAAAAAAGCACATGCATACATAGGCTTATAAATGTAATAAATGTGACTAAATATATATGAGAGATGAGAATTTATTTTAAATCCTATAAAGAGAGATTAAAGAGACACAATAACAAGATAGTTAATATCTAGTTGTGTATATATTATGGATATGTAAATAGATGGATAACAGATGGATATAATATGGATATGTAAATATTTTGGATATGTAAATCTATGTAAATCTGTATTTTTTTTTCATTTTATTTTATTTTATTTCTTTTCAGTGTTCCAAAATTCATTGTTGTGCACCTGCATTTCTTGACTCTTTTTGACACTGTTTTTATTTTTAAAGATTTATTTATTTATTTTGGAGAGAGAATGAAAGCGTGTGTGTGTGTGTGTGTGTGTGTGAGAGAGAGAGAGAGAGAGAGGGAGAGAGTAGGGGATGGGGAGGGGCAGAGGAAGAGAAATAGACTCAAAATGGATGAAGGACCTCAATGTGCGAAAGGAATCCATCAAAATCCTTGAGGAGAACACAGGCAGCAACCTCTTCGACCTCAGCCGCAGCAACATCTTCCTAGGAACAACGCCAAAGGCAAGGGAAGCAAGGGCAAAAATGAACTATTGGGATTTCATCAAGATCAAAAGCTTTTGCACAGCAAAGGAAACAGTTAACAAAATCAAAAGACAACTGACAGAATGGGAGACGATATTTGCAAACGACATATCAGATAAAGGACTAGTGTCCAGAATCTATAAAGAACTTAGCAAACTCAACACCCAAAGAACAAATAATCCAATCAAGAAATGGGCAGAGGACATGAACAGACATTTCTGCAAAGAAGACATCCAGATGGCCAACAGACACATGAAAAAGTGCTCCATATCACTCGGCATCAGGGAAATACAAATCAAAACCACAATGCGATATCACCTCACACCAGTCAGAATGGCTAAAATCAACAAGTCAGGAAATGACAGATGCTGGGAGGATGTGGAGTAAGGGGAACCCTCCTACACTGTTGGTGGGAATGCAAGCTGGTGCAACCTCTCTGGAAAACAGCGTGGAGGCTCCTCAAAATGTTGAATATAGAAGTGCCCTATGACCCAGCAATAGAACTACTGGTTATTTACCCTAAAGATACAAACGTAGTGATCCAAAGGGGCACATGCACCCGAATGTTTATAGCAGCAATGTCCACAATAGCCAAGCTATGGAAAGAACCTAGATGTCCATCAACAGATGAATGGATCAAGAATATGTGGTATATATACACAATGGAATACTATGTAACCATCAAAAGAAATGAAATCTTGCCATTTGCGACAACATGGATGGAACTAGAGCGTATCATGCTTAGCGAAATAAGTCAAGCAGAGAAGACAACTATCATATGATCTCCCTGATATGAGGAAGTGGTGATGCAACATGGGGCTTAAGTGGGTAGAAGAAGAATTAATGAAACAAGATGGAATTGGGAGGGAGACAAACCATATGTGACTCTTAATCTCCCAAAACAAACTGAGGGTTGCTGGGGGGAGGGAGTTTGGGAGAAGGGGGTGGGATTATGGACATTGGGGAGGGTATGTGCTTTGGTGAGTGCTGTGAAGTGTGTAAACCTGGTGATTCACAGACCTGTACCCCTGGGGATAAAAATATATGTTTATAAAAAATAAAAAATTTAAAAAAAATTAAATTAAAATAAAATGGCATGGAAAAAAAAAAGTAAAGTGCTCAACATCTGTCTCTTCCCCCAGACCAATGCTCTTTGAGGGACTATGCCTTAATTTATAGTATCATATACTGCTGGGAATGTACCTGTTAAGTAAGAATTTGTCAAAGGAATCTCTACATTGTACTACCATTTTTTGTTTGCTTGAAAAATCTGAGGAAAAAAACTTGAGGGGCAAATTACCAAAGTCCTGACAGGGAAAATAGAAAGAGAGAGAGAGAAAACATGAACAGAAATTCACATGCACACATACACATACACACACACACACACACACACACACACACACACACACACAAAGGCATGCATTCACACACAATTATAAAGATTGTACATTTCAAAAATATCCAAAGTTACAATTAGATAAATGCAAAATAAGACAACACTGACAACTTGAAATAATGATTGGTGGATATGGAAAAATATGACAAGATAGCCTGTTTGCATGGCTGTGAAGAATTAGTATTCTCTATGTATTGCTGACAGAAATGTAAACAAGTATAATCACTGGGGAGAGGAATTTGTCAATACTTAGCAAGACTATAAATGCACTTCCATTTTGATCCAGCAATATGACTTCTAGGAATCTACACTAAAAATGTACCTTCAGCAAAGTGAAGATATACACAAAGCCATTCATTGTGGCAATTGTTTGTATTTGCAAAATACCTGAAACAGATTAAATGTCCATACTTGGAAAATAATTAAATAAAAAATGACACACCTACAGAATGAAATACTATAAAGCTATAAAAAATATGGGAGATCTCTTTGATGTACTATAAAATGAAAAATAAAAGTCCAGAAAAGTACCTGTATTGAGCCTTCTTTCATGTAAGAAAGAAAGGGATATATGAAAATTTATATGTGTCTTTTCATTTTGTGCAAAACTATTGCAGGAAGGATAGGTCAGAAATTAATGTGATTATTTATTTGCAGAGAGAGGAGAGAGGAAGGGGTAGTGACATTTCTCTCAAAGCATCTTTTTCTAATGGCTCTGACTTTTATAATGATGGTAATGTTTACACACACTCAAAATAATAAAGTAAACTTAACTAGGATGTGGATGGAACCCAAGTTGAATACCAGCTGTAGCAAATGAATCTGTTTTGCAAATAAATCAGATAATCACATAATCACAATGAAAGGAGCTGGGAAGGAAAAGAACTAGCCTAAGTAACTATGGAAAACAGTAGTTCAATTGTGTACTCCAAGGCTTATGACAAAAAGAACTGTACACAGTTAATATTTCTCAAAGAGTCAGTTTTACATGTATGCTAGTGTTTAACAAATACACAAATATATTTTGGATAATAAAAGCCAGGTGTCTCACTGTTACAGAAAAATGTCACAACAGTGAAGTACTGAATTGTAATGAAGTTTCAAATACTGAAAGATGGAAGGCTATAATGAAACTGTGGTATTGGAACAGAGTCAGAGGTACCAGTATGGATTTATGGTTTCAATATATATGCAGATATATGGAAACAGAAATAGAGATGTGTGTCTATGCATGTGTTGGAAAAACCACATACATTTCCTAGTTATTTCTACTGGGAAGGCCTAGAAGCAATGATATTTCAACACAGCAACAAATACGTCTTTCACCCAGATCTTGTTTTCTAAATATAAGTCTAAATATCTGATCAAAGAAACCAGAGCTTCTTGTAGAAATGACTAGGTCTGAAACTGGGAAAAGCAAAATATAAAATGAGCCCAAACATTATGTGCTATCTTAAAGTAAGGAGATGCTCAACAAATTTCCAGGACATATTAAAAGGACGCAGAAACAACTTGAAGGAACTCTCAGTGGCCAAAGCTGGAATAATCCGAGCCACAAAATAAACAGTGAGAGTATTGGATTATACCTAGAGTTAGAATAAATATCCATGACTCAATTACTGATGTTAATCAGTATTTGACTACACACTTGAGGAGAAAATGACAGATCTTACTCAAAATAGAATTACAATAAATAAATATAGAAGGAATGAAGAAAATGAGAAAATCACCATTACTCTAATACATAGTAATAATTACTACAAACAAAAGTTATTAATGAATACTAATGTAAGGGGGTGAACACATGATGAGAAGAGTCTTCCCCTCCCGAGTATTAATTCATTGCAAAGAGCAAGATGGTAGCTTCACAGTGGAGAAACCCAGAAAATACTACCTTAACCACCTGATGAAAGTTACTATCTTCTGTCTCCGTCATGCCCCCTTGATGATGCACTGAAGAGATGCACATCTTGTCTGAAATACTCTTGCCAAAAATGCGTAACTTGAACCTGATCATAAGAAAACATCAGACATAGCTAAATTCAATGATATTCTACAAAATAGCTGATAGTATTGTACAAAAAGTGCAAGATCATAAAAGAAAACCCTGAAAAACAAATACAGATGGTTGGATATCAAAGAGACATGGCAACTACGTGCAAGTGACATCCTGGACTGGGTCCCAGCCCAGACAAAAGGATGCTACTAGAACACCTCATGAACTTAAAAGGTTCTGTACATCACTTAACAATGTCAACGTTAATTCCTAGTGTCCATACTTGTGCCATGGTTATATAAGGTTTCAACATTGGCAGAACCTGGGTAAAAGTTATGCGGAAATTCCCCACCATTTCTGCAAGCTGAAAATTATTATTTTAAATGAGCTCATTTAAAAGAAATAATTTGAGTGAAAATAGCTCATTAAAAAATCCCAGCTAGACAAAATCGCCCAGGTAAAGTATTAGATTAAACTTGTGGCCTTCGCATTAAAGCCCTATTCTTAAGGGGGCCTTCATAAATAAAGTGAGGTATGCAGAAAAACAAAAGAAATTAGAGAAGAGTTATATTATATATAATGTATTATATAATATATATATTCAAATATAAACTGAATTCAAATATATATTTGAAGATGTGATGGTGTATAGAACTGACTGGATGCAAATACACTCTATCCCTTCTAAATTTTTTAGAGTAATGCATTGCCAGAGGAAGTGTAATTCTGAATTTTAAAAGCCTATGATTATTTGAAACTCTGATCCCAATTTTTCATAAACAGAGGAGCCAATAATGCTATATAAGGCCCGAGGAAACCATAGGCCTACTTCAGATGTAGCCAAGGAAGGTGATGGAAAACAAAAGCAAAGGCAGAGCCAGAAGCTATTTGGAACATGACACAATGTTCCTTCAGAGAGAAGAATCAGGTCTTATCTGTCTTCAGAAATGCCTCTTTATCCAAACAGTTCACCAATGCCTCACATGTCATGGCAGCTCCTTGAAAAAAGACTCAGAAACAGCTTTACGATAAACACACTGAACATAGCAGGATAAGGTATGATCACAAAATATTAGTTGCTTGACACAATAACGGTTTGCTTCTTGCCCATGTCACACAATAGTGTGTGTTATAGGCAAGGCTCTGGGCTCCCCTCTTTCAGTGGCTCCATTATCTCCTAGGGCTGTAGAACCTTCTACCAGGGGTGGGAAATGGTGCATGTGTGGAAGATCCTGCAAGAGGTTCTAATGGATCAAGTTGGAAAATGGTGAAGGGGATCTCTCTAGCATAACTCTGACCAGAACACAAGTCACATGGTCTCACCCATCTGTAAGGACAACTGGGGGGGGGGGTGCCATCTGTGTGTTCTGTTTGGTGAGCTTCTACCTGTCTTTCACACACACATAGACAGACCCAAGTAGTTTTCCCAACTGCTATTTTCTTCCTGATGGTATTTACTTAAAAAGCTAAAATTCATTTTTTCATTCAAAATTGTAATTTAGAAATATATTTCTATTGCTACACATAGATCTGGTTCTTTCATGTAAACTATTATAAAATATCTTATGGTATGAATACACTACAGTTTAATTAACCAAGGCTTTATAGGTGAGCATATTGGTTATTTTCCATTTGTAGCTATTACAAGCGAGGCTGCATTGAGCATCCTCTATATCTCTGTGTGCCCATATAGGAGCATCTCAGTTATATAAATGAATGTATGCATGAATGCAAACATGTATTCTTCCAACATGCATGGTAATCTCATATACTGATTTCTTAATAGCACTTTGAGTAGAAAGGAAGGGATAAAGGATGGAAATATGGTGAAGCTTAAGCTAAACATTTTAAATTGTATTTCTTTAAAAACACTAAACAAAATATGCCAAAATGTTAGTGTATGTTCAATGAGCAGTGGATGACAGAGAGTCTATTATTGCCAGCATGTTTAAAACATTTACTCATTGGAAAGCAATGCTGCCACTGAATTCTAACCATTTTAATCATTGCTGTCCCTTTGTAATCTCATGATGATTTCCTCTCAGCGCTGGCCACCATCCTTCTCTTCGCCAAACTTCAAGGTCCATATTTCATATTTCATTTGCAAATTCACATTGCAGCCTCTTGCTTGACCTTCAAAGCCAGCAAGACAGGCCAGAAGGAGTTCAGAGAGCTATTAGCCAGCCAGGTCTTTAAATCTTGTGCCAGAAAACGAGCTTAGAGGAGACATTTCCTAGCTCCTTCAATTTTTGATGCACACAGCTGGAACACACAATCTGAAATGGGCCAGGATTCGGCTAATTGGGGGCACAACAGGTATAATTTAATTGTGTGCTCAATTTTATAGCCTTTATTTTTAGAAGGCAAAAAAATAACTAAATAAATATGAGGATAGATGCAGAGTAAACATCCTGTGATAATTTTACCCCATCATTTAATTATGAACCTTTCAGCACAGCTTTCTCTTTGTCAGCCTTGAAACCCTGAATTTCATTCTGGCAGCACCAAGAGTTTTCTTTTCTTTTTAATTAAGTTTACTTTTCGATTTGGAGCTGATCACACTGACAGATGCTTTAATTCACTTGGAGGTCCACATTTTACTTTGCATTTATCTCTTTCTTGCTTCTGGGAACTTGTACATAAGAAAATTGTCCAGGGATGGATGGGCTACACAAAAATGCTTAGGGGAATACCAATGAATTAGATTTGATTGGGAAATATTTGCCTGTAGGTACCAGTCTCCCTTCCTCCACAGACCAGCAGTAATTCTGAGAGTCTAACTCATCACTGTCACTTACCTATTACCAGTGTTATATATTATATTAGAATCTTTATGTACATTTCCAGAAATCTTTATAACAACCTTGCCTGGTAGATATTTAATGTTTCCATTTTACAGAGGAGGACATAGAGGTTAATGGATATTCAAGCTATCCCACTTAATACGCAGCAGAAACAAAATGGAAACACAGGTCTTTCTGACTCCAAACCTGCCATGCCCACTCCACACATCATCCAGCATGCTTTAAGGAAAGTTGAAATAAATTTATTTTGCAACTAAGACAAAATAACTAGTGAATACAATATTAAATCTATTCAAACCTTTGTAGAGTTTCCCCTAAATTAAGATGTAATCACATTCATGCTAGGTGACTTCAACATCCCAGGTTAACAAGTGATTTTTAAATATGCCCTGTGACATATCAAAATTGGTTATTTCCTACACAGTAAAATTTCAGAGGTGCAAATCTATTCTTAATTTCTCGTTTTCTTTGTAGATCCGATTCACTAGAACAAGGGAAAAAGCCCTTTGTTATACAATGACAGAAAAACACAAGCAAGTGATTTAGGGAGAAGCAATGCAGATCATCTAACAACTGATTTCCTAACCAGGTTTTAGTGCAGGTGGCTGGGAGAGAAAATCGTGCCCTCTCCTTTTTGGAAGAATAAGAAAAAAATGTAGCATCTTGATAGTTTCATCCTCCAACTGCCTAAGAAGACTTTAAGATTCATCTTTTACATTAAGATAAACATCTCTGAGATCAGCACAGATCTACCATTCCATGTCTCCATAGTCCACCACAAAAGTTCATATACAAGGAGCTAAAAGAACTTTGGTCTCTGACAGATGGACACACGGAGAGCGAAAGAGAGAGAGAGAGTGCTGTATGTGTATGTATTACTTGAATGTGTGTGAGTGTGTCTGTATATGTATATATAGTCTTTGTTGAACCTTTGAAGTCAGGAGATGTCAATAGTCTCACCTCCATAGGGAAAAGGCTGCAGACTCTGGGTGTCTCTCCACCAGCAGATGGAGTTAGTCAGCCAAAGGAATCCTGGTATCTAGTTCAACATCTGGCTCAATTTTCCTTCTGTCTTCATCCATGTGTGTAGAGGCAAGATAATATCTATCACCACAGTACTGCACAGGTCACCAAATGAAGAAAACCTGGATCGTCCAAACATACAGGGGCAGGGTGGAGCCTCTGTCTTACAGAGGAGGTACGCAAAGCACCATAATGAGATGCTTCCAGCTAGTCCAGTCCATAGTAGATAGGATGGGAACAATCTTCCCTCCATCTTACTAATAAGACTGTTTTTTTTTTTTTTTTAAATAACAAAATGCATAAAAAATCAAGTCCTGAGGATCCTTTCACAATGTATCCAAGTTTTCTTTGGGCCCTTCAAAAAATACCTCAGCCTGCCTTTATCCCAGCCTGTGCTCTGTCCCTGGGCTGCACAGGCGTAACCCTACAGTATCTCCCCTTGAGGACACTGTATCTCTCCCACTTTTTGCCCATGGATTTTTCTGCCTTTATGTGCATTTCCTTCACGGACTCGCCTCAGCCATTATGGTTCAAAGTGGAAGGACCAGGGTGTTAACAATCCATGGGCTTAGCCTTTACCAAAGAAGGATGGAAGCTAATACATGAGCACTCCATGTCTTCTACCCTTGTTGTCCTGTGACAGATGTATTATGCACAGCTCTCCAAAAAGACCCCATAGAAATAAAATCTCTGTTGCTGACAGACCAGGATGATGAGATCCACAATGTGTCCTTGGGGCAGCTTTCTCTTTTCTATTACTTAACTCATCCCCGTACCCCATTCCTGTGCTTTAGGATCAAGTCCCAAAACAAGTCCCGTGTCAGGCTCTGCTTTTTCCAGGAGACTAGGCCGGGACACCTGTCATATTGGACATATCATGGGTTCTTATTGCTCATGTTTCTTGACTTCTGTTTCAACTTTTGAAAGTTGAAGTGTGTGCCTTTTATAGGAGAACAAGTGGTCATAACTGGCCAATTCTACTCTACTGAAAAGTTGGAGACTTCAATTACTTTGAAGCTTTCCTGCTTCCCACCCTGAAGGTAAATGTAAACATTTCACAATTCCCAGTTGAACTTTGCTTTATGTTTAACACCTTTGAAATGATGCCAGGAAAAAAGCTTTCTAAGGTGAATTTCCTCCTTTATGTGTGTCTGCATTTACAACTCTAATACTGTGTTGCTGGTTTTCTCTCAACTACAAATTTAGAAATGATGTAACCATATGCTCACCCAGGCTTCCAAATGCACAGTTTCACATCAGAAACTTAGATCTTTGGGTTGCATTTGTATCTGCTTTTCCTTGTGCCAGGCCATGGAATGCCCATCAGCAAAACCATCCCCTGGTGGCACCAGAGAGTGATTAATGTGTGTTATCTCTACAATTAGGACTTAATGTTCCCTTCAGTGATTTACTCTGTTAGTTCTGGATGAGTTACTTTTGTTTTTATACTTTCTCATTACTAATTTCTATTTTTGCCAGCCTCCTTTAAAGGAGTGTAAAACAGAGCTGCCATAATGGAAATTATTGGTAGACATTATTCAAATAGTATCCCGGTGTGTATATTTTAATTTACAAATGGGAGGACAAAGATTCATGAGGTAGTTTTCATTGCATGGCCAAAATAACCTTGAATATGTGCAAAGCCAAATTCCTTTACTTAACTAAAGAACCCTCCAAAGGAAGGAGCTCTGACACTTGACCTATACATTCCCTCTGAGTTTTGTTGGGTACTTCTGGACTTCTCAAATGGTCCATTATACTGATGCATAGGATGCACCACTCCTAAAAGTAAAAGGTACATTATCACCTGGTTCTCTCATGCCTCACCATGGAATTGGGAAGCTTGCCTTACTGAGAAGTTCAGTGTGTATTCTTTGTCCTTGGAACCACCATTTCCAAAATAAAACTTTACACTTGCATCATTACACTTCATAGAAATGAAATAAATGGATTTTAATATGATTACCCTCTAGAATCATTAAATCAAAAAATTTTGCCAGCTTGGAAATGTGCAACTTCTCTATATTTACAAACTGATCTAAACTGTTCACCCCCTACTCTGCTTTGGAAGGTCACATCAATTCTCTGCCCTTCAGATTCTTTAAAATGAAGGATGCCTTGAGAAAAATATGTCGATCTGAAATTCATTATAACATGTCTCAGAAATGTCACAGCTTTTCTCATCATCAGCCATTAGGGGTTCTTGACTACACTTGCAGAGAATCCCAGGAGTCGTTATCATATTCAGAAGTCCCATGATAAGATATGTCATATACCTCACTATTTATATAAAAATTCACTGATGGCCATGATGCAAAGATGGATCTTCTGGCCATAAATCTATTTGCTTTATCTCAAGGCAATTACAACCATATTGGACTAACAAAGAAGAGTGAGCAGTATGAATTTGGTAGAATCCTATCTAGAGATATAATTTCAAGAGCAGGAATTGACTTTCAACAGGAAGTCCATATGACACTACAAAGAAGGCAGGGAGAACCAAAATTAATAACTGGAGCTAGCATCTATCTCCAGAGGATTCAGATCTAGTGTGTAACAGCAAGAGACTTTAGGAAATACTTCTATAAAGTGGTCACATTCAATCTCAGTGTCATTTATGACGAATGTTTCCCTTATAAAGTGAGAAGAAAAGAGTCCCGTTTATGAAAGAACTGGAAATGGAAAACCCAAGTACAATGTCTAATGCTAACTAACCAAATTGACTCAAAATAGGGATCCAAATCCACAGATAAGTAGTAGATTAATCAGAAAATCAGGGGAAAAGACAAGTAACGAGACAATGTAAGACCAGAGGAAAGTGGCAGCATGTTATGCATAGATACATCCGAACCTGAGAGCAGGTAAACCAATCAAATACACAGCCCACATACATTGTTCCAAGTTTTCTCAAACACTACCACATTTTGCAAGTAATGTCAGGAGATATGCTTGGGGCTGAGTTTTCTTGGAAGAATTTTTCCATGAGCTCCAGAGGTGAGTTTAAAATAAGTCAATGAAGTTTAAGTTTAGGGCTGTTCAATTTTATGGGTTAGTTCCAAAGCCCCATACCTATTTTTAAATATACAATGTATCCCTTTTCACAAAAAGGGCCCTAAAATAAACATCAGGCCTTGTAAAACCTTGATCTACCTCTGCTGAGATCCCATTTAAAAGTTTGAATCTGCAATCTTCAGGATTATCAGACCATACACACCCCTTCATGGGATCAGTTTTGCACATAGAAACTTCCTGTGGAAGTTTTAAATTTTTACACCACAAGAGAATCTAAAGCCTCACAGGAGAAGAGCTGATTCGTAGCATTTAAAATCACAGCTCTTGATATTTATCTCAGTTGATCAATCCAGCAGAAAGAAGCTGTAAAGAGATTTACAAGGTATTTGCCAAATAAGAGGCAACTTTAAAAAAGAAGATAGTGCAATTTTATATGTAGATGGGCATTGAAATGAGTCACTCAAAACCTAGAAAATAGACAACTGCTATAATTGAAAACAGCTAAAAGTTCCTCAATACCCCATCAAGTAAACTGTCATGGAACAGTTGTATACACCCTGAAGGTTTAGTCAAGTATGGCAGTCCTACTAAAGATTAATAGAGGTATAATACAATGGAGTAAACCTAGATCGACAAATTATCTGTCCTTAATGTCTAATGGGATGAGCAATAATAAGAGGGAAGAAAGCAACATCATAAAACTATAAACAAAACCAAACAACTCAATAGCAGCAGCAAGCAAGGAAATTAGATATAACCCCATAGTGTCTCTTTTAAATGGTGTAACTAAAGAAAGAAGATTCCAGAATGACTCTGGGAAAACTGGAAATTCTCTGATCCTCACCCACACCTCCAGAATGAGAGTAAGGGAAGAAGTTGATATGACAAAAATCCTGAGCAACTGAACTAACATTCTTCAATCCATAGAAAACTGGACTAAAGTGGTGAGTAGGATTACAGGTAAATTAATCAGTGAAACCCATGAAAATAAAGGTCTAATTTCAGTATATCAGCTAAGATGTAATCTCAGAGACAAAAATGATAAAACAATAACACAAAAAAGATTTCAAAGCTAAGAGTTCAAACTGAGGATGCAAATGATATAAGTACTGAGCTAACAAATACATTAGAAATAACAAGGAACAGAACCGACATGGCTGAAAAACTGGATTTCTGATAGAGGTGAAAGTCTCGAGATAACCATGGTAGAAGCAATGAGAAAAAGACAGCAATTAATATAATAAGAGAGATGATAATACAAACAGACAGCAAAGATGACCCAACTTGTATGTGATAATTTCCCTGAAGAGAACCCAACACATAGAACAGAAAAATATTTAAATATGTGATAGCAGAAAATTTCCCAGTCACTTTTATGTATCTTGTTCAAGCAATTATATGTCAAGAACAAAGAAAGAAGTTTTTATGTATATTAATGCAAGATAAATCAAAAAGGAGATGACAGTAATTGTGAGGAAGTATAGGGGAAATGAACCCAAGAGGTGTAGAAAAAAATGAACACAGGCAAAATTTGCCTCCAAAGTAACAGTACCACAAAACATTGAAGAAATGTCTACAAAGTTCTGAATAAATGGAATGTTATTAAGGAGATAGAAGTCATAGTCCAAGCCATTGGCGCTCAAAAATTAGCTCTTGGAGGACCCCCAATACCATTTCACTGTGTCCTCAAGGCCCCCCATTTTTTTATAATAACATTGAGACAGTTTGTTTTGTGAGATTAAGAGTCTGAATCAAAGACTTGAAGAAAACTGGAACATATTCTTAATGTTCATTTGCCTATATCTACTCACTTCACCTTTTTTAGCACAAGATTTAATACTTTCTAAAATTGAATCACCACTCTCTTACCCTCAAATGTCTAGAGAACAGTGGACTATAGTGGTGTCTCCATAGTGGAGTTATTTCTACAGAGTTATTTCTCTGCCAAGAGAATTTAACAGCAGAAAAAAAAATTCACAAGTTCTCACCTAAAGCTATCGAGCATAAAGATTTTCTCTAAAGTTTCTGAGTATTTGTGAAAACTGAAAAATAAGTGAAACAATTACTTCTTGTACAAGGGCTAGGATAGCTTAAGAGAGGTATATTAGCTGGGCCCATAGTGAAAAAGTGATGATGTACTCAAATTAGGATAATTTGAGGTAAATTTAATAAGACACTATTTAACAGCAGTATGAGCAGGAGGCATAGCTCAAGAGATAGCACAGTAGCTCAAAACTAGTATTCATGGAAATGTAACCACCCCTAGTCTCAAAAGGCTGAGAGGAGGGGGAGGTTATTGGAAAGCATATGAACATATGGAGAGAATTTATAGACAGGAGTGTCTTGAGAAGGACAGTGAACTTTATCAAAGGACTCATCAACCCAAACCAACCCTGTAGGAATGGACCTAGGGGAAAAACGTTTCCTAACATCACTCCCGTTCTTCTCTGATCTGCTGACTGTCCATTGGTTGAATCAACTAGGAACTGGAAGACAAGGGAGCTTAGTCATGTATCCATCCAGAGAGCCTTCCAGAGCAAAAATGGAGAACTAGTAGTATGGAGGGTAGATCTGGGGAAGCTAAAAAATGTGTCTTCACTAGTACAACATAGAGGCAGCCTTGCAGATAGACACTTATTAAAAATTGAGCAAGAGGTGACAAAGATGTGTGGAATTACTATCAAGGCTCAATCCTTTGGAGTTCCTGCTCTTGCCTGTGTTTGGGGTAGAAGTACTCTCAGATAAGAGTGTCATAATAAATCATTGTGTTGACAAAAGCTTGTCTGATGCCTCTATTATTTAGTAGTACTCTATCCAAAAATCCAGGTAGGCACTTGGAAGTTATTTGGGTGCCATATCCAAAAGAGAGCAAAACACAGGGATCGGAACCTGACTCATAATGTTCTGATAAGGCAGGGTGAAATGCAGAAGAATTAGGGTCCAGAACTGGTCAGAAAAGATCCAAGTACCGCCTCCATGGTCTGGGGCTCCTGGGTGGCTTGGTTGGTTAAGTGGCTGACTCTTGATTTCAACTCAGGTCTTGATTTCAGGGTCCTGGGATCCTACCCTGCATTAGATTCCATGCTCAGTGGGGAATCTGCTTGAGGATTCTCTCTTCCTTAGGGTAAATACCCAGTAGTGCAATTGCTGGGTCATAGGGCAGTTCTATTTTCAACATTTTGAGGAACCTCCATGCTGTTTTCCAGAG
>NC_081563.1:87676306-87721526 GCF_022355385.1 Mustela nigripes | reverse complement strand
GCAGTCCTTTCCTACTGTTCTATTTTAAGAATCTCTGTGGGACAGACTCCTGACTGTATTGTTTCATCTCAAAACTGCCTTAGCTTTTTTTAATCATGTGCCCTTACACATAAATTTTAAAATTCATATGTTGATTTCAGGAAGTTCAAGAAAAACACTTTGGAATTTTAGTATATGTGCTGCCGAAGCGAGCACAAAACACTTTGGAATTTTAATTGGGTTTGCATTGAATTTTTTACATTAATTTGAGGAGAATTTACAACTTTAAGACATCTCTCCATCCCTACACATGGCATTTTATTCTATTTATTTAGGCCTATTTTAATTTATTTCAATTCAGCACTGACATTTTATCCACTGAATTTATACATTTCTTTTGATACTTCATTGTTTACCATATATATTTGTACATCATATATCAAATTAAAATCATATCAAGTTAAAAATATATATCATATGCCTCGTATGATATATATAGTTATTTTAATTGTGTTTTCTAAAATTACATTTCATTCTGCTGATGAGGTACAGAAGTGCCATTGATTTTTAATATATACATCAAATCTATCAAACTTGCTAAATTCTCTTATTTCTATGTTTTCCCTATTAATTATCTCAGCTATTTTCTGAGAAAACAGAATGTGTGAATAATAATGGTCTTGTTCTTTTTCTTCCAATTCTTATACATTTAGGATTTTGCTGCCTGTTTTAAAACCTTTTGAGGCTTCTGGACAGTTTAGTCAGTAGAGCATGGGACTTTTGATCTCAGGGTTGTGAGTTGAAGTCCCACAAAGGATGTAAAGATTACTTAAATAGATAAAAACTAAAAAAAAAAAAAAAAAGGCTTCTGAAAGCTTCTGGGTGGTTATGACCTATAGAGCAATGAATTTGGGTAAAAAAAAAAAATGAGCTATGATTTTTTTGATGTGTGTGGGACTTGAATTATGGTGTGGGCATAGTCATCTTGTATACTGTTCCTGTATGCTTGATTGAAGTATATTCTCACTCATTACTTGTGTGCTTTTATTAGACCACCGTTACTAATTGCTCTTTTCTGATTTTCTGTATGTTACTAAATACTTTTGCCTACTTGAAAGATATAGTCCATTAAGGTAGTGAATTAATCAATTTCGTCTACATTTCTGTAAATTTTTATTGCATACATTTTATTTTATTTATATGAAAACTATGCTAAAGAAATCCTTTTATCTTCTCAAGATATTAAGCCTCTGTATAGCCAACAAGGGCTGCCAGAACACAACACTATAGACTGATGGCTTAAGCAGGAAAAATTCATTTTTCACAGTTCTGTAGGCCAACATGATTGGATTCTGATAAGGAGCCTCTTTCTGCCTTGTAAATGGCCACACTTTCCTGTGTCCTCACATGACAGAGTGAGGGAGCTCTCTGGGGTCTTTTCTGATAAAGGCACCAACTCCATCATGAAGGCCCCAACCTCATGACAGTACCTGAAACTTACAACCTCTCCAAAGCCCTAACTCCTAAAACTATCACCTTAGAGATTAGAGTTCCAAAATATGAATCTTGGAGAACACACAATTCAGTCCATAACAACAATGTATCTATCTGTCATTACCCTCTACCTTTCTTTGCCCCTCCCCCCCCTAAAATATGTGCTTCCTCCAAAGGTCCCCATGGTACTTATGTCATGGTAGTAATATAGTGAAATAATATAGGAGGTAACCAAAGATTTAAAAAAAAATAGGAATGCCATTTTAATGAGTGTTTACCTATTTACATTTACTGTGATTACTCATATATTTGAAAGAGCTTGATTTTTTTTCGTTTCTATTTAGTTATTTTGCTCTTAATTAATCTGTCTCTTTTTTATTGGGGGTGGAACTTCATTGAGGTCTCATTGTGATGTTGTATTTTCCATCCCTGGTTGGGAATTTAAACAAGTTATTTCAATTGTCACTCTTTTAATCATAAGTGGCAGAATCAGTGGAGTATGAAGTTGACTAGTTCCTTTAACTAGTCAGTGCCTTTCCAACTTGTATGCTATTATTAATCAGTGTTTTGAGTATTTTGTTTCGTTGATCATGAAATCTGCAATACTATTTTTTATGCACTCAGTATTTATAAAGATCTACCCTCATGATGAAAATTTCCTGCTGACTGTTCCTTTGTGCATTTCAACTATTTCTTCTGAGCTTCATTCTCTCCTTCTGCTATCCTTCTTTTTTATTTTCTTTGATAAAAGACAGTTATTATACTTGAAAATAGAACAAACTATCATTTTTGAATAACAGCTTTACTGTTTTTATACTTTTTTTATACTTTTTTTATATTTTCTTTCCACATGTTGAATGTTGTGTTCCAGCATCTGCTGACTTCCTTTGATTTATTAAGAAGTCAGCCCTCAATCTGTTGTTTATCTTTTTAAATTCTATTTTATTTTTTAACGATTTTAATAATTTTAATATTTTAAAATAATTTTAATAATTTAATAAATTTAATAATTTAATAATATTTTATTTTTTACATAATCTCTACAGAGTGGGGTTGGAGCTCACAATCCTGAAATTGAGAGTCACTTGCTCTTCCAATGGAACCTGCCAGGTGCCACCATTGTTAATAAGTCTTAAGTCATGGGCAATTTGAGTTCTCTTTTCCTTTGTTGCTCTGCAGTTTTATTATCCTATTTGTATATTTTTTCCTTTTATTTACTCTCCTAAGATTGTAGCTATCTTTTTTAAAAGATTTTATTTATTAATTTAGAGAGAGGGACAGTAAGCAAGTGTGAGGAGGTGCATAGGGAGAGGGAAAGAGAGAATCTCAAGCACACTCCATGCTGACCCTGAGATCAGGACCTGAGCTGAAATCAAGAGTCAGATATTGACTGACTGCGCCACTCAGGGTCCCCCTAAGATTGTAGTTCTTATTGAACCTAAGATTGCATGACTTATTCAAATGTGGAAATGTCTCATCAATACCTCTTTAGATATTTTATCTTCTACATTCAATTTCTTCTCCTTCTGAAACTTATATTCAGTCTTTCCATTCTATCTGACATGTCTCTCCACCTCTCCTTCATATTTTTCACTTCTATCTCACATTCCTTCTTTGTATCTTTAAAGACACTTGTTACTTCTCCCTTTAGCAGCACCTAGTTTGTCTTTTAAGTAACCATAAATTTTTAAATTTTATTTATTACAGGATTTTCATCTCTAAAGTGTTTATGTGGATCGTTTTCAAACCTCCCTGTCCTTGTATAATATCTTACTTTTAGGTCATGTTATCAATTCTCTGGCTTATTCCTTTCAAAAACTTATTTATGCTTATTTTTAGTTGGTATGCAACATTCCTAATATATCATGTCCCCAGGGACCTTTCTTCACTCTTTTTCATTTGGTCATTTATCGGTTGTATGTTTCAAAATTTCAGATCTGGGGTTTATGCTGACCTGAAATCCACAGTTTGCTTTATCATTTGTTTGTCAGGTATCTTGCTATATCTGCTGGCTACTTATTGTAATTTTAAAACTTTGTGTTTCCTAGACTGAATAGAAAGTATAAATTCAGACCTCAAGTTCACCACTGCAGAGCTCTGACCACGGATCACAGAGATAGACAAAGTTCTTTTTCATCCAGTTGGCTGAATTTAAGTTGTTTTTTTGTTTTTGTTTTTGTTTTTGTTTTTTGACAGAGGTCATAAGTAGGCAGATAAGCAGGGAGAGAGAGTGGAGGAAGCAGGCTCTTTGCTCAGCAGAGAATCCAATGCAGGGCTCAATCCCAGGACTCTGTCCCAGGACCCTGGGATCATGACCTGAGCCGAAGGCAGAGGCTTTAACCCCCTGAGCCATCCAGGCATCCCTAGTTGGTTGAATTTTCATCTTCTGATGAAAGCTTTAGCTCTCTGAGTGTCCCAGTTACACGTAAGCATTTGAGTTCTCAATCTTCCTCTCTCTTGGGCCCAAGCCTCTGTCTCTTATCCCTCTCGTGGATGGTAAAAATCCAATACTTAAATTTACTAAAATTGGTAAATTGCTTTGGGAGTACTTATAGCTTTAGTGCACTCTTAAAAAAAAAAAATTGTTTGCCTGCCCTTTCTTTGCTTTAGACTCCTAGAGATTTATCTTAATTCCTTGCCGTTTCAGCTTGGAGTTTAAATGTTTCCTTTGTGTTTGTTCTTATATTTCCTAGGCCTTCAATGTGTTCTATAGAAATAATTTTTCAAGATAATCGTGTTTTTCATGTTGCCAGGAGTGAAATTTAATTAAACATGTGTTTATTCAACATCTATGATACATAAGACCATGTTACAGTGTCCATAGTAAGATGAGGTACAGGGAAAAGCTCTGGTATTAGAAGTGAAATAGGTATTGTTAGGATAATTGATCAGATTTTAGGCAAACAAAACTTACCCTATTGACGTGTCACTGAGAGCTTTAGCTAACAGGACCAATTTCTGGTAGCCCAATTTGTGGTACTTCCCCAAGCTATTGAATATAGCATTTTCCTATGAGAAAGAGAGAGACAGACAGACAGGCTGGAGGCTGACTGCCTACATTTGAATCATAGCTCCTTCCATTGCTATGTATGTGGTCCTAGAAAGCTACTTAAACCTTCTGTACTTCAATTTTTTCATCCGTGAAACTGGGACAATAATTGTGCCTGTTTCAATGGGCTATTCTACAGAATAGGTAAGTCAGTACATGTAACTTGATTAGGATGTCTGGCATGTAATTTTTTTTTAAAAGATTTTATTTATTTATTTGACAGAAATCACAAGCAGGCAGAGAGGCAGAGAGAGAGAGCAGGAAGCAGGCTCTCTGCTGAGCAGAGAGCCCGATGAGGGGCTCGATCCCAGAACTCTGGGATCATGACCTGAGCCAAAGGCAAAGGCCTTAACCCGCTGAGCCACCCAGGTGCCCCTGGCATGTAATTTTTAACATAGCTATTTTTATTTTTAACTATTACTTATGGCTCGGTACTATGCAAAATGCTGTGGAAGCAGAAAACAATGGCAGTCTCTGCCCTCCAAGGGTTCAGTCAGGTCATTCTTTAGAGAGAGACTAACATGCAATCTGTACTGTATATTGCTTACACGTAAAAGTTGGCAATTAAGGCATTGGTGCAATAAACAAGGTGTAGAAGTAGCTCAGAAGATGGATTGATTAATTCTTTTTCCTAGAATGCAATGAAGTAGAAAAGAGTAGAATCACATTTGGGAAAAAGATGATAAAGTTCTTTTATTGTCATGATCTATTTAATAGCCTTTTGGAGATGACCATCAGCCAGTTAGGAAGGAAGGTTTTAATTTATTAAAGACAGCTTGAGTTCTTTGTGAGCTCCAGGTTTCTGATTCAAATGTTTTGAATGTTTTGACACTTCTCTTATTATGTGGAATTAATCACAAGGTGTTTGAGAAGACTGATTCATGCTAGATGGAACATAATGCTTGCTTCAAGATCCCCACAGATTGCCTTGAAAGGGCAGTCCTCATTTCTCTTATTTTCCTTCTATTTTCTGTATGCCCCCAACCCCAATTAAGATGAAAAATGACTAATGTGTCATTGTCCTTCTGTTGGATACAAAGGACATGAGAATTCCTGTGAACATTAACTTTCTACTTCATAGAGCTGAAGGCTTTGTGCTTGGGATGTGCTCAGGCTTGTCCTTTTAATGAAACACTTGGTCCAAACACTTTTATCATTAAAAAAAGTAATAATGAATCCGTTATGAGGCCACAGAAGGAGGGTGGAAGGTTAATACATGTTAGAGAACAAAAAACAATTCCGCCACCACGGACAATGAATACAAATTTTCTTTATTCTCCTTGAAGTCATCCACTAAATTTTTTAAACACCTTTTTCTTCTCTTCCTGACAGCCATATACTAAGCCTAAATGAGAGGAGTTCAAACTGACCCTTCAACTGGAAATCTCTATTACTTTCACAGGTATGGCAATGATGATGAATACTTTGAACACTGACCCCCCAAAGCCCTGCGAGATCTTGCTGAATCATCAAAGATTAAATTCCACTGAAAAGCAGGTCTTTTAACCAATCCTGCTTCCTTGAAATCTAAAAACCCACAGAAAATTACAATTGTAAAGTAAAAAAGGCAAATTCTTCCAACCACTCACATGAACCCATTTCATTCCTGCATGGTCTCATCTTACCTGTTAATGCTCTCCATTAATTAGAATATTTGATTAACGAAAATAATTCAATTTTTCTGGCCAAGTTCAATAACAACATTTAATTTATATAGAAAATATTATGACTTGGGTGTCCTGAGGACACCTCTCAATTCCCTAATTTAAATAGAACCATGACCCAAAAAGCAGGCCCAGCTTATCATGTAAGGGATAGAGAGGTGCCATCCAGTCAATGTTATGGGGAGAGCAGACCTTGGAAAATATTGGGAGGTTATGGGATTCTTTCAGGGACAGATGTTATAGAGCTGCTCCTGAAAGATACCCAGTTTATTTCACTAGAGGCAACCTAGCACAGTAGCAAGTTATAGAATGCAATTATTTTCCATACCCTCCACCCCCAAATACACATCCATAACTCAAAATACTTAGCATAAAATTTCATGGAAATTAGTTGAACTCCTGAAGTTCATACAATGACCTCACACTGAGAACCTCCAACTGTGCATTCTACATGCCAGAATTGGTGAGGATACAAAATTAAATAACACATGGTTTTGAACTTCAAGGAGCTTATAGTCGACTGGAAGAGACAGTAAAGTAAGTAAACAATTATAACACAGAAGGGGTTGGGAGAGAATAAAAGATGTGATAGAAATTCATTATAAGGATAGTTAGAATTATCTTGAGAAAGAGTTGATAGACTTCCCAGAGGCAGAATGGCTTACTCACAGCTACTTGAAGAATGAGTAGAAATTACCCAAGTAAAACTGATGAGGAATACGTCCTCAGTAGATGGGAAAGAATGTGCAACGGACTATTCAAGGCAAGATAACACACAGAGGTGTTCCAGGAAATAAAAGCCGTCTCATACAAGTAGAGTATGTTGAGAGGTGGTCAAGGATTAGGTTAGAAGCTGAGCTAGAATTCTTCTGTGTCATATTAAGGAATTTGGAAGTTTACCCTGAGGGCAAGAGAAAATGGTTATAATAGTCTAGACTTAGTGTGACAAAATACTTTGAAGGGATAATAAGAGCAAAGGAAGCCTTCCTAGTTACAACGTGGTGTTTAAGAGGTTGGAGTCTGTTGCCATGTTGGCTGGACTTAAGTCCTTGCTTCACCACTCATGGAAAATTATTTAACTCTTCTTCCCTCACCCGGCACATGGAGAAAACTGTACACTTACTTAGCAGAGTTATTGCCAGGCTAGTAGGAATTGGTATGTGGAAAGCGTGTGGGACATTTCTTGGCACATAAATGTTGTGCACATTCTGCTCATTGTGTCATCACCATCATCACAATCGGTAGCACTATTCAAGGTGAAGATGTGACAGTATTTGGTAAAGAGTTTGGCAAAGGAAATGGAGGGAAGTATGTGACTGGGCAGGTGCATTAAGTAATTTATGGTGCCAATTAGAAGTGCAGGTAGGAGGCAGATCTAGGTGATTGCCTGGGCTTCTACCTCAAATAGTTAGATAAGAACTGAGGAGTAGAGAGATGGATTCTTTCTGTGCATGTGAGTTTTGACATGCCTTGGTGTAGGTAAAGACAAACTGTAGTTGTTTATAATTACAATCCAGGGCTGGGGCATTGACATGTACCCATCGATTCCTACCTGAGTCTGTCAACTCTAAATGCCTATCATTCTAACCAGGTTTTAGATCTTCTAAGTGTACTCATTTGATCTGTATGTGGTTTCTCTAGGCTGGGTGAATCAGGTAGGATTGTGCCTGTTTTATTAATGGGAAACTTGAAGAACAAAGGCTCTATTTTCTCCCATGAGTAACAGGGCTAATTGGCGAAAGAACTGGCAGGAAAAATAACCCATTTCTCCTTTCCTCAGACACGTACTCTGAAAGTATGCTTTCCTCACATACTCCAGGCATAATGAAGCATCAACGAAGGTACTGCATGTTTTTTAGATTCAGTGAAATTGGCTCAAATTCCACCCTGTGTGTAACAGGAGGCTTCAGTTATTCCCAGCCTCTCTCAAGATTTTAGGGTGAGTGATAATGGTTAATGGAATCATGTTTTTCTTCTGAATCAATTTTCCTTTAAAAGAGCTGTGTTTCTGGACCACTATTCCTTACATGCTGGCATTCTCTCCTTCTCTCTCTTGGGATCATACCTACCCTGAAAGTCTAGTTATTTTCTGATTTGGAGTGGTTTTACTCCATTTTTGTCCTTGTTTCCTGTTAGCGAGGCTCTCAGGTGTCAAATTACCGAGTAGCTTACCTAGGTGTTCTGGCAGCTGTTAGATTTGTTACTTTTCCACAACTCTACACTCTATTGATAGTGTGATCTCTCTGAAACTAATATCTTTCTTTACCTTTTTGAATAAGTTACAAGCTGGACACTAAGCTCAGGATATTCTCTAGATATTATTACACTGGAAGGAAGGAAACTCATTATCTTTCCCCACTCACGAGGTCCTCCTGACAACACCAAGCATGACCAGACATTTGTTACTAAGAAAGAAGGAAATTTTTTTTTTCTGTTCAAACATATTTTAATGTTCTTTGGCCAATATTATGTTTCCTGTCTCTCTCTCATTATCATCATGCTCATTCTTTTAACCTGCTAATTGACATCTTCAGAGTAATTGAATCATCAAAGGAGAGAAAAATATTTGGTGTGGATCCGATTAGACTTCAGATGAAAGATCAAAAATGCGTGAGGACAACTAAGTCCAAACAAACAATAACAAAGAATATAAATTTATGCCTATGTGCCTCATAAATTAGGTATACAATTTATTTCTTTCTGTGTTTTATCCTATCTTCTGAAGGCAAAAGAAAAACACATGAAATATCATTATGTGTCAGGTTGATGTTAGGGAAGCCTAATTATTATCTTGGAAAAATACTCACCACAGAGATTAGGAAAATGGATTTTTAAAAATGTAATCTTATTTTTGTAAAGACTCAAAATCCACAGGTATATATGTATTACTGTAAGAAAAAGAATCCTGAAAGATATGCCTGCACATCAAAATATTAATAGTTGTCTATTTAGAGAAACATAAAAAAGAATGATTTTTAAAAAATTTATTTAGCCTCATTCCCACGTTTTGCAATGAAGACTGTGTCTGGAGATGTTGAATTTTTCCAGTACAGAATTTTTATTCCATTCAATCTTTACACATCATATTATTTCATCTTATACCAATATATATGTAACTATACACATATTATTATCTACCAGACATCCCCTTAACCAAGTAAGTAAAATTAACATTGCAAGCAATAGCCTCTTGGTGTGTGGGAGTGAGAAAAACATTACATTACTTTTGAAGTACTCCTGCCCCAAATGCTTAATTTAAATCAAATCCTGAGGACAAAATCTGGCAAACATAAATATTTTGAAATTTATAATTGCACTGTGGTTATATAAGAAAACATTCTTGCTTTGGGAGGTACAGGCTAAGCTTTTGGGGGGCAGAGGATGAGGATCTCTGCAGCTTCCTCTTAAATGATTAAGGAAGGAAAGAAAAATAGGAGGGAGAGAGGGAAGGAAGAAGGGAGGAGCGAAGGCTGAAGTCCTTGAGATTACTGAGATGGAAGGGGCTGAGGGCTGCTAGAAGGGAGGAGGGTGGAGAGGACAGGGAGTTGGGTGGTGGACATGGGGGAGGGCATGTGCTTTGGGGAGTGCGGTGAATTGTGTAAGACTGATGATGCACAGACCTGTACCTCTGAAACTAATATTACATTATATGTTAATTAAAAATAAATTTAAAAAATCTTAATCCTAATTTGTAACACATGGATTGAAGTTTACTGAAAAAAAAAAAAAAAAGGCAGGATAACTGAACTAAAAGTAGACCTACATAATCTTCTTGTCACCCCGGAGAAAATGAAACATATGTCCATGAATGACATTTATAACATGCAGAGAGGCTTTATTCATAATAACCCCAAACTGGAAACAATCCAAATGTCTATCAGCAGTAAAATAGATGCATCGTGGCATACTCATATAATAGAAAACTGTATGGCAATGGGCAAGAAAAAAATAACTATTAGACATCAACATAAATGAATTTCATAGATCGTATGTCAAATAAAAGGAGCCAGCCACAAAAGAGTATGGATAATTCAATGTATAAGAAGCTCAAGAACAGCAGCGTTTGCGTGGCTCAGTTGGTTCAGTGTCTGCCCTCAGCTCAGGTCATGATCTCCAGGACTTGGGATGGAGCCCTGCCTCAGACTTCCTGTTCAGTGGGGAGCCTGCTTGTCTCTCCGCACCTGCACCTCATGTTCTCTGTGTGTGTGTCTCATGTTCTCTCTTCACGTGTCTCTCAAATAAATAAATAAAATATTTTTTTAAAAAAGAAGCTCAAGAACAAGAAAAATATATTTACGGAGATAGAAGTAAAATAAATTTCACTTTGGAGGAGGAGGAGGAGGATGACTGGAAAGGGTCCTGAGGATGCTTTCTACTATGCTAGAAATGTTTTATACATTGATTTCAGTGATAATTGCACAGATATAAGCATTCATCTTGCTGTATTCTTAATATTAGTACATTTTACTAAATGTATATTATATCAAGCTTCATCTTATTCTGTGCTCACCACTAATGAACCTTCTTTTTATTGTGTCTAGCTTAGAGACTTGCCCATAGCAGATGTTCAAGATATATTTTTGGAATGAATAAAAAAAAAAAAAATTTTTACCTACCTTGGGTCCTATTTCTTTGGAGTACTGCTAAATGTAATAACAGATGCTGATTCGTATTTTATTTCTTAGTTAAATCTTTTAGAATGTATCAAAGAATATTGCATTCATTGAAGGAACAGCTCTGAGGATCATTATTTGAGACAACCTAGGTAGTCTGATGAGAAATGCAGGAGGGTGGGGGCCATTCTTTGAAGAATAATGGCTTCCAAAAATCCCACATGTTGTGTGGTTTCAGTGTGTTAACTCACATGGACCCAGGTGTGCAGCCGGCTGGGTTGTTCTTTGTGGAAGACATGAAGAAGTCAGTTCAATGCAGCACAGAAGTGGTCTTTTATCCCCCCTGATTTATTTATTTATTTTAGAGAGAGAAAAAGAGCACAAGTATGAGGGCAAGAGGGAGAAGGAGAGAGAATCTCAAGCAGATTCTGTGCTTAGCGTGCAGGCAAACATGGGGCTTGATCTCACCACTTTGGGATCAGTACCGGAGCTGAAACCAAGAGCCGGATGCAACCAGCTGTGCCACCCAGATGTCCCAATGCAGAAGTGGTCTTTAACAAGATAAGAGTTTTCCCTATTTGGAGACTAGAGCTAACTGCAGACTTTTCTGGACTGGGTGGACATCTACATCCAACAGGGTGGGGGAAGAGTTTGGTGATTCAAGTTTCTAAGCAGCTGTGATGGGGGAGGGGAGGCAGTGAGGGGAAATCAGATCTGTTCTGGGATTACTGATCATGAAGAATTCAGGAATTTCAGAAGCAAGGACTTCTCTTCAGGGTGAAGATACTAGCTAGGACCAAGAAAGGAATTCTGGAGTTCAGTTGGCTAGATTCCTGTTTAAAGAAGAACTACAGCCCTAAGTCAGGCCCTGGGAGAAAGACTAAGGGCCAGAAGTCCCTGAGGACCTCAGGGACTCTGTGTTCAGCAAAGTGCATGTTGTGGCCCCATGCATCCCAGACATTCTAGACTTTCTCTGACCTATTCCCATTCTTACAGGGACAGATGGAGTTCCGAACACCAATGTCTGGCTTTTATTCATCAAGGCCTTGATGAAGTTAGAATTCTACATGTGTTTCTGTTATTTGAGAGTGAAAGTTTTAAAGGCAGGGATGAAAAACAGATAACTGTGATTCTACCTACGTATTAAGTCAAATCTATAAGGAAGCACTCAATAATACATCACATTACAATTTTTAGTTAGCTCCAGAATATTAACTTTCCTGGGATAGCTTAATTATATTTGACAGCAAATGTTTCTTTTAAAGTGTGAGCATGTACACTGCAATGTTCATTTTAGAAAATAAGCTGGCAAATTTTTGGAAGCCTATGCCTATAAAAGGGATCCTTAGACATAATATTTCTAATATTAAGAACACTAAGACGTTTGTTTAATTAGTTTCCATCTTGATGAGTTTCTTTTTAAACAATAATTACCAGAGATAAATTGTCTCTTATATTAATGAAGATATTAGGGCAGAATAAATATTGAGAAAAATCAAACATTCTAGCTAGAAAAATGGAAACAGAAAATGAGTACTTCTTCAGAGTTTGGAATGCTTAAAATGTGAGTAAATTTCTAATATGTAATAGGACTAGGTAATTTAAATGCAGAATATTTGGGGCACTGGGTGGCTTAGTCGGTTAAGTGTCTGCCTTTGGCTCATGTCATGACCCCGGGGTCCTGGGATTGAGTCCCCTGTTGGCCTCTCCCTCTGCCCTTCCACCTGCTTGTATGGTGCTCTTTCTCTCTCAAATAAATAAATAGAATCTTTAAAAAAATAAATGTGGAATACTTTTTAGTTGCTTAGAAATACATTTTTTAGTTTATTTCTCTAGTCAATTATAAAGATGACTTTGTCAATAATTAACCAAACTCACGTCAGCATATTCCATTAATATAAGTGCATCTATGGAGAAATGTATCAGCTATAGAAACTTGAATTAATTGGGTAAATTGGAATGTTTCTTTAAATCTGCTGCCTGGGGGGGATTGCTAATAGGGCCACTTCACTTTGGTTTGAAAAGAAGGCATATTCATCTCTATGTCCTTGCAAAAATAAATAAATTATTGCATGTATATAAACATAAGAATACAGATGTATAAATTATAGATGTTATTGTTCTGTAACTGACTATGACCCTGCCTGGGTGTGTCAGCAGGGTCCTGCGTCCTCGTCCTCGGTGTTTCACTCTGCCTCTCCTCTCCTCTCCTCTTTTTGTAAATGCTACAAAATGTTACAGCATCCCACCTTTTTTCAATGCCCATTGACAGGCTTTTATTGCTCAGTTTAAAAATACTTATATTAGGTGGGGCACCTGGGTGGCTCAGTGGGTTAAAGCCTCTGCCTTCGGCTCAGGTCATGATCCCAGGGTCCTGGGATCGAGCCCCACATCGGGCTCTCTGCTCGGCAGGGAGCCTGCTTCTCTGTCTCTCTCTGCCTGCCTCTCTGCCTACTTGTGATCTCTTGTCTGTCAAATAAATAAATAAAATCTTTAAAAAAAATACTTATATTAGGCCATTTGCTTGTTTGAAGACTTTTATTTTTTTCTTTCATTTCACATTTTCTCCTGTTTCCCACTATTATCTTTTTTGAATATTAAAAAAAAAAAAAAAAAGCTTTTCTGTATTCCTCTTACCACCCTGGGACACAGCCTAATCTTTGTGCCACTGCAGCTGTTAGACTTGCATACTCTTTGTAGCTACATCATCTGCCATAACCACTAGCTCTGGCACTGACTCTGCATGGAGTTCTCACTCCAGGAAACCTCGTTGTTTAGGAGTGAGAAGAGGACCTGCTCAGACAGTTCTACAGGAAGACTGTCCTCTCTTGAAGCAAAGTAACAAGGGTTCTGGTGTTCCTGACCTATTGTCATTAAGGTCAACAACAGGCCAGAACTAAGCACTAGACTTCAGAGGATGAATATCAGCAGAACAAGGCTCTAAAATTTCCCTTACTCTTTTACTGTGATTGAAGTAAGTGTTACACCCATCACAAGCTGACTCTTCATTTTACTCTTAAGTGAATAACATAGTACCATGCATACATGCACATGCTCATGCACCTTCACATACACACATGCTCATGCACACACCTTCATATACACACGTGCAGGCATGCACAAGCACACACATGCACCTTCACATGTGTGCAGAAGAGCGCACACACACCTTCGCATATACACATAGGACATGCACGTGTATGCACTGACACACACACGTGCATAAGTATACACCTGCACCTTCATGTACACACATACAGATATGCAAGGCACACATACGCACATGCACATTATACATGTTTGCACAAGTATGCACATGTACTGTCATATACACACAGACATGCACAAGCACACATGTACCTTCATACACACACGTGAACAAACACACACATGTTCATGGACCTTCCTATGCATGTAACACTCAAACATGAGCATGCACCTCATATACGTGCATATACATGCACAAGCATGAGAGCACACACATACACCCCCACACACACACAGACGTAGAGTTTCTGGCCCATAGAAAGGTAAGTACTTCTTTTGGGCCTCAGAAATGCAATGAAAATATTGTCTAGTTGGATGTCTAAATTTTATGCTTGGAAAAAAAAACACTATCACAAGATAATATTTTAAAGATGAGTTGCAAACACCTACTCAGTATAGGACATTATGTCTGTAAATACAACACTTTAAAATCTCTCTATGAAACTTATTTTCTAGAGACAAAATCAGGTTATTTATTTCATATTCTTTTTTGGGAAGAATGATAATTAAAGTATGTTCAGAGACTGTACTAACATGTCAATTCCAACATGTTCTCTCTAAATAGAACCTGGAAGTTCTTTCCCTTTATTCAATCTAATTTGTTACATTCTGTTATATTCAGAAGAGTTTTGAAATTTTCTTTCCTTTTTTAAAATTTTTGGTTGTGTTCTGTTTATGCCTAGGTATAATGTTTATCTGTGTTTCTGAGCCACTTAATACTTTCTAGTATGACATTTTCTTATCTATGACTTTTTTTAAGATTTCATTTATTTATTTTGAGAGAGAGAAAGAGAATGCGAGCAGGGGGAGGGGCAGAGGGAAAGAGAATCTCAAGAAGACTCCACACAGAGCACAGAGCCCAGTGCTGGGGCTGGATCTCACGATCCTGATATCACACCCTGAGCTGAAATAGAGTCAGATGCTAAACTGACTGAGCCACCCAGGCACCCCCTTATCTATGACATTATTAAGGAGTACAGTTTTAATTATTTTGTAAAGATTTCTTAATTTATTCATTTTAGTTGGGAGGTCAGTCACTACATGATGATGAAACTTGAAAATACATTTAACTTGTTTCAAAGCATAATATAATCAATATTCATAAATATTCCATTTTTAAACTTGAATGGATGTTAATTTTCCCATTACTAGCATTTCTATCAGATGCTAAGACAATGGTGTAGTCCAAATCTCCTGCACCTCACTAAATTTTTGTCTGATAAAATTTTCAGGTACTGATATAAATACATAAGCATCTATTCAAGTGGTGGTTGTGACAGTCTTGTAGCTCTGTCGACACTTATGTGTGTGTATATATATATATACATATATATATATACAAACACACACATTATATATGTATATCTACATTATATATATATACACGCAGCATATAATCCTAGTTATTTGAAAATTTTATCAGAATATATATTTTCTTATAGTCTGTTTTATCTGGTATTAATGTAGCCACAATGTCTTTCATTTGATTAATTTTTCACATGGCTTGGCTATTTTTATCCTTTCATCATGCTGGAATTTAAAAATCCACATCCAACCACCTTTATATTATAATGGAAGCACTTTCATCAAAGATTATTAATATGATTTCCAGAATATGTAGATTATATTTCTATAGTTTGCAGTTGCTTTCTCCTCTCTCTTTTTATATAATCTCCATGATTTCCCATCTTTTGGGAGTGCTTTCTGTTCATTCACATTTCTTTTTCCTTTGTTATTCTGGAAGCTACATTCTCTGTTTCTGTTCTGCAGGGAGTTACTATATAAATTTTAATAATTTCAGCAATATCTCTGCCCTGCTGAAAAATACATGGACCTCAGGGTCATTAATTTCTGCTCTCTTCCCAAACTATATGGTATCAATATCAAGTGTTCTATTTCAGCATTGTTTTTATCTCCATTCTTTGAACACAGTTATTGTTTCATAGTCGATACATGCCAGATTTACCCATATGCTCAACACTTACTATTTCTCTGCTCTTTTATTCCTTCCTCACATCTTCCATCTACTATCATTTTCACTCTTCTTGCAGTACACCCTTTGGAAGTTTCTTTAGTAAGCATCTTTTGTAATCAGACTTTTTTGTTAACTCGTGTTTTTGATTCACATGGTTTTGTAAAAAATAGCTTTTCTCTATATATGGCTAAAAGCTGATGGGCAATTTTTCTCATTGCTTCTGTTATTTCCTTGACTCCTGGCATTTATTGCTTTGAGAAGTCAGGGGCCATACTCAGTGTTCCTCTTCTCGTATGCTGTTTAGGGATGGGGTTTTGTTTGTTTGCGTGGATGACTTTCCACACCTGTGGATTAGAGTCTCTGATCATTTCTGCAAAATTCTGACCCCTTATTTATTTTGTTCTGTTCTCTCCATCCCCACTTTATGGAGTCCTGTTAGACATATGTTAGATCCCTCCACTCAACCCCTATATCTGCTTCTCTCATATTTCCATATTTCATTAACCTCTGTACCATAGACTGCAGTATTCCCTCAGAGGCACATTACAACTTAATTCATGTTCTTTTCTGCCATTTGCAGTCTGTTGTAATTTTTTCCCTTGTGTTCTAAATTTACTAGAATGTTTATTTCTGGTAGCTCTATTTAATCCTCTTCAAATTCTCCTGACCATGCCCATTATCCTTTTGACAAATATGACTAGATATATTACATATTTATGTTCTTTATCTGTTAGCATCTGTAAAATTTTTATTCTAATTCTGCAGTGAGTCATTTTCTCAACATTTGCTCATTATGTCTTATTTCAAGTGTTTCACGATTTTTCCATATGTGAATGTTCTTGTATGTATCATTAGTGGAAATTATTTTGGATGCAGTTTAAGGGAGTATCTTATTAGAGAAGGTTCACTTCTGCAAACATCTAGAACAAAACTAAAATTAATCTAACTAAATTTTTGGCTACTACTAATTAGAGCCATATAGGTAGTATTTATTCCATCCTTATAGTCATATGAGGCTGAACTGGTTGTCAGGGATCATCAGAGAAGGTATATCTCTCTCTCCCTTTTCCTCTTCTTTACCCAGAGTTAAGATCAGGAAAGAAACATCATATAATCTTGTTCTGGGAGTAGAGTATTTTTCCTCAGTTTACCCATGAAACAAATTGCCTCTCAGGGGTCTCAGCTATAAATGGGAGTCTAACACAATTTCTCTCCTTGGGATAACCCTTAACTCTGTCTTCATTCCCTCTCCTTAAAAAGTAGCAAGTAGAGGTGCCTGGGTGGCTCACTCAGTTAAGCATCTGACTCTTTTAATTTTGGCTCAGGTTATGATCTCAGGGTCCAGGAAGTGAGCCCTGCATCTGGCTTCTTGCTTAATGGAGAGTCTGCTTAAGGATTCTCTGTCTCCCTCTCCCTTTGCCTCTGCCCCGCCTTGCGTGTGCATGTGCACGTGCTTGCTTGCTCACTCTCTCTCTCTCTCTCTCTCAAGTAAATAAATCTTAAAAAAAAAGAAATAAGGGAAGGAGGGCAGGAAAGAAGGAAGGAAGGAAAAGAAGAAATGAAGAAAAAGAAAGTAAAAGCAAGGAAGGAAGGAAGGAAGGAGAAAGAAAGAGAAAGAAAGAAAATAAAGAAACTAGTTATCAGACCACCGAGGGTTCCTAAACCTCAGGGGAGTAGATAGATAAACTGAAAGTCTATTCGATATAATTTGTACTTTTTAATGGAACTATACTGTGAGCCTAGGACTCTCCTGATCCTGTATGACTGATTTTTGGCATTGGTGCTCTGTGATCATTTGCATATCTCTTTGATAGGATGTATTGTTTTTTGTATTTACTAGATATTGCTATCAAAGGATGACTATTATTAACTAATTTTTTCTGCTTATTCATAATTTACATAGCTTAATGTCAAAGCCATAGTGGTCAGTATGAGTTTGATGAAAAATCAGGCAGAGATGACAATGAGGGGCATGATGATACTATGAGAGGTAACATACCCTCTTGGGTTTGGTGACCTCCACCCTCTCCCATTAGCAGATAAATGAGAGTTGAGTAAGAATTTTATATTTTGAGCCTTTTAATATTAAGAACAATGTAAAAATGAACATTAAATTTGATTTTCTCATCATGGAATTATTACTAATCTAGAATTATTATTAATCAATAAGAAAAAAAGTATTATTCAGAGGCTAAAGGTTTGGTTTTTTATTTCTTTAAAAGTTAGTCTTTAAAAAGAAATCAAAACTGGGAATTAAAACAGAATGAACTAAATCCCCATATGGACTATGTATTAGATTGCTAAGGGTTCTATAATAAAATACCACAGATTGGTGGCTTAAACAACAAAAATTCATTTTCTCACAGTCCTGAGCCTGGGAGTCCAACATCTAGGTACCAGCACAGTGGGTTTCTCCTGAGGCTCCCTCCTTGGCAGATGGCTGCCTTCCTGCTATGCCGTTGACCTTTTCCCTGTGTCTTCCCCTCATGAGGATACCCATATGGAATTAGGGCCTCACCCTTATAATCTCTTTCTGAACCTGATTTCCAAAGGTAAGGGTTTCACCATATGAATTTTGGGAGGACACAATTCAGCCTCTAACTGACTATAAATAATCTAAATAAACTTTTAAGTATTTTGGCCTAATTATGCAAGGGGATGTGAAAGAATTACTACCTTTTCAAACGGTAACAAGTAACAGCAAAACAATACCATAGAGGATGTGGATATGAAGTAAGGGTTTAATTATTGGTCTTGATAGTTTGTCTTAAGCCTGGTGTCATTGGTTTTGTGCATTAAAAAAAATTAAACAAAGCTATAAGCACTTTCTGAAACCCACCTGTGCTCTCCACAATAATGAATGCAATTATAATTTTTGAAATGCACTGGGGAAAAATGAAAACCAGCACAAGCAGAAGGATTGCAAAAGTGGAAATGTTGTGGAACGCTCAGGCTAGCCGACATCTGTCCAATGCAATCATATCCATCCAATGCATCTGGAAACAGCAGAATCCATCCAGGAATGCATGTTGCAAGAAAGCTGAATCCTGAAATTTAACCTCAAGTTTCAGGTGGATATATACTTTGTGGTCTCATCCTAGTCCTCATTTGTTATTGTCGCAAAACCACCCTGTAGTTCAACAGAATTCACTGCAGCCGCTGGTCTTCAGTCGGGGAAGGCCAGGAACAGGAATAGAAAGAGTTATGGGATATAGTAACATTATGATTATATATAATGTTGGCTTGGAGTCCACTCAAAAAAATTGGAATTATAACAGCTTGAAAATTTACACCTTACCTTCTTAGCCTGGCTTCCGGGAATACCCAACCTTTAAACAACAAACCACGAGGAGATAATTCCTTCATAAATCTACACATTTTCTTAGGCATCCTGCAGAGGAAATGGTATAAGAAAGAGGGGCACTTTAAAAGGTGAAGGGATCAGAATTACAGAGGCAAATCCTTCAAAGTTCTTTTGGTCATGTGCATTTGAACCACATATTCTCATGATGTCTCACTTAAGAAATGCTATTTACATTGTTTTTACCGACTGGAAGTAGCAGAAGGAACAGAACCACTTGACAATAGGAAAGAACATAATCAGTACCAATTGACTATACTTCCTTTGAACTGCTTTTGAACATAATTGAGACATTCCACTCAGGAATCAGAAACTCAGATATATCAGGATGGATACATTTTTAATCGAAGTTCTTCACAGGTAGTTCTCTAATATTCGGAGTAAGTTACATATATAAACTAACTGTCCAACATGAAGGGGATCAGTACCTGCCACCCCAAAGTATGCCGCTTTGGCATAAGGAGGGCTGAGGAAGAACTCAGATTTCAGTTTCACCCTATTTAGTGCTTTGTGGTGGCTTGGATGAACCAGATAAACCCAGAATCCTAGGATTTCGGAGTTATAATTTCTCATTGTTTCCAAGTTTGTAAACACTACAAGCTTATATAAGCAAATTACCTTTCAGTGAGATAACCGTTCTAAAAGCATTAAGTTCGAAAATGGCAAGAATTTTTTCTCCCATATTTATACACAGGATTGTATTCCTTACAGCAATAACATTAATATTCATTACTACTGGGAGGTCTTGTCTGGTCTGGGACCACACCAGAATCGCTTCATGGTGAGTACAATGAATAAATGCATGGCAAGGACCCAGGAAGTATACATGAGTTCTGTTTTAAGAAAAGCTGACCTGGAAATTCATTTAACCTCTATTAGGTTGGGCAGAAATTCTGAGGATCTGATCTTCTAAGAGCTTCCTTTGAACTGCTTTTGAACATAATTGAGACATTCCACTCAGGAATCAGAAACTCAGATATCTCAGGATACATTTTTAATCGAAGTTCTTCACAGGTAGTTCTCTAATATTCGGAGTAAGTTACATATATAAACTAACTGTCCAACATGAAGGGGATCAGTACCTGCCACCCCAAAGTATGCCGCTTTGGCATAAGGATTATTTGAGCTCAAAACGGGTGAGAATCAACGGATATAAGAAGAGTGTTCCCCCCCCCCGCCCCCGCCGCCGCAGCGCAACCCCCATTCCTTACCCGCCTAAGCAGGGCACAAATTTCTTTTTGCGATGGCACTCCCCACACACTAGCAGGAAAAGAAGAGTGACTCTTATCACCAGAGATGCAGAGTCTACACTGAGTTTTCATGAACAGACTTTGCTAAAATCACCATCAAATCACTTGCTAAAAACACACAAGGACCCTTGTGTGTTTCCTAGTCACTCTCCCATGATTTATCAACCCTTCCTTTCCTTTGTTACAATAATGTGTAGCTTCAGATTAACAATTTCTGGGGGCTTTTCTCCTTTTCATTGAACTGCTATGCACATAAATTTTAGTAATAACAGTGAGGCCTCTTCCTTTGTTAATTTCTTTCCTCCGTTTAATTTGCATACCCTCAGGCAAAAATTCAAGAAGGTAGAAGACAAGTTTTTCCTCCCCCACAAATAATAGCCAATAGGGAGGCCAACAAGAAGACACCAGTCCTAGTTTGAAATTTTCAATGACATTATCACAGTATTTTATTGTATGTAAATTTTCAAGAAGACAGGGAAACAATGAACATTTTTTGAGCTCTTACTTGTCAATCCTTGTGTTTCTAAACATGCTAAAGCCTTGAAAGGAAGCCTTATTTTACAAAGGTTCATTTTATTTTCCTAATTAATAAATGAGAAAATGGAAGCCTAGAGAGCTTAAATAACTGGTCCTGGGACAAATAGACTTCTCTTTGTACTAAGCTCTTGCTTTTTCTGTTGGACCTCCCTGACTCCCTATTGCAAGCAGCTTAAACGAGTGCCCTCTCTGTTGTGTGTGTGCGGGATAGGCTGACAGAAGATTCCATAGCCTGTGTGGATGTTGACTCATGCACTTTTCCCCAGGTTCCCCTTTGATCCAGTTTATATGCCTTGAATGGGTAACCATTCAAGGTAACCATTACTAGTGAGTAACCATTTAATATTGAGCTTTCCAGATTGTGATACACAAATGTTGGCTTGAATTATTCTATTAAATCTAAAAAATCCCAAATCAGTTTCCTTTAGAGTTTTCCCTTGTTTTGCATGTTGGCACCTCGGGTTTTTAATGCAACCCAAAAAAATCTTCAACCTGCTTTCATTTAAGAAGCTGAATATCTTGTACTATAAAGATATGTATCTGTTCACTCTGTGATTCCATAACTTTCTAGTGAATATTGCATTAAGCTTGTCCAGTCTCCTTATTATCACAGATGAAACGAGTGATGCTGCCTTCATGTTTATTTTTCCTCTGATTGTGAGGGATATCCTATCCCCATGTCTCCCTTCCAAGATGGATTTCTGGCTGGTAAAAAAAAAAAAAAAAAATACTCTTAAAAATTCACAATACTGTCATATGGCTCTACCATGGCCACCAAGCACCACCCGTTTGCCTCTCTGTCCTGTCATGGGATAGCAGATCCACATATCCCCTACTTCTTTGAAGTATTTTTTCTCAAGAAAAAGTGCTTCTTTATAATAGTTGAAGAATAAGGACATCTGAATCCTAGGTATACTTCTGTGCATTGATTTCTGTACTGATCAATCTTCATTCTGACATTTCACATATGCCTTCCATCTTAGAAATATCTTGAATTACAGTAACATATTTCTCAAAGGAAACATGACACATAAAACCTCAGTTATTTAAATTCTGTGCACATAGCAAAAATATTTTGGTCTAAAAATCATTTATTTTGGGTTCCTTGGAAAGGCTGGAGTATTGGTTCATTTACCTGTATCTTTGTGAATCATTAAAATTACCAGAATTTGGGAGAAAAAAGGAGAAAGAACTAACTCCCTTCAAGCAAAAGTGATCAATGTTTAAATATTTCAGAATTTTTCACTGCCACAAGGTTGAGTATTCACAACTTGGCTGAATAGGGAGACTGAGGCTGGGACCCATGTTCTCCTAAGGGAATAGGTACAGAGAGCTAGGAATGTCCAACAGCTTGGACTCCATGGTCAGCAAAGGCCTGAGGTCTGGTTCTGGGAAATCCATTACAGTTCAGACCCAGGATTCTTCAAAATCAGATATTGGTGTCTTCTGATGAATGAGCAGAACAGAAGGATATCAGAATAATCAGAAGTTGACTCAGGCAACATGTGTCTGACAAGAGACAGACAGAGACCTGTATTTGGAGCCTATCCCTGTAGATGAGAAGCATGTAGTGTATGTGTGTATGTGTGATACATAGTGTGTGTGGTATACACGTGTGTATATGGGGTGCTGTGCATATATGTACATGTAGTGTGCAGTATACATGTGTCTGTGAGGCAGTCATGTGTGTGTTTTGAGCATACATGTGTAAGGTGGTGTATGTAATGCATGGTGTAACTATAGTGTGCATTTGTATGTGGGTTGGTGGCGTGCATGAGTATGTCTGTAATATGTGTGTGATTTCAGTTACGTGTGTGAATCTAAGTGCTTATTACTGCAGTTATCATACTATGGTACAGTAGAACCAAGTATTGGTGATGAGGGAGCAGGAGGCTGGCTGAGGACAAAGCAAAAGCTGGCGCCTTGCACCCCCTCTTCACCTGCTCCCCTCCGTAATATGTGTAGCATTCCTCAGGCACCCCTGACTGCCATAAAACGATAAATAATTAACTTGCAGGGATCACAATCCTGCAGAACAGGAATCTCCCTTGCTCTACAGATGTCCTAGAGACCTAAATAGGGAGGTTACCTTATCAATAGCACAAATTTCCAGAGGCAAATAACTCTCGGTTCCTGAAGCCCTAATGTCTCCCTCCCACCATAAACTGGAGGAGACTGAGGTAGAAGGGAATGTAAATGATAGCAGGATCATAATACCCCATCAAGAATCTCCCAACTATCTTGATATTAATGCCTGACCTAAAGACGACATTGATCAGGCCATAAGGGCAAGGCCTCCCCCCCAGCACCTTTTAGGCCCTCCTTAACGTGTGAAAACTCTGTTGAAATCTCCCATCCCTTCACCACCTCCCCCCAACCGCAAGGTATATAACATGCCCACCCTCACAACCCGGGCAGCAGCTCTTCCTGCCCACGGGTCCTGTCCCCGTGCTTTAATAAACCACCATTTTGCACCAAAGATGTCTTAAGAATTCTTTCTTTAGTCGTCAGCTCCGAACCTCACCCCACTGAACCTGACTTAGGTTCTGGAACTTCATCATTGGGACTGTAGAAATAAGGAATTCCAGTGGTCAGTGCATTCTAAATAGGATCAACAGAAGAAAACCCACTGAAGACTTTCCCAACACCTCCACATATAACCCAAGAAGAATGGTTTGATTAAAATTTTACCTAATAAGAGACACAAGCTTATTGAAGCTCTTCCTTCTGGCACTCAGGTGGGTATGCAGATTAGAGTAGGCTGTTCTCATAAAAAGAGTGAATCCAGGTGGCACCTGTGTGACTCAGTGGGTTAAAGCCTCTGCCTTCGGCTCAGGTCATGATCTCAGGGTCCTGGGATTGAGCCTTGCATGGGCTCTCTGCTCAGTGGGGAGCCTGCTTCCTCCTCGCTCTCTGACTGCCTCTCTGCCTACTTGTGATCTTTGTCAAATAAATAAATAAAATATATATATATAAAAAAAGAGTGAATCCAGACGGGGCAGCAGCCATGATAAAACAGAAGAGGGGCTGGATTGACACTTGGAAGCACAGCCGAATGAAGTTCTGGCAGTCTGGGCATAACGGCATCTCATGTTCTTTAAGGGTACAGTATGGGAATATGATCACTTCTAAAAATGCTCACATTCTAAAGTCCTAAAGGTAAATCTGTCATATTATTTTGTGGTCATTGGGGAAAATCGATTTGTTACACAAATGATGTTGAGAACCTCCTAAGGCAGAAAAGTGAAATAGACCAAGTCTGCTTCTCTCTCTCCCTCTACCCCTTCCCACTGCTCATGTTCTCTCTCTTTCTCTCAAATAAATATATAAAATCTTTTAAAAAAAATAATGGGAGCCTGTTTCTTCCTCTCTCACTCCCCCTGCTTGTGTTCCCTCTCTTGCTGCCTCTCTCTGTCAAATAAATAAATAAAATCTTAAAAAAAAAAAAAAAGTTAGATGCTTAACCAACGGAGCCACCCAGGCACCCAATACTGTGTTGATTAATATAGCTTTGTAGAATGTCTTAAAATCTGGGATTATGATACCTCCAGTTTTGCTCTTCTTTCTCAAGATTGCTTCAGATATTCAGGATCTTGTTTGGTTCCATACTAGAACTGGTTTTTTTTTAGAGATTTTATTTATTTATTTGACAGAGAGTGATCACAAGTAGGCAGAGAGGCAGAGAGAGAGAGGAGGAAGCAGGCTCTCTGCAGAGCAGAGAGCCCGATGTGGGGCTCGATCCCAGGAGCCTGGGATCATGACCTAAGCCAAAGGCAGAGGCTTGACCCACTGAGCCACCCAGGCGCCCTTAGAATTGTTGTTTTAATTTCACTTTCTAATAACTTACTGTTAGTGTCTAGAAATGCAGCTGACTTTTATATTTTGAGTTTGTGTTCTAAAACTTTATTGGATTCATTTTGGTGGAGTCTCTTTCTGAAGCTAACTAGATCTCAGTCATAATTAACTAAGCCAACAAAACAGGGGAAATTTATATACTTTTTGTTCTTTTGCTGAATTCCAGTGGGTCTACAACCTAAAAAGTAAGGCAAAATATTCCTAGGTTAAGAAATTTACTATGAATAACTTAATTATTTCATTCACCCAAGTTCAACAATTGTTAAGACACTTTAAATAGTTTACTCTTAGTTGTGTTCTGTATTATCACATTTATTTTCAGACTTGATTTTGTCCCAAGAGTGGTAGACTTGCCACCTATCTCACTTGAGTAATTTTATTTAAATAACTTGTGTTTTCAATCTTTATATTAACATGGGCCTAGAGGCTATTTAACAAGCTTTCATTTGTAAGTGTAATAAGAAATAAAATTTAACAAATCACGGCTTTCATGACTTGGATAGATTAATTGGTTTGATTTTTTCATAAGCCCACCCACATATTTTGAGCAGAGTATAGACAAATGTTTTCCTGGTTAGACCCTGGTTGTTTCTTTTTTCCTACTTTAAATTTTAACTGCTGCTTGTCATAGGATTCTCCATTAGATTTATTGCATCTTCTTAAGGCAAATACAGGTTCTTATGAGCATCAGGCGACCTGTGCCATATCTTGGGTGGAGAAGGTAAAAGTGTTTTCCAGTTCATTTCTCTGCTACTGTCTTATCTTTGCCATTCTGATTTTACCTTCTTTTTACCAGTTCAGTACAAATGATGCTGAGTTAGTGTTTGCTGGTATCTCCAGTGAAGGAAAACAAGAATCATGAAGTGGGGTTGCATCATCAACTGACCGTTTTTCCTTTGAGATTCTGAAACTTGGAAAGGGAGGTAATTCTAAATAAAAAGAACAATTTAAAATCACCCTTCCAGCCATTTTTGGTCCTTGTTTGTTTTTTTTTCCTTGTGTGTTTAAATATACACTTCTATCTAAAAAAGTCTTTAATGTCATTTGAGACAAAGGAAAGATATATACAGTTCTGGGTTGTTATTAAGTTAGATGCTATGTTAATTGATGTAAAATTATCTAAGTTATCTTTCTCTTTAACAGCACTGACCAAAGAGTGTACAGAACTGCAAGATATTCTTAGAAGTCAGCATTCAGTGGTTAAGTTGGTTTGGCAAATGCTTGCAGCCAGAGCTCTCTCTTGGAACCACATTGCCCCTGAGCATATGTAAGCTTGTAGAAGGCCCTATGCTAAAGTAATCAACTTCGTGCCAGGGTTTTCCACTTTCCTGACCCATTCTTTGTGTATTGGTGTTTGATTGATCCTGTCTTTATTTGATACCTATTAATATTCTGAATAGTTATTTTATCATGGAACACACTTTGAAAATACTATTCTAGTAAATGGCTGGTATAGCTCAGTCTCAGCATTTCATGATATTTCCTTGAGCTGTGAGAAAAAGAATGTCAACCACAATTTTGATGTCCATATATTTATATATTTCCTATTTTCTCTTTTGTTTAAGTTATAATAATAATGACAGAAAGTAAGGAAATGTGACAGGTGCTACCTAAGGGCTCAGCCACAATTAGCTGCAACATAGCAGGTGTAGGAACAGTGTGAAAATGCTGCTCAGACAGACGGTGACCTTCTACAGGAAGAGAAGGAGCTGGCCGGCTGCAAGGCTGTGCCCACTGTGGCTTGACATCCCAGACAGGGAGGGGAAGCCAGGACTTATGGGAGAGAATGGCATTAAAAACTGGGATAGACCTTGCCCGTCCATGGAGTGTGATGGAGAAGGGGTAGGCTATTTGTTATCCCATTGTTTCACCTATGCCTGGGGCAGTCATCCCTTTTTGGGAAAGGAGAGCAAACACATTGGGAAGTAGAAAGTCCTCCAACAGTGTGAGTAACCTGCCCCTCAAATAGAAATGTCAATGTAATGTCAGATCCTAGGATATCAATAAAATCAATCTACACAAGAAAATACTGCCTTTTTATTGTTAGCTTTATTATTAGCTTTGAAAACTCAATTCAGCCTGCTAGTCATATCTCACAAGCCTTGTTCCATTCAGTGACCAGAGCTACCACTGAAGATCCCTTCTTCAAAATCACCAAATCAAACATATAACTTGTTCTGAAATGTGTTCCTATTTTCCTGCATGATGCCCTGCCTCTTTCTGTACCTCTAATGACATGTCCAGTCACTAAAATGAAAAAGTTTGTGTCTGAGCCCAAATCTACCACTCTGATATCTAAAAACATACCATTCAAATTCAACAGTAGAATCAAAAAAGGGGATCCTTTCTAAATGATCTCAGATATGGTAGTGTTTATAAACAAAAAAAGCAAGACAAGTACAGTAAAGTCATTCTTCCATGTTGGGGACATATTGGAAACATATTTTAGAGACAGCATTCAATCATTAATTTGCACATTCAACAAATATTTATCATAAGTCTGTGGTGATTGTGTGTTGGGATTACATCAGTGAATAAAAAAGATAAGACTCTTGCCCAAGATTATTATGGTATGGTTGGATCCAAAATACATAATTAAGTGAATAAATGTATACTGTTTCAGAAGTTGATAGAAAATCTTTGGGACATTGAGTATATGTGTTGTGTGTGTGTGTGTGTGCGCGCGCGCATGCGCGCACGCATGTGCGCATGAGCACACGTAAATGTATGAGAGAGACAGAGAGAAAACATATATAGAGAGAAAAAACTGTCTTCAGAAGTGGCCAAGTAGAGTGCCCGACTTGGGTTTGGCATCTTAGGGAGCTCTGCTTCTTTGAGTATCTTTCTTAAAAGTCTCTAAGTCCCTGTGGTGTCCAGAACAAGTTGGGGTTGGCAGTGCCATCCAGTTAGAATATTTAAAATTTGAAAAGGGACTTTGGCCCCAGATCCATACTTTGGGGCACTCTTTGAGTATCTATCTCTTGCACAGGATGAGTCAAATTCCCTGAAAAGGCCTGCTACTTACGTGGATAGGGTTATTGGAGGGCCTTATAACCAGATTCCAGTTCTAGGAGGGTACCACTGGTCATGGCAGTATATCTTTCATTGAGTTGCATGGGATTGGATTGTCAAAGTGGCTCTGACATGCCAATTTAGGGTCAAATGGTTTATGTACACAGGGGCCTTATCAAAGATAGTTGCCCATGGCCCCACAAACTTATGGGAAACCCTGTAATATTAAATACTAATGTTTAGTGGTATATGAGATTTTCAAAGGTTCAAAGGGAAGGCCTATAGGATAATGGACATTTGAGTGAAATCAGAAGAAAGTGATGGAGTGGATTATTCCATCAATAGGCAAGCTGTTCCAGGTAGAAGAAAAACAAAAACAAAAACAACAGGGGAAGGAGAATTTGTGCTATATTTGAGCAAAGACAAAGCATCCAGAGCAGAATGAATGTGTAGTAGGGACATGGTAGTAGATAAGGACAGAGATGTAGAAGAGGGAGCCAGATCAAGTAGTGTCTTATAGCTCATGTAAGAACTTTGTCTTTTACTCTGAGTGATCTGGGAAAAAGTTTGGGTGTTTTAAATATAGAGTAACATAGTCTGACAAATTTTAAAAACTGTTTTGGGGCATATGGTTGTTTGTAAGAAGCCTAAGGTGGAAAAGCAGAGACCAGTGAAGAATATTGCAATCATTCATATAAGACATATTAATGGCCTAGAGTCAAGTGTTATTGGTAAAGATTATGAGAAATGGTCAGATTCTGTGAACATAGAGCCAATATAATTTGTTTTAGATGGAGTGGATATAGATACAGTAGAGATGTATCAAGGTTTTTTACCTGAACAACTGACAGAGTCAACTTGCCATTTATGAAGACAGGGAAGCCTGTAAGAGGAACAATTGTGTGGAAGAGTTATCAAGAGTTTGCAGGAGAACCTGTTAGATCTGAGATGCTTCATTTACCTGGAGATGTGGATTGACAGCTGCATACATGGACATTTGGGAGATATCAGTGCAGATTTTACCTGGGAAGTGGGTGTAGATAGAAAAGAGAATGGGTCAAAGGGCTGAGCCATGGCTGGGTGAAGACCACCTGGGTGGTGGGCCTGGGCGGAGAAGAGAAGGGGTCAAAGGGCAAAGCCATGAGCCACTTCAAAATGGGAAGTAGGAAAAGAGGACAGGAACAGGAGAGGAGACAAAAAAGAATGGGGCAGTAAAGTCAAGAGAGAACATTCTGAATGGCATGGTGGAACTCAGTGGGGATACTCTTGCAAGTGCCATTGCTGCCTGATTCTCCTACAGAGAGCTGAAGACTACAGTGAGGTTTAATGGAGCTGTGGTTGCTAATGACCTTGACAAGCCCACTTGTAGGCATCATGACAAGAACAGAAGCCTAATTGGAGTGGGTTCCTGAGGGAATAGGAGAAGAGGAAGTGAAGTAAAAAGTCAAGATGATCCTTTTGAGGGTTCTGCTGTGAATAGGAATAAAGAAATGGGGCAGTTTCTAGAAGGTGACATAGGTAAAGGACACATTATTTTAAGCTGTCATGGATAGGATCATGTTTATATAATAAGAGGAATGATTCATTAGAAGAAGAAAAACTCCTCTTCCTTTTTGAGGATGTAAAATTTTGAAATTCAGAAGGTAAGAAAGGAACAGCTGACTGTCCGTACTAGCAGGTTAGTGGTCAGTGATGGGACAAGATCAAGGGGAGGCATCAAGAAGGAAGGGAAGGGGCGCCTGGGTGGCTCAGTGGGTTAAAGCCTCTGCCTTCGGCTCAGGTCATGATCCCAGGGTTCTGGGATCGAGCCCCCCATCAGGCTCTCTGCTCCTCAGGGAGCCTGCTTCCTCCTCTTTCTCTGCCTGCCTCTCTGTCTACCAAAGAAATGAAATCTTAAAAAAAAAAAAAAAAAAAAAAAGAAGGAAGGGAAAATGTCTTGCTTGCTTAGAAATTGCCATCCTCTAGGTAAGGTACTACACTATCCCGTGGGATCTAGCGGCCCATGGCAGTGCCAAGCACTTCAGGAGCTGGAGGTTGTGGGCCTTCTAAAATTCATCACACAAAGAACAGGACTGATCCAGCGTGAGTCTGGTGTCCTCCTCTGGACCAATCCTTTCAGACCAGTAGGGTAGGACCCCATGGTATAGGCATATGCATCTGGGGATACTTCTACTCCAAAGCAATTTGGAGGGAGTGAGGCCATTACCCCAGATGGCATTTGTCCACCTTGACCTCTCTGCCTCAGTGGTCTTCAGGCCTCATCTCAATTACCCTCTCAAATTCTAACTAACAGGAAACATTCATTCCCCTGGAGAAAGTACATACATATTTTAATTTCAGTAGCTACCAGCTATATTTACCTAAGTTCAGGAACTTGGAGACAAGTTGGTATTTTTCCCTTTCCTAGATAACCCATTATTATGAAGTTCCTCACAGGGAAGAAATGAAGCAAAATGCCCCAGGTGTGAACACTAGCTGTTAGCAAATATAATTATGACAGAAATAAAAACTTTAAGCTGTGCAGTGATTTATAGTTTACAAAGTTCACTTTCATTCCCATTACTTCAAGCCTCACAGAAGATTTGCAGGTTAGGTTTCCATAGCAGGCATTTGGTTTCCTGACCAAGTCCTAATTCCTTCCTTCCTCCTTACTGTCGGAGTCTGGACTGCATTCAGGTGTGTGACGGTGTTGGCCTGGGTCCCAGGAAATGAATCCTGCTCATCAGAATCAGTCATGCTGGACCCCCTCCTTTACCATGGCCAAATCTAGAGGTAGGTGCTGGGACCCAGTTCCAGTTTGACCTGGGAGCCAAGAGGATGATGGGGAAATGATAATGTAAATGAACAGGTAAATGCTGACCATCTCCTCCGCACTTTTTACTCTGGGACATTGCCGTGTGAGGATTGAATTTTTGGAGCTGGGGAAGCCATGTTGTGGCTTCTGTGGAGACACTTCTGACACCCTGAGAATGGCAGAGCTGCGAGGTGGGAGGGTCCAGTGTCCTCACATCATCAAGTTGCGGAGTTCACCAACTCTAGAATGACCTACTTCCTCACTTCTGGTTAAAGGAGATAACACATTATTTTTTTAAGCCATCTTTAGTGTTTTTATTATTGACTGTTGAAAGTTTTCTCCCGTAATACTTTTTTTTCAAATAAAGATACTGAGGCTCAGAGAGGTTAAATGACAGGCCCAGTGGTGCCTACTTTGAGCTAAGAAACAGCCATCTAGCTCAAACTCAGGTCTTCGGGCACCACATCTCTTTTCAGAGTCTGTGACCTTTTATGAAGTCTCAGCAGTTTTCCTGTTTGATTAATATTTGATCTTGGGTAAACTCATTAATTTTTAAATGCCAACCTTACCCTGAGCATCTGCTGGAATGCCTTGCCCAAAATAGGTGTTCAGCAAGCAGGGGCTTATTTAAATTTCATGTGTGGTGCTTGAACCTCCACTCCCTCCAGCACAACAACCAACACACACATATCTTCACAGGGCACTCACCATTACCCAGCACTGGGACTGTTTCTGAACCCTGGCACAGTTCTAGAATGCCTGGCAGTCAGGCAATCACTACTGAACCACCTTCCTTCCTTCCTTTCTCTTTCTTTCTCTTTTTCCTCTTTCTTTCTTTCTTTCTTTCTTTCTTTCTTTCTTTATTTCTTCTTTCTTTCTCTTTTTCTCTCTTTTATTTATTTGATAGAGAGAGTGAGAGAGAGAGCACACAAGCAAGGAGAGGGGCAGAAGGAGAGGGAAGAAATAGGTTCTCCATTGAGCAGGGAGCCTGATGTGGGGCTCAATCCCCAGATCCTGGAATCATCACCCAAGCTGAAGGTCATGCTTAACTGACTGAGTCACCCAGGTGCCCCTGACCCATCTTTCTGAATCAGTACACGAAAGTTTGATGCACTTCTGACCACAGCCCAGCTCAGACACAAACTGACTCCAAAGGAAATGTGAAGTCAAGTATAAGAGGCAGCCTTAGGGGAGAAAGAGGAACAGCCTGGGGAAGCAGAGAGGTTGCAGTGATCTAAGTTCTGGCACCAAGTCTGCTACTCAAGTAATGTATTTAATAAGGAAGCGACTACATTCCTCATTCGTCAGTGCAGACTAGATTAAGATTTTTTTCACAGTTAGTTTGGTGTTTCTGTAAATTTAGTCTTCATATTTATTAAGCATTCATGTAACAAGCAATAATTAAATGCCTATTATGTGACAAGTACTGTCCATATGCTGGGGCTATAGAATTAAGTAAGATAGAAAAATTCTCAGGAAAAGAGCAGTCTGTTGGAAGAAACAAGAATATAAGAGAATATAAGACCAAGGTTAAAATGGTTACAATAAAGCCAGACCTAGTCAGTACAGAAGAGCGGGTAAAAAGTGAGACCTTTTATGGAAGGCACATTGATAGCACCCGACAGCTTCTCTCCCTCACCCTCTCCCCTTCCAATAAATAGCTGCAAGAAGCATTGTTTCTCTTGAAACAAATTATCAACAAGTCCAGGTCCTGAATTTGTATTATAACTTAATAACACTTAAAAAAAAAAAACCATCACTGTATAAAACAAAGACAAACTGAGACTCGACAGCCTATATTTTATATAGAGTAGGGCACCTGCTTTGGAAATTACAGAATACATGTCACCAAAACATGTCCATTCTCCCATAAAGTGGAAAAGCTGACTTAACCTGAAATTTGGGGCTGATTTGGGGATAGAAAAAATATTTATATAGTGAAACTAATTCCTCCCTGAGAGTGTTTCTAGAGGGTAAAATCAAGACCAGGTGACCAATTGTCATTGTGATAGTTCATTAAACTTGAGGGCTTTTTGTTTGTTTGTTTGTTTGTTTTTTGCCATAGGAGTAGCTCCAACCTATTTAATTAATAAGGAATATTTGGAGAAATTTATACACTCAAGCCCAACGTGGCATAGGTGTTATCATTATTGATGCCTCTCATCTTAGAGAGTCAACACTTCACAGAAAGATTAAAATATGACAGTAGGATAACCAGGTCTCAAAAGGTCTCCAAGTATCCCCCTTTTGACACCGTGAGCTGTGCCCCCAAAGTCCCCCAGGCTGCCACCAGAAGAGCCACCTTGACTCCAATCTGAGGCCCTGCACCCCCTGCTTAGATAAGCACAGCTGTTCTCATTGACCATTGTGGGAGGAGGCTTTTGAAAGGAATGTTGAATCAGAAAAAGGGACAGAAATGACTCCATAATGGATTAAATACCAGTGGGGAGAGTAAACGTGTGCTATTTTTACCAAGGTTGTGTTTTCATTGCCCCCATCTTTAGCAGAGCCAATGTGGCTTTACGTGTTTCTTAATGAGGGGTTTGCTTTAAAGCTAAAATGCTCTGAGCTGGCTCTCCTTCCATTCAGTTCAGCGGGAACACTCCCTCCCTACCCCCTCACACCTCTCTGCTCATCAGTGAGGCTCAGAAGACCGAGCATTAGGGCAAATCAGGGCACTCTGTTTAGTGAAAGCCTAAGCCTCCAATGAAGAGTATGTTTTGTTCACTGAATGCACCTGCTGTGTTTCTCCACTAGTGTAATTGCACATCTACATGCCCTCACTCTTTTCTGGGAGCAGATGCATCAGATATCTATAAGGAACATCCTAGAATCAATATGCATGAAATAAAAAGAGCAAGTGAGATGAATTTGCCCGCCGGCCAGAATGCACTAGCAATGCTCTGTGAAGGTGTTTCCTTTTGCACCAGCCTTTAATTTGTTCAACAACAGGTAAACTCCTAACATTTTTATGCCCTGGTGGTAAGTTAAGACTTTTGTGAACTTGGGGGTTTTCTGAAAGAACCAGAGAAGAAAAGGTGGGGCTGAAATAAAAACAAAGAAACAGGAAAAAAGAAACAATCACTGGAAACCACAGCAACAAGAACAGCCAGAACAAAAGGACTCTTTTTGTCAAGATGGGGGCAGTTATTTCAAAGTACTAGAAGTGTTTTCTTTTTCAGGCACTGTCCTTCTCATTATGTGCCTGCACACACACCTGTACAACACACACACACACACACACACACACACACACACAGCAAAAGCATGCCAAATTAACCCAATTTCGTGGTCTGTAGCTTTCCTAGATTTTAAAGGAGAGCACTTGCTTAATCTAGAAGCTGAGTAATGTTGATTAGCATAATCAAGCTCTCCTTGCGCACACACAGTTTAAAAAAAAGAGAATAAAAACAGAACCTGTTTCTTAATTGGAGAAGATGTTGCTGTGAGGACCAAAAATAAACATTCTTTGCCTGTAACAGGATCTGTGGGGTGGAAGGATGGATGTGTTAACTGAAAAGCTTTTCCAGACCTTGACTGTCATGAATGGGAAGTTCAGCTTTGTATTAGCTTCTTGAATGTAGGAGTCTTATATTATCAGGAGTCTGTATTCACTCAACATTTCCCAAGACATAGATGTGAGCATTTTTTTTTTTAATTTTTTTTTTAAATAAACATGTATTTTTATCCCTAGGGGTACAGGTCTGTGAATCGCCAGGTTTACACACTTCACAGCACTCACCAAAGCACATACCCTCCCCAATGTCCATAAGATGTGAGCATTTTAGATGTTTTGAGTATTGTTTGTGGAGTAAGTCTCTGCCCAAGCCGTGTGTAAGGGGAGCTGTACTTCCTCAAGACAAGGCAGTCACTGCAGTGGACACAAAAGCCAGGGGATCTCTTGAGCCCCAGCTGGCTTGAATTCTCAGCAGTGTTTGACATGATATAACTTAGTTGCTAAGAACATGGTCTCTGGAGAAAGACTACAGGCTTAAATCCCAGGACCCGCAGTTATAAACTATATGAACCTGAGTTAAATTTACATAATTTATACAAAATCCCTATTTTGTCCATTTTGGAAAATATGCATAATAGCACCAACATCAAAAGGAGGACGAATGAGTTAATACATACATAAAAGGACATTCCACAAAACATGACAAGAATTCAAAAATTTTACCTCCTCTATGCTTACTGATCAATCCCCAAATTTTCTTCCCTTGACCTTTATGACACCTTTCTCTTGGATATGTCTGGGTTCTCTCTCAGGCTTTCTTCCCGTATCTTCCCAGACCCTTTTTGGACAAGCTCAAAAACGTCATGGTTTCAATTCTATCTATATGCTAATGAGTCGCAAATCAGGAGTGCTCTCCCTCTGTCTCAATGGAGAAATAAAGAACTGAGAATCTGGTTTCTTCCACCATAGAACATTTAACTAGTTGCCTAAGGTTGTATCTATATATTGAAGTGTAATGCATTTTCATTTTGTATCTAAATAACACATATATCATTGGATTAGAAAAAAGAAAGATGGAGCTTATAATAAAAGAACAGCTATCTCTTTCTACCTCTGCCTGAGCTTGCCACTTCTGCTATTCCTTGTTTCATCAGTTTTAGCCATTAGCCATTATGTATTGACTTCCTGCCCTGATGAATGAAGATTTAGCCATATAGAGCATCCCATTTCCTCTCCTCCTCCTCCTCATAGTTTTGTAATTACCATAATTAATCAAGATTTACCTCATTTTGCCTGCATAGGTACTGTTTATAGCAACATCGAGTAGTGTATTCTGACAACACTCTCTCACCATTTTTTTTTTTTTTTGCTGGGTTTTATATAAATTTGCTTATTTTCTGGCATTCCTAACTGCATTTCCCCCAGTTTTATTGAGATATATTTATTGAGAGATATTGACATATCACATCATCAAAGTTTAAGGGGTACAGCATGAGATTTGATATACGTATATATTGCAAAATGATTACCGCAATAAGGTGAGTTAAGATCTGTCAACTCACCTGTTTAATTGCCTTTTACTGCCTGATCTAAGAACCTGTTTGACTTGTTCAGAGTCTCAAGAATAGTAGAAAGTTCCTTAAGTCACATTTTTTTCCTGGATATGATAATGTTAGAGCCACTGTCTCCCTGCATTGTCCTGGACCAATTGGTCTATTAGGCATTGCCACTTTGGCATTTACATTTATTTTATTCTAGAGAATCACAGTCTTGCCTAGAATTTCTTTCCCCCATACCCCCATATCCCTGATCCTGCTCAGGCTATGCTGTCTTTCTTTTTTTTTTTTTTTTTATGGTGTGTTCCTTCATTTTGTTGGAACAAAAACGTCCAGTAACCTCCTAATAAAGGCTGATGTAATATGCATTTTCCACATCCTTATGTCTGAAAATGTTTTATTTTAAGGTTCTGCTATTTTTTTCTGACATCCAGTGTTGAGATTGAGACATCTAACGCCAACCTAATGCTATTTTCCATTGTTAAAAAAACCCCAGCCATTTCCCCCCCGGAAGCTGTAAATATATCCCTTTTATCCTTGGTGTTCTGAAATTTCACAATGATGCACAATGATTCTGCCTATATATTTTGAGTTTTCTTTTTCACATTGAAGATATGCTTAAATATCTTGAAAGCCTTGATTTTCATTCATATGTTAAATAAGGTAATAACCCCACAATGCCAAGACTGTGGTTTCTTTTCTTTAAAAAAAAAAAAAAAAAGATTTTATTTATTTATTTGACAGAGATCACAAGTAGGTGGAGAGGCAGTCAGAGAGAGAGAGGAGGAAGCAGGCTCCCTGTCAAGTACAGAGCCCAATGCAGGGCTTGATCCCAGGACCCTGAGCCAAAGGTAGAGGTTTAACCCAATGAGCCACCCAGGTGCCTCTAGATCTTGTTTTCTGATACAATTCTCCAATAAAAGGTGCCAGGACTCCTCGGAAACATGGCCTATGGAAACTGGTACAGAGAATATACAAGGTAAGCATTTTATAGTATCAGAAAGTGAGAAAATGCTCAAAAAATAATCACAACAATGGGTGCATACCAAAGGGACATAGGAGCCAACTGAGAGAACACTCAGTGGCCCAAGCTGGAACATTTGAGAAACAAAATAAATAACTCAGTAGTAAATTATGTCCTAATGTATAAAATAAATATACATAAGTTTATACTGATATAAAATAAGTGACTGGGTAGATATCATTGATAGATGATAGGTAGATAGATGATAGATAGATTGATACATCTCTCATGTAGAAGAATTCAAAATAATTCACATTACTAATCTGCTCCCAAGGAATAGGAGCACACCACCTCACTCTTAAGCATGAACTATGCACAGTGACTTCTTCCAAAGAGGATAGTAAGGGAGGAAAAAAAAAAAACAAAGAGTAACTTTCTACTGGTGAAATCTGAGAAACACTACTTTGACCAGGTGATCAAGATTAACACTATCACTGATAGGCCATGTTGATAGCATGTATTCTTGATATACTGTGATAAGCACGGCACTTTGTTTCTGTGATCTTTCTCCAGACACACCATAACTTCAATCTAATCATGGGAACAAAATCTGAAAATCTTATTTGAGGAGTACTGTACAAATACTCAACCTGAAAATGACCAGTATTGGACATTATCAAGTTCATCAAAGCAAAGAAAGTCTGAGAAACTGTCCCAGCCAAAAGAAACCTAAGGAGACATGACAACAAAATGTAAGGTGGCAGTCTGGGTATGATCTGGAACAGAAAAAGGACATTAGGTAAAAACTAAGAAATATAATAAAGGATGGGTGTTAGTTAATAAAGATGTATAGATGTACAGATGTTAGTTCATTAGTTGTACATATGCACCACACTAATATAAGATGTTAATAAAAGAGGAAACTGGTGTGAGATATAAAGGATTTCCTTAGGCTAAATTTGCTACTTCTTTTTCCCCCTAAAGTAGAACATATTGTAAAATAAAAGGTGGGTTTTGTTTTGTTTTGTTTGCTTGTTTAGAGGTAATATAAAAGAGTATTGAAACTATGTGTCCATGAACACAGCACATGTGGGATCTTTACTGCAGGGAGAGTAAGCAAGGAAGTCTTTTTTGAAGGAACGTTTAAAACCTTTTGAAAATACCTCTCCCACTTTTTTATTGAAGGCAGGCATCAGTTTTCTTGAGTAAGGGTAAGGGAACGTGGTGGAAGGACAGGTTTGCTTTATATAGATTTTTAAATATCATTCTTATTTCACACCAAACTCTCACAGTTATCTTTGGCATTTTGAAGCTGAAAGTATCTCTGAGCTTCTATGGGGAAGATCAAGTCACACAAGTCACACTTTGCAATTTTCCTGATGATGCTTACACAGGCTGTGAACTTCTCCAGCTTCTGTATTACTTCTCTACCAGTTCTCTGTCTTCTAGAGGTTTTATTCATTTTTTATAAGTTCTACCTCCTGATGACCCTTTATCGTTTGTCCTATGTATGTGTGTATCTCCTTTCCCATTGTTTGTTACTGTTTTAGGGAGGAGGAGATGAACATGGTTTTCATTATGGCACCTTGACTGTAGCTGACTTAGACATCTGGAATTATTTATTTCAAATAGAGAAATAATGTTTTCTTCAATAAATCTTGCTGCTTTCAGTGCAATTTTATAACTACTTTGGAAAGCAATCACAGAAAAGGAAGGAACTTTATACCAGGAATACTTTGTGATTTTTTTCTATTGTGGGTGATTGCCAAATTGACTGTTAAGGTTGAAAGTTAAGGTACTTGCTACATAAACAATGAATCTTGGAGCACTGTATCAATAACTAATGATGTATTTTATGGCAACTAACATAACACAATTAAAAAAAGAGGGTAGACAGTTATGAGTTCTATGTGCAACATCTAGATCTACCTTTTAATCAATGGGCCCCAGCCTCTTACCTAAGTCTACGCACCTCCTTCTTCAGGAAATAAATCCAGCAAACATTGGTTTATCAGAGACATTTTCTAATCTTTCTCAATTCGGGACATAAAAAGACGCTGGTACATTTTCCAGTCAGAAAAGGTTTCGGTTATACCAACATCAATCAGCAAAACTACTCTTTTGAAATTTATATGAGTGAGGTTTCTTCTGCCCTTCATTTTAGAACATTAGTAATATGAGTCTAAGCACAGTTAGTGATTCTCATCAAGGAGGTAGGCAATTCTTCACCCCTACATTCAAGAGGTTTTGAAATCATCAGAATGGCATTTACTAAATTACACACCTCTTTCACTGAAATCTTTCTATATTTTCTTGAGGGTATATCTCTCTTCCTGCCCTGGGAAATAACCACTGTCTTTTTGTGAGCCATGCTCACTGGTGGGAAATAATACACTTCAGATGATATACCCATGAGCACAAGTAGCTCTAGAGAGATAATCACCATGATCATGTACAAAACATTTAGTACTATAAATATTATATAAAAATATTTATTTTCTTCATCGGTAAAATAGGAATAATAGGATTATTATAGGTAATTAGGTAATAGGTAATAGGTAATTATTATAGGTAATATAGGTAATATAGGATTACTGTGTTAAGTGATTCACTGAATATAGGGAGTCTGGCATATAAATGATCAATTCACATTAGTTGCTATCACTTTTTTTTTTATTTAAAAAAGATGGGTACCCACAAATATAAACAGAACATTAAGATGTATTATATATTTCAGTTCAACAATATTTACCAAGTAACATCCATATATTAAGGATACAAAGTAAATAAGATACTGTCTTTCCAAGATACTAATAATCCATGAGAGAGAGCCTTGCATGGAAGGATAGTTATAGTTTGGTATTAAAAGGTTCATGGCTTGCTAGATGGTTGCATAGGGTGATTTAGCAACAAAAAGTAGAGGAGAATAATTTAGAAGAAGGAGCATGGGTTTAGGAGAGATTTTTCCGTGGAGACAGTGTCTATATTTGGTGTTGCATGCAGGTTGGAGGCTGAGTACTAGGGGACAGAGTATGCACATAGCATTGAAATGAAACAAAACAGGAATGTATATACTAGTATTGCATTTTTTGTTTTGTTTAATTCAGGAGCCAGTATTTGTGAAAGACATGAAAGATTATATGAAGAACTATTTTAACTGGAGAAGCAGAAATCTAATTTAAAGAACAACGTGTGAAAGCTTTATTAGTCTTTTTAAAATTACATTTAGTTTCTTAAAAACATCACATTTTCTCTTATTTTGAGTCTTCAACCTCAGTCATTTGGTGGAAACGTCTTTGAGGAACCTTAAATTTCAAGAACTTTTAAAACTTTTGAAACTATTTATTCAAGTTATTGAATTATTCAAATATTCAAATTAGTGAACTTCCACCATTTCTTCTCTGACTTCATCTTTCTTTTTCTTATTTTGTAAGTCTCTTCATCTTCTCCTTCTCAATTCCATTTTAATATAGACAGCCCAATAATCCTGTTCCAATTTCATTTGCCTCTCCTCCTCTGGATTGCATGTGAGCCCTGTACTCACTGACTGTCAGCCCTCTACTCTGTGACACTGTTAATTCTCTCATTACTTCTCTACAATTTCCTACTGTGTATTCTTTGTAATATACACTGCCTGGTTTCTATGGTATTGGAAGTCAAGGCACTGATGGTCAAAGGGATTAAACTATCCATTAGGTTTACCACAAATGCATTAGGTGTTCCATTATATTGTGGACATTCAATACTGCTCATGGTAAATTTTGACTTTTCTACAAATGTCACTTTTTCTACTAATCTCATCATTTTTTTTAATTTACTAGTTGGAAATCCAGCAAAATGTTACTTACTAAAAGCTGGCAAAGTCATTGCATATACTTTCATTCTCTAAACATTAAGCCTATGTTAAATATACATGCTTCTAATTTGCTAGGTGCCCTCAGTCATTCCGTTGGATTCTTTCCTATTTGTTGACCCTTATCCTTGGCTACTTTCCACATGCATGTGTTAGTATGCTCATACACCTTTTATCTTAAACACAGACTACCGTATATTCCCCTGATTATACTCAAGCCTTCCCAAATTATTTCAAATCTTCCTGACATTGTTCATGCTTCTCCTTTTGCTGGAAACACAATCTTCTTCCTCATCTGGATATTATTTTATTGATCTTTAAGGTGCAATTTGGAGATGCTATCTCCTACATGAAGACTCTTTTCCCCCTTATTACTGTCAAAGTCAGATTCTTTCATTGCTTTCTCCCATAACCCTTTGGTATTACCTCCATGTATCCTCCATAGTCTCTGAGATGCTCCTCTGCAAAACACAATGATTGTTATCCATCACTGCATTCCCAGGAAATAAAATAGCCTGAGCTATATCATGTACTCACTATAGTGAAGGAATGATTGAATGCATAAATTAATGAACCAGAAGGCTCTTAAATGTGCCCTTTTTCTTAATCTAAAGACCCATGTTGTCTGTTGAAAAGCCACAGATGGTAGCACCAAGAGGAGCAGTCCTTTGGCACAGGCCCTGGAGCAAATATTTCTCCAACAGAGGCTGTATTCTTTTGGTTGTTGTGGTTAGTCTGAAATAGCTGTCTTATTCTTAGCTCTGATCCATGACATATTAGCTATAATTGATGTGGAAAGCACAGAGCTGCTAAATCAGGAAAGACTTTTAGCATGTTTAATTACCATCAGTGATTTAAGAAAATAATTCTTTCTTACTAGTAATCTATAGTTTTAATAATAACAAAAATGCATTTTGTATGTTTGAATGTTATAAATCCATGGTTATTGCACATCAAGGTGGCTTTAGTTCTACTCTATAGCCATTTGGTGAGAGGATTAAAAGTCGTCATAATTAATTCTCACACAGTATCACAGCTGGGAGGCATTCACCTTCTTATTCGAGAACTCAATGGCAAAGTAGAGTTTGGTGAGATTATAAACATTTCCAAGAAAAATGAAATAATGCTTAACCTAGAAAAATGCATCTTAGAACACCTTGAGAATCGAAGTACCCCATAGAGATACTATTAGAAAAAATGATCTTGAGAGGCAGTTATTTTGCTTACAAAATAGAAAAGCCTGAATGGCAGCATACAAAAAATTGCAGAGTAAGCTTATAATTTTAGGGCAATAAAAGCTAATGCAATTTCAGTTTGCACATGCCCTTTGTTTCATGGATCAGTGAGGTAATATCATCTTACCACAAAGAATTGGTAAACTCATGGTAAAAAAAAAATCTACATCAGAGGACACTAGAGGTCTAGGGATCTATAACAAAAAGAGAGGGATGATTTGAAACATGAATGCAAATTTAAAAAAGAAAAGCATAACTGTGCTTTGGCTAGTTAAATACTCAAGGCATATGTAACTTTTTTTCTGTATTTAACACCAAAGAAATATTCACAGAAGTCAGTGGATAATTTTAACCATGAAAAATTTTATATATATATATATATATATATATATATATATTCTTTTTTACTTGACATAAGCCTTTCAGGCTTTCTTAATATTATCAATCAGTAATCTGAGTAAGCAATGATACATTTCTAACCATTCTTTTATAATATTTACTTTCTTGTATGAACAACATGCAGGAAAAAAAGAAAGTGAGAAATAAAGTAGTGAATTTGGGTATGACATAAGCTTTGAAGTCATCATTCACTTCCTCACAACAAGAAAAAATCTAAACTGAAAATCAACAAATTTTTTAAATCTTTCATAAAACTGAGAGACACAAGGCAAGCTACTGCTCCCAGAATGGAAGAAGCGGCTGATTAAGGAGAGTCATAGCCTACTGGAGCAGAAGCCCACCCATACCATGGGTAGAAACTTGAACTGGAATTGGTGGGTTGCTGGGGACTCAATGTGAATAAACTTGAGATTTAAAAACTCCAGGGGGCCAGGCTAATAGGAGCTCTCACGCTTCCATGAATTTTAACTCCAGGAGTCCTACTCCAATTCAGTGAGAATTGGAGAAAAATTCCCTTGTGCTTCTGACAAAGAGTGGTGGTGGGTAGCTATTTTGAAATAAGCCAAGAACATTCTTCTATACTTCTCAGCAAGGCCTGGCCTCAAGAGAAATTATTCCACAAAAGACTGAGTTGAGTTTCACTAGAGTCTAATCAAACTGGGGAAAAGGAAATATCCAACTCCAGCCCACTCCAGCCTTTGATATAGGATGAGAAATGCCATATTCTCAGGGTGAAGACCAGAGAAAAATCCCCTTGTTCCTCTTATAGTGGGGGTGAGGATAGGAGTTGGAGGCATGGGGGGGGGTGTTGGGAGTTAGGGGATGTATAGAAAAAAAACATTTAAAAATAAACCTCACCATCAGGGAAATACAAATCAAAACCAAAATGAGGTAAAACATCATGCCAGTCAGGATGGCTAAATATATCTAAGATGAAACCTCTAGAGAAACTCAAAGACAACAGAAGAGATAAAACTAGGACACCTGAAGAAATTTTAGCCTCTGACACGTACAACTATAGCACACCATAAACCACAGCCTAACTCCTAGCCAGATAAACATAAAGTTTCATTCTAAATGCCTATTTACCTCAGTTTCTTTTGTGTGGTTTTAAGCAAAAGATTAAAAGGCATACTGCTATGATCTGAATGCCATGTTCTCCTCAAGTTCATATGTTGAAATCTTATACCCAATATGATGTAATTAGGTGGGACTTTTAGGAGGTCATCTGGTCATGAGGGTGGAGCCTTATAATAAACTTACAGTATCCTTATAAAATAAACTCCATAGGGCTCCCCTGATTTTTCTACCTTGAGAGGAAACAGTGACAATTTAACAGCCTGAAATCCAGAAGATGGCTTTTATCAGAATGCAAACATGCTGGTATGCTGATCTTGGGCTTCTGGTGTCCGAATTGTGAGAAATAACCGGTTGCTGTTTATAAGACATCCAGTCTGTGGTATTGTGTTATAAGAGCCTGAGAGACTGAGACACTTACAAAAGGCAGAGTGTGTTTGACACAGTGTGAAGACAGGGCAAGCAGCAGAGCTAGACTCAAATGCAAGAGAGATATTGAAATGATCAGACCAAGAATTTAAAGTAACTATAATTAATATGTTAAGGGCCCCAATGACAAAAGTAGGCAACATGCAAAAACAGGTCATTAACATAAATAGAGAGATGGAAATTCTAAAAAAGAATCAAAGGAGGGGTGCCGGGGAGGCTCAGTGGGTTAAAGCTCAGGTCATGATCCCAGGGTCCTAGGATGGAGCCCCACATAGGGCTCTCTGCTTGGTGGGGATCCTGCTTCCTCCTTTCTCTCTGCCTGCCTCTCTGCCTACTTGTGATCTCTGCCTGTCAAATAAATAAATAAAATCTTAAAAAAAAATCAAAGGAAATGGTAGCAATAATAAACAAACAAACAAATAAGTAAATAAATTTATTTTGAAAGACTGTAAAATAGAAGAAGGTTCATTGATGGGTGGATCAACAGAAGGGACACAGCTGATGTAAGAATCAGTGAGCTTGAAGATAGGTCAATAGAAACTTCCCAAAATGAAATGCAAAGATTAAAAAGAAAGAAGAAAACAAAGAAACAGAACAGAGAAGGGCAGGGTAATGGCAAAAGATATAACATCTCCATAATGGAATACCAGGAGATAAAGAGAAAAGAACTGGGAACTAGTAGAGATACTAACGGCAGACTTTTCAAAATTGACAACAGATACAAAACCACAGATCCAGGAAGCTCAGAGAAAACCAAATAAATACCAGACAACTACACCAGGGCATATCATATTCAAACTGTAGAATATCAGAGATAAAGAGAAAATCTAGAAAGAAGCTGGGGTGGTCAAGGAGCACCTTATCTAGAGGATCAGGACTAAAAATTACATTAGACTCCTTTGCATCACGAGAGTGGAATGATACTTCATGATACACTTGTTTTCTTGGTGAATTTTATTATGTAATGCTCCATTTTATCCTGGATAATTTCTATTTTGTGAATTCACCTTAGTTTAAAATAAATACTGAAATGAATACTGAAATAACATTCCAGTTTTCTTTTTTTAGCCTTAGCGTGGTAGATCATTCTCCATTCTTTTACACTAATCTGTTTGAATCTTTATATTTAAAGTGAGTTTTTGGAGCAACACATATGGTTAGATTTCATTTTCATCCACTCTGAAAATTTCTGGATTTTCACTGGTACATTTAGACGACTGAAGCTTAAAGTGATTGTGGATATAGTTGAATTAGGATCTACCATACTTTAAAAGCTTTCTATTTTATTTTATTTTATTTTTTTTATATATAATTTTTTATTTTTTATAAACATATATTTTTATCCCCAGGGGTACAGGTCTGTGAATCACCAGGTTTACACACTTCACAGCACTCACCAA
>NC_081563.1:87498580-87656306 GCF_022355385.1 Mustela nigripes | reverse complement strand
GTTGCTCCGCCGCTTGCCGGGAGCCGGCCCCTCCCCCCGGGGTCTATCTTCCCGTCGCTTTGGATTCACCTCTCCGCCGGTTCTACCTTTCAGAAAGTGGTTGTTTTTCTGTGTCCAGAATTGCTGTTCTTCTTCTTTTCGATCTGCCGATGGATTTTCAGGTGTTTGCAATCTTTAGATAAGCTATCTAGCTGATCTCCGGCTAGCTAAAGCAGTCTCAGCCTGCTACTTCTCCGCCATCTTGACTCCTCCTCAGTCTCCTGTAACGATTTTATGTTAACTCATTGAAACCATTTTTATTTTGATTATTTGAGACATATTTATAATCACTGCTCTGAAAACTTTGGCTTGTAAATTTTTACTAAACCTGCCTTAACTGAAGCTCAGTTTTTATTGACCATTATTTGTTCCTGAATATAGGTTATATTTTCCTGTCTCTATGTATGTCTAGTGTTGTTTGCTTTCACTATAGACTTGGTTTCACTGGACACTCTAGATAATGCCTTTTAGCGACTCTGGATTTTTTTTTTTTTTTAAATCTGAGGATTGTTGCATCATTGTTTAGGTAACCAATGAAATTGCCTGGATTCAAATCTCACGCTCTGTCCCCAGTGGCACACAATAACTATACTAAGTTCTTACAGTTTCTAGCTTCTGCCTCTTTTTAGTCACATCCCCTTTACATTTATGTTGTGCATGGGTTTTTGAAATCAGTTAAAAGCACAGAAAATTCACAAACCTCTAGTTGTAGGATATATATATCTATGGTCTCCATGTACCTTTTCAATGAATACCCTGGGGTCTAACTAGGCATGTACATTTTAGCAGTAAGGTAAGGATTTGTGTGAAGTTTATACTCACTTTATGGATCTCGCCACTTCTGCTAACTGTTTCTTTTCCAGCCCTGATTTTGTCCTCTGCCACTTCAAGCTGATAATGGTATGGTTTTCCACAACTATAGTCTACTATAGTAGAATGCCCTCAGGTAAAAATGATAGAAGCCACTATTCTTATCTGTTGCAGTGACAATTTTTCAAAAGTAACCTCTCCTTCAGATTCTGAATTTTCACCTTTCTCCTGCCTGAAGGAAGTCATACCCACCCACTCTGGCATCCTTACTGGGAGATCCTCCCCCTACCCACAAAGAAGTTTTAATCTTCTCTTGGTAAGGTATGTGCATGGGTGGAGGAGAAGGTACTTGCACAAGTGCAGTTAAGGACATATAATGGTAGTTATCTTCAAAACGTCTTTAAAAAAGAACTGTACATGAAGAATACTTAGGATTTGAGTCTTGATACTTTAAAAAATGAAACTTGAAATTCTCTCTCAAATAATAGGCTTTTGATATTATGATTCTGCTAGAAATTTTTTAAAAAATTATATTCAAAAAGTTAGTTGACAGCATTGCTTCCCTAAGTTTGTACTGTATTCTCCCACCTGGTCAATGAATGCCTGCTGAGACAAGGAAGCTATTGAATCCATGACAGAAGACTATTATAGTAAAAGAAACAACGGGGTCTTAGTTAATATTTCCAGATTCTGTCCTGATACAAATAGTATTCACACATGTTCCCCTGAAGCACATGACGCCATTCTGGCACATTGTTTGGCTTTAAAATATTTTTCTTTTGGATGCACTCAGGTATTAACCTCTCTTTCATGCAGATGGTATCTCCAGAGTGGCTGGGTTCTCTTTAGAGTCCCATCTTCTCTCAGACAGCCCCTCCTTCAGTAGCATCCGTTTCCTGCAGCAACCACACATCTGGGAGCTAATAAGCCACCACTTCCCGGGACACTTCAACCAGACTAGGGGGCAGGCCCCTGCTGTTAACAGTCTCTAAGGTTCCTTGTTATTCCCTTTTCAGGCCCATAGTCATCTCATCACCAATTTCCTATTTAAATTCTCTCTGGAAATATAAAGTTTCATGCCTTCTTGATTGCCCTGGAAAGACATACCTCATAAATAAGTCGCGTTGCTGGAATGGAAATAAGCATGCAGACAAGCATAGGTAAGTCAATTAAACAAAGGGATTGCTGTGGGAGAACCTACCATATAAGTGATTCTCAGTAAGTAATGTCCACTTTGACTCAAAGCAAGCAGCACAGGAGTAGGAATTAGGCCAACTAGGACTTCTGTTCCTTTTGGCTCATCCACATTTTTGCAGACATGGTTCACCAGCCTTCTCTCATCGAACCATCCTCACCAATAATGGGTGATGGTAGGTGTGCTCCGACTGAAAGTAGTTGACCTTTATCATGTAAAAAGTGCATCACAGGGACTTGCTAATCAGTTTGTTACGTGACATTTCTGAGCTCTGAGTGTGGAATTGTTTAGACAGATTTACCTACCATTTAGTCTGTAATCTAACAATCTGTCTGACAAATTGTCATGCATTGCTCCTCAGGAGTTGTCCTCTCAGCTTTACGAACTCTCAATGTCCTTCCCAGGTATGCTTTGAGAGAGTGGACCCATCTCTGGCTACTGTGTGTACTGGGCAGTGAAGTGCAAATCATTGCACTCTTCTCTGGGTTGTGAAAGTTTTCTTGCCCCTGACAACTAAGAATGATCAAAACAGGACTTTAAAGCCCTATGTCCTCACCTCAAGGCAAGGCAACTCTATTATACTTTTTTAGGCTCTCGGGCTCCTGTGAGATCCAGATGAGGGCAAATGTCAGCTAATACCATATTTTTGCTTAGCTTCTTGCGCTGTTCCATCTTGTATTTCTCATTTGTTTTACAGGTTCCTCCTGAGAACGTTCTTTCAATAAATCATTACACAAGAACTTCTGAGTACAGATTCTAGATTCTAGGGAAACTAGTCTAAGTTGTGGGGATGGGGGTGGGGAATGCAATTATTCCTATAGCCAGTTAGCACTGTTCATATCATACATGATTCAAAAATAGATTTTCTCTGCAGAATGTTAAAATACTGGCCATTTATTTGATTATGACACTTTATAAAAATGTAGCTTTGCCTGTGAAAAAACTCCAAAAATATTTAAAGTGCCAAAACTGTATGCTTGTCTTACAACTTCAGTTTTCAGGCAACTTCAGTTTTTTATTATGTGGGAGGGAGATCACATCCTATTAAAAATATTTGTGAAGAGTGAGTGAGATACTATGAGTGATCCCAAGTGACAAACTGCTCAACAATAGTTGGTGTTTTTAAGAGATATATGGCCATATTAGATTGAGATTTCCAGTTCCTGATAATATTGAATTTGGAAGAAATCAGTACAGACAGAGCTAAGTCCATTAAAACAAAAACAAAAACCAAAACCACTTTTTTCTACATTAAGAATGATATAGAAAAAAAAAAAGGCACTAACTTTCAAGGTAAAATGCATCTGCAACTTTTTTTTTTTTCTAGTGTGATTAGAACTAGGTAAGAACGCAATGAGAAAAATAATTACTTGGGATTTTAGAGATTGTTCAAGAGAATGAGCATCCATTCACATCAAATGGGCTGGAGTATCTGACCTTAGACCTAGGGATTTGACAAATGAAGGTGGTCATCATTTTAAAATATAGATTTGAGTCCCTGGATAACTTTCTTCTTGCTCAATCTTTAGAAAACTAGACTTTCTAGTCTCATCACACTTAGAATTTTTAGTTGCGTAACAGCTGTATATGTCACCCTTCTTATTGTGCTTCTTAACCCAGTGCCTCTTAGATGTCTTTCAGGTTCAAGTTTCATACAATCCCTGAGTGGAAAATGAGTCCCTGAATAGTCTTAGTACAACCAAAAGTTGGTGTCTGGGTTTGTCTTACTGTGGTGAATTTGATATCAACTCAGTCAAGACTGACCCTGTGGAATTGTGGGACAGTCACCTAATTAGCAAAACTAGTCCTTCTGTGAAACCCAATGTTGAAACCTAGGACAAAATACTATAAGGGTTTTATTTTCTCATCTGTGGGTACACAACATAACTTTATTAATAAGTAAGTAAAACTATATAATAAGCAATATTTCACCTACAAAGAAGTTTGAAGCTTAATCCAGAGGCAAACACAGCTAGCTAATAAAGATAATATTCTGCCAATGCAAATGTATTATTAAAACAAGCTTAGAATGATTTTTGTGGTGATTTACATTATTATAATTAGAATCTTTTTTATAACTTCTCTTTTTCAGTTGCTTGAGTCTCTCTACGGAGTGGTTCTAAATCTGTTAAGTTTTACTGCTACATATAGTTCTTTAAATAGTTTTTAATTAGTTTTAATTTAGGAAAGGAAGGTTTTGGTATTCTGTGGTGGAAACTGTCAAAATAATATGATACACTTCATCTGTACACACATAGAAATTTATCGTTATTCTCACTAATTTATAAATTATAAATATAAATATAATTATAAATTTTCCCCCATTTTACTTTTTAATTATTTTACACAAAGTTTTAGTCATATTGGTAACGATATGACAGGTGACTTGCAAATTTATTTTGCATCTCTACTACAATTTCTGCAATGGGCTTTTCTTCCAATTGTGCTAATTTATTTGGAGTCATGAAACATGTCAGCAGCTCTACCATATTCTACATATCTTACATTAGTTGGGCAGACATTATATCATGTGCATTATAAAAAGTAATATGCTAATGATGTCTTTCCTTAGGAGTTGCTGCTAAAAATCTGGGCACATCATTGATCAAGGGGAACCTAGGCCAGGAGGTGAAACTCCTTCACTCTTCTCACCAGACTGACTGTCCTGCAATGCACAGGTTTATAAGGTGTGTTGTTAGATTGTCCCACAAGATCTAGTCATCAGTTGTTCTTGATATGAAGCAGTGTTCTGTTCAGTAGGTGCTCTCTTCCCTGTCTCCCTCAGTTTTTTTGTCATTCCAAGCTTCCCATGATTTCATTTCACAACATTTTAGAAGCATACAGACTTTTGTGCTTCCTGAGAAGGCATGTTAGAAGAGCCAGTATCAGGACTGGTCCTAGAAAGCAAAACCTCAGGGTGAGATTTTAAGGTTGTGCGGCGTGAAGGTGAATTTTATGTGTCAACTTGACTTTGACATGGAGTATCCAGATATTTGGTCAAAAGTTACTCTAAATGTGTCGAGGAAGGTGTTTTTACTTGAGATTAACATTTAATTGGTAGACTGTGTAAGGCAGTGCCCTACACCATAGAGGTGGGCCTTATCCAATCCACTGAAGGCCAGCTCTCCCCTGAAAGAAATCCCCTCCCTGATGAAAGTGCTGGGACATCAGTTTTTCTTGCCTTCAGACTAGAAATAAACATTGGGTTTTTATAGATTTTAAACCTGCCAGCAGTTAGACTGAAAATATACCATCAGTGCTCCTGAATCTCCAGCTTGCTGACTATATATATGTGTATATACATATATTTGGGGAATCTGACAAGTTTGGCTATATATATATATATATATATATATATATATATATATGAACAAAGTTTTAAGAATATATTTTCTAAATTGATTCTGGGGTTTCTGAATCTCTCTAATCCAATTAGGCTTAAAGACACTCATGACTCTATTTCCAGTAGTAAAGAGAGCACAGATAATCCATGGAATGATCTGGTAATAAAGAAACACAAAACATCACTGTTAGATACTCCTTATCAAACACTTAAAAGAAGGATTTCAGTGAACATATATATGACACTTTTAAACATTTTTATGAAATTAATAATAATAATGAGATTAGCTGGTTACTCTTAATGTCACTGGACAAAGTGGCAAAAAAAAGAGATGAGGTCAAGGATTTGAAAATGCAGCTCAAGTACCACATAACCTACCTGAAAACTTCTGTCTACCCGGAAAGAGACCCTTAATCTCCTTAAACAGTTGGGCTGGGATTCTTGCCAACCAACTCAGAAGCTAATTCCACAACTGGCTGAATTGCAAGGCACACTGAACTCCCAGTCTCACAGTGGGTTCAGCAGTTCCTTGAAACAATTCTGTAGTTTTTTGTTTTTGTTTTTGTTTTTCCAGTTTTGGAATGCATAATTGGAATAGATACACTCAACAGCTGGAAGAATCCCCATATTGGTTCCCTGACCTATGGAGTAAGGTCTTATGGTCAGAAAGGCCAAATGAAAACCACTAGAACTGCCATGGAAACAATACCACAAGCTTGGAGGAACTGAAGAGACTAGTGTCACCAACAGGGACTTAAAAGATCCAGGAGTAGTGATTCTCACCACATTCCCATTCAACTTGCCTATTTGGCCTATGCAGAAGACAGCTGGATCTTGGAGAATGATGGTGGATTATCATTAGCTTAATGAGGTGGTGACTCCAATTATAGCTGCTGTAGCAGCTGTGGTTTCATTGCTTGAACAAACTAACACATCCCCTGGTACTTGGTGTGCAGTTATTGATCTGTCAATTGGTTTTTTCCCTCAATATCTTTTAATAAGACCCACCAGAGGTTTTGATTTTAGCCAAATCAGCAACACAACTTCACTCTCTGCTTCAGGGGTACATCGACTCAACAGTCCACAAGTTAGTTCATAGGGATCTTGATCACCTTTTTATTTCACAAGATGCTACACTTGTTCATTACATTAATGACATTTTGATGAGTCAATCTACTAAGCAAAAGGAGCAATTTTCCTAGGCTTATTGGTAAAACATTTGCCTGTCAGAAGTTGAGAAATAAATATGACAAAAATTCAGGGTTCTTCTACCTCAGTGAAATTTCTAAGGGTTTAGTGATGTGGGCAAGTCAAGGTACTCCTTCCAAGGTGAAGGATAAGTTGTTGTATCTGGCCCCTCCTACAACCAAAAAGGAGACACAATGTTTAGTGTCCCTCTTTGGATTTTGGGTGTATTCCTCTGACCCATTTACCAAGTGAACTAAAAGGTTATGAGTTTGGGTGGGACCCAGAACAAGACAAGGCTCTGCAACAGGTCCAGGCTGCCATGAAAGAGCTCTGCTATTTGGGGCATCTGATGATCCAGCAGATCCAGTTGTACTTAAACTGTCAGCAGCAGATACAAATACTGTTTGAGTCTTTGACATATCCCCATAGGTGGATTAGACTGTGGCTCAGGCTTTAGGATTTTGCAGCAAAACTCTGCCATTGTCTGTGAATGGCAACTCTTGTTGTGAGAAACAGCTCTTGGCCTCCTATAGAGACTGAATGCTTAACAACCAGTCACCAAGTTACTGATTGACCTGAATTTCCCATCGTGAACTGGGTGTTATCTGACTCACCAGGCTATGAAGTTAGGCATGCATCCTATCACCAAATGAAAGTGCTAAATACAAATGTGGTGCTAGACTTCAACAAGTCCTAAATGCACAAGTAAGTTACATGAGGAAGTCATCCAAATGCCCGCCATCTGACATTTTCTACATGGCCTCTGCCTCCCAACCAGCCACTATCGCCTCATAGGGAGGTCCTTATGATTGGTTGACAGAGTAAGAGAAGACCTGGGCCTGCTTTATAGATGGCTCTGCAGGATATGCAGACACCACCCCAAAGTGAATGACTGCGTTATTACATTCTCCTTCTGGGATATCCCTGTAGGACAGTGGTAAAGGAAAATCCACTCAGTGGGTAGAAATTTTGGCAGCACACCTGGTTGCTCACTTTCCTTGGAATGAGAAATGGCCAGGCATGTAATTACATACTAATTCATGGGCTGTGGCTAATTGTTTGGCTTGATGATCAGGGACTTAGAAGAAACAGGATTGGAAAATTGGTGACAAAGATTTGGGGAAGAGAAATGTGCATAGACCTTTTGACAAGGCAAAAAGAAACCCCACATAAAGTTATTAAAGTTCTGTGTAAATGCTTGCCATACATAGGGTCACCTCCATAGAAAAGGTTTTAGTAATCAAATGACTAGGATGAAGTGTTCTGTGGATGCCAGCCAACCTGTATCCCCAGTCACCCAGTCATTGTGCAATGGACTCATGAATAAAGTAACTATGAGTGGAGGGAAGGTGGTTATTTGTAGTCTCAGCAATATAGACTTGTATTCACCAATACTTATCCAGCAAAGGACACTGATGGGTATTCAATTTGTCTGCAACAGATATCCATACTGAGTCCTCAATATGACACCATTCCTTGGGGTGATCCTCCAGCTACCTGATCATGGCTGACTACACTGAACCACTTTCATCACCGAAAGGGGAGTGTTTTGTTCTTACTGGAAAAGACACAGTCTGGATATAAGTTTTTCTTCCCTGCATGCAGTGCTTCTGCCAAAACTACTTTCTGTGAGCTTATAAATGCCATATCCACTGTCATTGTATTTCAGACAACATTTCTTCTGCTCAATAAACTCACTTCATGGCAAATAAAGTGTGGCTATGGGCCCATAATGATGTAATTCCTTCAACTTACCATGTTCCCCACCATCCTGAAGCAGCTTGCTTAAAAGAATGTTGGAAAGGCCTTTTAAAGACTCAGTTACAGAACCAGATTAGTAGCAATACCTTGCAGGACTCTCTAGGATAGAGAGTCCTGAATATCCTAGAATATCTCTAGGATATTCAGTTCTCTGAATCAGCATCCAATATACCATACTGTTTCTTTCATAGCCTGTTTCTTTCACAGGTCTAGGAATCCAGGGGTAGAAATGGGAATGACATCACTCACTATTACTTCTAGTGACCCATTAGCAAAAATGTTGTTTCCTGTTCCTGTGAGTGTATACTCTGTTGTCCTAGATGTCTTAGCTCCAAAGGGAGAAATGTTTCCACCAGAAAATGCATAAGTGTTCCAATATACTGGAATGGCCACCCAGCCTCTGTGAGTTCTTTATGTCTCCAAGTCACCAGAAAAAGAAGGAAGTTATGGTGCTATCTGGAACACAGAGTTATGGCCCTGACTATGGAGGAGAAGTTAGACTACTACACCATGATGGAGGTAAGTAAGAGTATGTCTGGAATATAGGAAATCCCTTAGAGTATCTCTTAGTATTACCATGATATGATTTATGACAATGGAAAACTACAACAACCTAATTCAGGCAGGTTTACTAATGTCACAAACCCTCCAGGAATGAGGGTTAAGGTCACCTCACCACAGAGAGAAACACAAAATGTTGAGGTGCTTGCTGGAGATAAAGGGAATATTACATGTGTAGTGAGAGCAAGTAATTCTAAATACCATCTATGACCTTGTGACTGCTACAGAAATGAGAAATGAATGGTTTCTCAGGTTGTCATGAATATTTGTTCCTTATTTGGTTATGAAAATGTTTGTATGTGCATATATATAACACAATACCTTTGTTACATGACAAGATGTATTGACTTTGTATTTGGTATTTAAGTGTTGTTAACTTTACATCAAAATATTTAGGGTCTGAGGTATCATTGAAAAGAGTAAATGCCCCTCTCAAGGATTTTACCTCCTGTTCAGGGAAAGAGGTTAGTAAATTGTTTATTGCATGCAGGATAGCTATGTCATGGTCGGAAGAATTGTGACTTTATTATTGTCTTTAATGGAGATTAATAATTTTAAGGAGATATGTATTGATGTAAAGTTGTCAAGGGGTGGATTTGTGATGGTTAATTTTATAATAGACCACAGGGTGCCCAGACATGTGGTTAACAATTATTTTAGATGTTTCTGTGAGGACACTTTTAGATAAAATTGACCTTTAGGTTGGTAGACTGAGTAAAACAGATTGCCTTCATAAAGTGGGTGGGCCTTATCCAATCAATTGAAAGACTGAATAGTACAAAAAAGCACAACTGTCCTCTGAGTAAAAGAGAATTCTTCTTGAAGCCCTTTAAACTGGAACATTGGATTTTCCTATTTCTATAACAGACTGAAGTCCTTTGAACTCAAACTAGGACATTGACCCTGTAGATTTTTTACTCACCAACCTCCATAACTGCATTGAATGATTTCTTATTTCATATATTGTGTATATATATGTATATATAATACTTACACACACATATATAATATTTTATGTATAGTGTATCATATTGGTTCTGTTTCTCAGAAGAATCCTGATTAATACAATATTCAAATCAAAGTCAGAGAGGAAATCTTAAAAGAAGGCAGAAGGAGGAAAACATATTACCTTGAATACCTCATCAGAAACCAAGCAAACAAAAGTGAATGAAATAAGATAAACTATTGGAAGAAGTTTCCACACACACACCCCAAACTAGAATTCTATACCCAACAAAATATCCTAGAAGGAGAAATAAAAAATTTTCTTAGAGAATGACTTAGTGAATTCATTGAGAGCTGATCTGCCTGCAAGCAATATTAAAGTAAGCTCTTCAGGGAAATAAAGAACAAAGTTCTCCAAGAAAAACAAAAATGACATTAAATAAAATAATATAAAATGTTCAAATAAACCCAGAGAAAGACAGAAAAAAAGGAAGAAAGATACAAAGAATACATGCAATGAATAGAAAATAGTTACAAACATGGTACATAATGATCTAAGTATATCAATAGTCAATTTAAGTGGGAGTTGTATAAATACACCAAATAAAAGTCAAAAAGTAACATATGGATTAAAAAACAGAGAAAACTATCTATCATCTATAAGAAACTCACTTTAAAGACTAATAAATTAGAATAAAGGAATGGAAAGAGATATATCATGCTGATACTAATCAGAAGGAAGCTGATAAACCTATGTCAGTATCAGACAAAGTAGATTTTAGAGCAAGACACATTTACAGGGACAAAGAGGGCATGACATAATGATAAAGGAGTTATCAAAGAGGATATGATAATCTTAAAACATGTATGCACCTAACAACAAAGCACCAAAATATGTACGACCAAAGCTGACAGAACTAAGGGGAGAAATAGACAAATCCACTATTATAGTTACAGACTCCAATACCCCTCATTCAGTATTTGATAGATCAAGCAGGCAGGAAGTAAATAAGTTGACCTGAGCATCCCTGTTAATCTTTTTGACATTTACAGATATTCCATCCAACAACAGTCAAATACACATTTTTCTCAAGTGGATATGAACCCTTCACTAAATAGACCATATTATGTGCCATAAAAATACCTTAACAAACTTAAAAAATAAAAATCTTAGAAATTATTTTCTTAGGGAATTGGGAAAATAAGCTAAAAATCAATAACAGAAAGAGATGGAAACTCCCAAAGTATTTGAAAACTAACCATCACCCTCCAAAATAATATATGGGTCAAAGAGTTCTCAAGAGAAATTTTAAAATATATTGAACTAAAATACAATTAAAATGCAACTTATCAAAACTTATAGAATGCAGTGAAAGCAGTACATGAGAAAATCAAGACTCAAACTATACTTCTACCTTAGGAAATTAAAGAAAGAGGAGCATATTAAATCTAAATTGTGCATAAAAAAGAAAATAATTATTACAGCAAAAATCAATATAATTTTAAATACACACCTCTAGATGTAAAGGGAGAGGGTGGAGAACAATCTATCATGCTAATGAACTTCAAAAGAATGCTGAAATGGCAATCCTTGTATAAGACAAATTAGATTTTAAGCCAAAGACTATAATAAGAGATGAGGAAGGACACTATATCATTCTCAAAGGGTCTGTCCAACAAGAAAATCTAACAATTTTAAATATCTGTGCCCCTAACATTGGAGCAGCCAACTATATACATCAATTAGTAACAAAATCAAAGAAACACATCAAAAATAATACAATAATAGTAGGGGACTTTAACACCCCCTTCACTGAAATGGACAGATCATCCAAATAAAAGATCAACAAGGAAATAAAGGCCTTAAATGACACACTGGACCAGATGGACATACAGATATATTTAGAACATTCCATCCCAAAGCAACAGAATACACATTTTTCTCTAGTGCACATGGAACATTCTCCAGAATAGATCACATCCTGGGCCACAAATCAGGTCTCAACTAGTACCAAAAGACTGGGATCATGCCTGCATATTTTCAGACCACAATGCTTTGAAACTAGAACTCAATCACAAGAGGAAAGTTGGAAAGAACTCAAATACATGGAGGCTAAAGAGCATCCTTCTAAAGAATGAATGGGTCAATCAGGAAATTAAAGAAGAATTAAAACAATTCATTGAAACAAATGAAAATGAAAACATAATGGTTCAAAATCTGTGGGACACAGCAAAGGTGGTCCTAAGAGGAAAGTATATAGCAATATAAGCCCTTCTTAAGAAATAAGAAAGTTCTCAAAAAATACAACCTAACCCTACACCTAAAGAAGCTGGAGAAAGAATAGCAAATAAAGCCTAAACCCAGCAGAAGAAGAGAAATAATAAAGATTAGAGCAGAAATCAATGAAATAGAAACCAAATAGAACAAATCAATGAAACTAGGAACTGGTTCTTTGAAAGAATTAATAAGATTTATAAGTCCCTGGCCATTCTTACCAAAAAGAAAAGAGAAAGGACCCAAATAAATAAAATCATGAATGAAAGAGGAGAGATCACAACCAACACCAAAGAAATACTAACAATTTTAAGAACATATTATGCCAGCAAATTAGACAATCTGAAAGAAATGAATGCATTTCTAGAGATGTATAAACTGCCAAAACTGAACCAAAAAGAAATAGAGAACCTGAACAGACTCATAACCAGTAAGGAAATTGAAGCGGATATCAAAAATCTCCCAAAAAACAAGAGCCCAGGGCCAGACGGCTTCCTAGGGGAATTCTATGAAACATTTAAAGAAGAACTAAGACCTACTCTACTGAAACTATTCCCAAAAAATAGAAATGGAAGGAAAACTTCCAAATTCATTTCATAAGGCCAGAATTACCTTGATCGCGAAATCAAACAAAGACCCCATCCAAAAGGAGAATTACAGACCAACATCCCTGATGAACACGGATGCCAAAATTTTCACCAACATACTAGCCAATTGGATCTAACAGCCCATTAAAAGGATTATTTATCACAACCAAGTGGGATTTATTCCTGGGCTGCAAGGGTGGTTCAATATCTGCAAATCAATCAATGTGATACATTAGTAAAAGAAAAGAGAAGAATCATGTGATACTCTCAATAGATGCAAAAAAAAAAAAAAAAGCATTTGACAAAGTACAGCATCCTTTCTTGATTAAAAATCTTCACACTGCAGAAATAGAGGGTACATACCTCAATATCATAAGAGTCATCTACAATAAACCCACAGTCAATATCATTCTCAATGAGGAAAAACTGAGAGCTTTTCTCCTAAGGTCAGGAAATGACAGGGGTGTCACTATTACCATTGCTATTCAACATAGTACTAGAAGTCTTAACCTCAGCAGTCAGACAACAGAAAGAAATAAAAGGCATCCAAATCAGCAAAAAAGTCAAACTCTCACTCTTTGCAGCTGATATGATATTATATGTAGAAAACCCAAAAGACTCCACCCCAAAACTCCTAGAACTCATACAGGAGTTCAGTAAAGTGTCAGGATATAAAATCAATGCACAGAAATCACTGACTTTCTATACACCAAAAAGACAGAAGAAAGAGAAATTAAGGAGTTGGTACCATTTACAATTGCAATGCAAAACTATAAGATACCTAGGAATAAATCTAACCAAAGAGCCAAAGAATCTGTGCTCAGAAAACTATAGAATACTCATGAAAGAAATTGAGGATGACACAAAGAAATGGAAAAATGTTTCATGCTCATGGAATGAATGGACAAATGTTATGAAAATGTCTATGTTACCTAGAGCAATCAACACATTCAGTGCAATTGCTATCAAAATACAACCAACTCTTTTCAAAGAAATAGAACAAATAATCCAAAAATTTGTATAGAACCAGAAAAGACCCCAAATAACCAGAGGAATGTGGGAAATGAAAAGCAAAGCTGGTGGCATTACAATTCCAGACTTCAAGCTCAATTAAAAAGCTGTAATCTTCAAGACAGTATAGTACTGACACAATAACAGACAAATGATCAGTGGAACAGAATAAAGAGCCCATAAATGGACCCTCAGGTTTATGGTAAACTAATTTTCGACAAAGCAGGAAATAATGTCCAATGGAAAAAAGACAGTCTCTTCAACAAATGATATTGGGAAAATTGGACACTCACTTACAGAACAATGAAACTGGACCATTTCCTTTACTGCACACAGAAATATACTCAAAATGGATAAAAGACCTCAATGTGAGAAAGGAATCCACCAAAATCCTTGAGGACACCACAGGCAGCAACCTCTGTGACCTCAGCTGCAGCAAATTCTTCCTAGAAACATCACCAAAGGCAAAAAAACAAAAACAAAAACAAAAACAACAACAACAACAAAAAAAAAACAAGAGCAAAAATGAACTATTGGGATTTCATCAAGATCAAAAGCCTTTGCACAGCAAAGGAAACAGTCAACAAAACCAAAAGACAACTGGCAGAATGGGAGAAGATATTTGCAAGTGACATATCAGATAAAGGGCTAGTTCCAAAATCTGGAAAGAACTTATCAAATTCAGCACCCAAAGAACAAATAATCCAGTTCAAGAAATGGGCAGAAGACATGAACAGACATTTCTCCAAAGAAGACATCCAAATGGTCACCAGACATGAAAAGGGCTTAGCATCACTTGGCACCAGGGAAATAACAAATCAAAACATCAATGATATATCACCTCACACCAGTCAGAATGGCTAAAATTAACAAGTCAGGAAATGACAGATTTTGGCAAGGATGCAGAAAAAGGGGAACACTTCTGCACTGTTGGTAGGAATGCAAGGTGGTGCATCCACTCTGGAAAACAGTATAGAAATTCCTCAAAAGTTGAAAATAGAGCTACCCTATGACCCAGCAATTGTACTACTGGTATTTACCCCAGAGATACAAATGTGATTTGAAGGGGCACGTGCACCCCAATGTTTATAGCAGCAGTGTCCACAATAGCAAAGAAAAACTATGGAAAGAGCCTAGATGTCCAGCAACAGATGAATGGATAAAGAAGATGTGATATAGATAGATGATAGATAGATGATGATAGATAGATAGATAGGTGATAGATATAGTGGAATATTATGCAGCCATCAAGAAAATGATATCTTGCCATTTGCAATGATGTGGATGGAACTAGAGGGTACTATTTTTATAGCCAGATTACCTTATAGCTAAGGTAAATAAGTCAACCAGAGAAAGACAATTATCATATGACCTCCCTGATATGAGGAATTTGAGAAACAAGACAGAAGATCATAGGGGAAGAGAGGGAAAAATTAAACAAGATGATACCAGAAAGGGAGAGAAACCATAGGAAATTTAATCTCAGGAAACAAATTGAGGGTTGCTAGAGTAGGGGGCAGGGTGGGAGAGATGGAGCAGCTGAGAGATGGACACTGAGGAGGGTGTATGCTATGGTGAGTGCTGTGAATTATATAAGACTGATGAATCACAGACCTACACCCCTGAAACAAATAATACATGATAGGTTAATAATAATAAAAAAGAAATGAATGGGTTTTCATTTCTACTGATCCTGTAGTTAAAAGAATAATAAAGGAGGGGCACCTGGGTGGCTCAGTCAGTTGAGCATCTAACTCTTATTTTGGGTCAGGTCATGATCTCAGGTCATAGGACTGAGCCCTGCATCTCAGCATGGCATCTGTTTGAGATTCTCTCTCTTTCCCTCTCCCTTTTCCCCTCATCTCCTGCTCACTCTCTCTCTTTCTCTCCCTCTCTCTCTCTCTCAAATAAATAAATCTTAACAGAAATAAAAGAACAGTAAAGGAATACTCTAAACAGCTCTATGCCCAGAAATTTCACAACTTAGAGTATGAAAGTACTCGAGAAAGTGGATCAAGTCCTTGAAAAACACAAAGTGCCAACATTACGCAAGGAGAAGTGGATAATCTGGATAGATTGATTTGCACTGAACAGTATTCCCAAAAAGATATGTTGATGTCTCAAACCCTGGTATCTGTGAATGTGATCTTCTTTGGAAATAGATCTTTGCATATGTTATCAAGTTAAGTTGAGGTCATTAGAATGGGCTAGTTCAATAGGACATGTGTCCTTATGAAAACGGAAATTTGGCTATAGAAATAGAGAGATAAAAGTCATCTGAAGAAACAAAGAGATAAGGGCATGTGAAGCTGGAAATAGACTGGACTTAATACTATCACAGTCAAGGAAAACCTGGGCATACCAGAAGCTAAAGTGGCAAGGAAGAATCCTGTCCTAGAGGCTTCAGAGGAAGCACTGATATACCAATGTCTTGATTTCAGACTTTTAGCCTCTATGACTGAGATAATATATTTCTGTTGTTCAAGCCACACTGTCATGGTCCTCTGTTATGGTGGCCCTGAAAATAGATCTTCATCTATTTTCAACATTTAATCCCTAACTAATAACCTTCTCAAAATAAACCCAGATGAATTCATCGCTAAATTTTACCAAACATTTAAAGAAAAGAATCATACAAAATCTCTGTAAACTCTTCCAGAAAATAGAAGCAAAGATAACTCTTCCTAATACATTCTGTGAGTCTATCACTACCCTAAAATGAAAATCAGATGGAAATATAATAAGAAAGTAAAACTACAGATTAGTCTCTCGTAACATACATGTACAATCTTTAAAAAATTATCACCAAATCTAATCTAATCATGTATAAAATAATTATGCACCACAACCAAGTGGGATTCATTCCAGGTACACAAGTCTGGTTTAGCATTTGAAAATCAATTATTGTACTCTACCACATCAACAGGCTAAAGAAAAAAATGGCATATCATATCAATTGCTATAGTAAAAGCTTCAACAAAATCCAATATGCATTAATGCCAAAAATCTCTTTGCAAACTAGAAATACAGGGGGATTTGCTCAACTTCATAATATGTCCCAAAATCCAACAATTGACATTGTACTTAATAATGACAAACAGTACTTTCTCCATATGATTGGGTACAAGAAAAAGATGTCCTCTTGTACAGCTCATAATCAGCATATTTCTATAAGTCCCGGCTAGTGCAGTAAGACAAGAAAATAAAATAAAAAATACTTCTAAAGGTTAAAGAGAAAAGCAAAAGACCTAAATTAACCAGCAAGTAGTGAAGATGAATAGATAGGAAAGATTCACACCACTTAATTTCAAGACTTCTATAGAACAATACTAAGCAAGACAGTATGGACTGAGTGAGAAAATAGAAACAAAGATCACTGGAACAGAATAGAGAGCCCAGAAATGGACCCATGTAAATACAGTTAATTGCAGTTTAACAGATGAGCAAAGACAATTCGATGGGAAAAAAGCAGACTTTTCAACAAATTGTTATGAAAAAATTGGACATCTGTATGCAAAAACAATTTGCAGACATTATACCTCTCACAAGTGTCAAAATGAATCATAGACCTAAGTGTGAAATGCAAAACTATAAAACTTCTAGAAGAAAGTATGGGGGAAAGTCTAAGTAGCCTTAGGTTTGTTAATAAATTTTAGGAATGCAGAAAGAACAGTTCAATAAAAATTGATATGTCAAACTTTATTAATATTAAAGTCTTCTGCTCTGTGTAAGATGCTATTTAAAAAATAAAAAATAATAAGCCATAGACTGGGATATAATATCTGGAAAACACATATCTGACAAATGATTTATATCCAAAATATGCAAAAACCTCTGAAAACTCAATAATAAGAAAACAAAAAACCTGATTAAAAAATAGGTAAATCTCTGAACAGACACGTCTCCAAAGAAGTTATACAGATGGCACATAAGTGTATGAAAGAATGTTCAATATTGTCATTAGGCAATTGGAGTTTATTTATTTATTTATTTATTCTATAAAGAGTTTTATTTATTTATCTGACAGAGAGAGAGACAGCGAGAGCAGGAACACAAAGGAGGGATGGAGGGAGAGGGAGAAACAGAGTTCCCCACTGAGCAGGGAGCTTCACATGTGGCTCAATCCCTGGACCTGAAGTTTAAACAAAATGTGATACTACAGCTATTAAAATATTAAGTATTAAGATACTATCAAAATGGATAATACCTAAAAAGTTGACAGTACCAATTGGTGGAAAAGATAAAAAGCAACAGGGATTTTTATGCATTCGTGATGAGAATGCAGGATAGTAGAGCCACTTCGGAAGACAGTTTGGAGATTCCTACAAAACTAAATACAGTCTTATCATATTATCCTGCAATCATACTCCTAAATATTTACCCAAGTGATTTAAAATGCATGTTCACATGAAAACTAAAACATGAATTTTTTAACAGCTTTATTCATAATCTTCTCAAACTTAAAAAAAAGTAATACTCTTTAATAGGTTATAGATAAAGAAATGGAATATTATACAGTGAAATTAGCTATCAAGTTACAAAAAGACATAGATATTAAATGCATATTGCTACAATTAAGAAGTCTGTCTGAAAATACTACATATGTAGGATTCCAATTATCTGACTAAAGGCAACACTACAGAGATCACTCTTTGCCTTGGGTATGGGAGAAGGAGGGGCAGTTAATATAGGTAAAGTACAGAGATTTTATCTGACATTGGAAATATTATGTATGGTACTGATTTGTTGGATTACATATTTTTTCAAACCTCATAGTACTTTATAGCACAGAGATTGAATGGATCTCAAAAATTCAAATAAAAGTTATTTAGGAAACTTGGGCCTTTGGGGATTGAATGCAGAATGTGACAAAACAATCTAGCTGTATTAAAAATATAGGAACTAACCTCAGTCAGGGGTAAGTGAAACATTTCTGACCTAAGAAACTTTGCAAGTGAGTGGGCTGTATGAAACATAAATAAGATAAACGGGACATAGCATGGCACCCTACTTGAAAAAAATAGTTTCCCATGGGATTTGGGTTAACAGTTCTGTTACCACTACACACAAATACTAAAATCAAGCAAATAAGCACATTAATGACAGGTGGTGGATTACAAGTTTCTCACTGCTGGAGAGGCAGGTCACAGAAAATCTAGTGAGTAGTCTAGAATGATCCACATGGTAACGCATTAGAGTTGAAGACATCAGTATGAACTCCTGTTTAGTTTAGAATAGATCCACTTGGTTACATACAGAAATAATTATAGATAATTCTGTATGCTGGAGTTCTTTGCTCTTTGAGTTGAGAGGGTCTAGAAACAGCAACACCCAAGTAGTAATGAGCACATCTACTACTCATAACTTGGTTTTTAATATCATACTATAATAAAAACAAAGCAAAGAGCAAAAACAAAACAACAACAACAATAATAAAAAACCCCAGAGCTTCTTAGAGAGATAGAGGTTTATAGGACAAAGGCAAAGAGACATACAAAATGAGCTTAGAGTTTTTAGCATGAAAAAGTGAGGAAATCCTTGAAAAAAATTTTAAAATAATTGAATAAAAACCCAAGCCCATAGTGATGGAAATGTCAAAAAGATACAGGATCCAACTGAAACAGCTCCCAGCAGTCAAAGCTGAAAAATATTTCATATACAATATATAAAATTATATATATAATATAATATATAATTATAGCCCAAATTATAAAATAAATACCCATGAGTCCATACTAATATAATAATTGGACAAAAAGGTGATAGATGATGATAGATAGATAGATAGATAGATAGATGATTGATAGATGATGATAGATGATAAATTAGAAAGAGAGAAAAACGATGATAGATAGATAATAGATAGATAGGTGATAGATAAAGTAAACGGGGGATAGATAAATTTTCCATGCAGAAGAATACCAAATAATGTATGGAGATTCTCTGCCCTCAAGCTGGTGGATCATATGTCTTCACCCCTTGAGTGTGGGCTGTACATAGTGACGTTCTTTCATATTTTTTAAAGATTTTACTTATTTATTTGAGACAGAGAGAGCACAAGCAAGGGATAGGGGTAGAGGAAGAAGGAGAAGGAAACTCTCCGCTGAGCAAGAATCCCCATGCAGGACTTGATCCTAGGATTCCAGGATCATGACCTGAGCTGAAGGCTGATACTTAACTGACTGAGCCACCCAGGTGCTCAGTGATGTTCTTTCAAACATGTATGTGAAGCAGGGGACAAAGAGTAAGTTTAGAGTAGTGCCTAATGTCAAACTCAACAGTCCTAAGTCATGTTGATAGTAAGTATATTTAAAATGACAATATGTGAATGCCAATTTATCCTTGTGGTCTTCCCCCCAAAAAACATATAACCCCAGCAGAATTCTGAGAACAACCCTTAACAAATCCCATTTGTGAGACTTTCTGTAAGATACCTGACCAGTCCTCATCAGAACTGTCATGGTCTTCAATAACCTGAAAAGTCAATCCAAGAGTTGCTTAAGGAGACATGATGACTAAATGGAATGTGGTGTCCTGGATGGAATCCTGGGACAGAAAACAGACATTAGATAAAAGCTAAAATGTGAACTTTAGTTAATAATAGCGCATCGATATTGGTTCATTGGTTGTAACACATGTACCACACTCATGCGAGATGTAGGGAAACCGGTATGGATTCTATGGAAATTCTCAGAGCTATTTTTGTAGTTTTCTGTAATTTTGCCAAATGTTTCTAAAATGAAAAGTTTATTTAAAAAATAACAACAACAAAAAACTCTGGTCTTGACTAAAAGTGTACTTCCTGCAGCAGATTTGGAGGGTGTGCATATCCATGAAAGAACACAGTAAGGGTAGGTACCACAGCTCTGGAAGCTGCGAGTACTTTCTGGCCATTTAGGACATTACTTTCCATAGACAATTCCACTGTAAAAGAGTAGCCGAACGGGACTAGAGGAGTAAGTCTATAATAGGGGATCCAAGGAATCATCATTTTAATTTACACATTCTTACAATTCTTTTGAAATTGGCCCTTCTCTTTTATAGTCCTCATTTCCCTTGTTCTTGCCTTTTTAAAGGATTATCAAATATTTGTTACAATTCCATTTTCTTCAATTAACTTGCTAGAAATCCATTACTTTACTATTATTTTCATGATTACCATGTATATTGTCACACATGTCCTTGACTTTTTACAGCAGGATATAAATTTTTACTTTTACCTCCATGTCTGCATTGCAAGAAGCTCAGAACCTTATAATTAAATTATTAATTAATTTAATTATTTAGAGAGAGAACAGAGGCAGGGAGGGGCAGGAAGAGAGGGGGAGAGAGAATCTCAAGCAGCTCCATGCTCAGCACAGAGCCTGATGAGGAGCTGGATCCCAGGACCCTGAGATCATGGCCTGAGCCCAAACCAAGAGTTGGATACTCAAGCAACAGGGCTACGCAGGCACCTCTGAACCTCAGAACCTTTATATAACATTTATCCCGCTGTTGTCATATCATCAGTCAGGCATTTTAGTTTATGCATATTCTGAAAAGTCAGTATTAGTTATATTTACACACATTTTTGTCCAGTACTCTACTCCTTATTTTTTCTTGAACTTTATTAAAGTTGTATTTTCAGGTGTTATCATTTTCCTACAATCTAAAGAATTTTCATTGATAGCAGTGCAAGTCTCCTGGTTTCTAATTCAACCTTCATTAACATGAAACATTTTGAAGGTTATTTTTCTAGGTAGCCAATTTTAGGTTAGCAGCTCTTTTTTCCTGCTCCAGTACCTTTTTTTTTTAATATTTTATTTATTTATTTGACAGAGATCACAAGTAGTCAGAGAGGCAGGCAGAGAGAGAGGGAGGAAGCAGGCTCCCTGCCAAGCAGAGAACCCGATGCAGGGCTTGATCCCAGGACTTTGGGATCATGACCGGAGCCGAAGGCAGAGGCTTAACCCACTGAGCCACCCAGGCACCCCACCAGTACCTTTAAAAAAAAAAAAAAAAAAAAAGCATAACTTTTCTTCTGGCCTCTATCATTTCTTCTCAGAAATCAGTTATTCACTTTATTGTTTCTCCATTGAAGATGGTGTTTTCTTCTATTTTCTTTAAAGATTTATTTATTTACTGGTGAAAGAGATATCATGAGCTGAGGGAGGGGCAAAGGGACAGGGAGAGAATCCTCAAGCAGACTCCTTGCTGAGCACAAAGTTCAAAGTGCAGCTCTATTCCAGGACCCTGACATCATGACCTGAGAAGAAATCAAGAATTGGCCGCTTAACTGACTGAGCCACCCAGGTGCCCTAATACTGTATTCTTTCATTCTGACTGCTTTTACTTCAGTATTTGGCATTGGATGTGTTAATTGTGTATGTGTGTCTGTGCATTTGTATTATTTATGTTTCCTGGTGTTTATAAGACTTAATGAGTCTGTATGCCAAATCTTCCATAAATTTGTGAAATTCTTAGTTATTCTTTGAATAATAATTTTTCTGCCTTCATTCTTTTTAATCCTGAGATTTGTACATGTAAGAATGTTGGAAACTTGGGGGGTTTTATTTTATATGGATTTAGGATATATTCAGCTGTTTTTCCAATATTTCTCTCTCTTCTTCAGTTTGAATATTCTTCTTAATTCTTTCAGTTTACTGATTCTGTAATCTGTTATATCTAATCTGCTGTTGAACCTATCCACTGGATTCTTAATTTTGGTTGTTACATATTTCATTTCTAGACTATCCTTTTAATTCTTTATGTTTTCAATGTTTTATAAAAATTTTTTCTCTTTTCATGTATTTTGTCTAGTTTTTCTCCTTAATTCTTTTAACATATCAATCACAGTGATTTTAAATTCCTTGGATGCTGCTTCATTATCTGGATCAATTCTACATTTGCTTTTACTACCTAGATTTTTTTCCCTGATTTGTGGTTTGTATATATTTCTAAATGTATTTTTACATTTTTACATTTTTCTACCAGACATTGTACATATAAAACTGATGATGTTGCCTTCCAACAGAGAGGATCCCTCCTTTCTTAGTAAGCGTAGACAGTACGTTTCTCTGGCCACTAATTGAGACAAGCTGGAGCTGAGTAACAGCTTGAATTAAATTCAGTCATCCTCTGTTACCTCTGCTATAAGGACTTTTGACTGAGGTTCTGGTACTTCTCTGCCTATGAAGCCCTGAAAGGCTGCAGGATATCCTACTCTTCCCTTTAGATGCTCTCAGCATAGCTCCTAGGTCTGCACTATGTGCAGCTTCACAAATTATAAGATATATTCAGAGAATTGAGCCATATGTTTGAAGCAAGCCTCTCCCTCTGGTTTGGCTTTTTGCATCCTCGTTTTGCAAGACCATGCAGGGTTTTATTCTGCTTTCCAACAATGTGTTAGTTTTCTAATGCTGGGGAAACAAATTACACCCTTAGCAGCTAGTAACAAAGGAAATCTACCATTCCATAGTTCCACAGCTCAGAAATCTGGCAGGCCTGTTTTGTTTCTATGCTCCAGATCCCATAAGACCAAAATCAAGATATTTCCCAGCCAAGGGGATAAGTCCCTTCTAGTCTCATTCAAGTTATTGGCAGAATTCAGCTCCTGGTGGCTTTAGGACTGAGGTCTCCTTGCTGGCTCTTGGCCAGGGGCTGTTCTCAGCTTCCAGAAGCTCTCCACAGGCCCTGGCTTATGGCCCCATTTCTCCATCTTCAAAGCCAGAAACTGTGACTGAAGTTCTTCTGACATTCAAATCTGACTTTCACTGACCTGCCTTTCTTTCTCCACTGATTGCCTCTTACTTTTTGATCTTTCTGGATGTTCAGGGAAGGATTATAGAGTCACAATGTCAACATTTTCTTTAGAACAAACTTTCCAGGCATCTCTTAATTTTAGAATCTTTGTCAACTAAGAAAGAAAGAGAAGAATTTCCTAAATTACCAAATCCTAATGACTTTTTTTTTTCCTTGCAGATATTCCTTTTATTCTACTCTTCTTTCATTTTACTCTAAGTGGCAAAAAGAAACCAGACTGCCTCTACTACACTTTGCTGGTAATCTCCTCAACTGAGTATCTAATTTCATTATTTACATGCTCTGCTTTCCCTAGAACTGCAGGGCATGATTCCTTTAAGCTTTCTGCTGGTGTGTAACAAGGATCCCTGTTTCTAGTAACATGCTTCAATTCCTGTTCAGATCTCAACAAGCAGCATCTTTAACATTCATATATCTACCTATATTTCTATTTAAGGGAATCTGGGCTTTGTTTATCCCAATCTTCAGAATTCATCCAGCCTCCCCTGTGCCCAATTTCAAATCCACTTCCCGTTTTAGATATTTGTTATAGCAACACCCACTCATGACATGAAAATTTGTATTTGATTCCTATTGCTGTCATTAAAAAAAAAAATCACAAATTTAGAAACTTGAAATAATACCCATTTATCTCACAATGGTATAGGTTATAAATCTAGGCCTACCATGGCTCATGTAGTTCTATGCTTTGGGCTTCAGAAGGCCAAAATCAAGGTGTCTTTCAATCAAGGCCTCTTTCAAGTTGATAGCAGAATTCAGGCCCTTCGAGCTGTAGATCTGAGGTCCCTGTTTTCCTGCTGGCTGTGGGCAGGGGTTGCTCTCAGTTTAAAGGGTGTTGCGACCCTTGGCTTGTGGCCCTCTTCCTCCATCTTCAAACACAGCAATGGTGAACCAGGTCCTTGCATGTGTAAGACACTCTCCCACCTCTCTTCTGCCTCACCTACTCTCTGCATTCCTGTTTTGCCACATTTTTTTCTGACAGAATCTTCTGTCTTGCTTTCCTAATATTATGAGTTTAGGTGATTGCACTCGGCTCATTTGGATAACCCAAGATAACCTCCCTTCTTTAAAGTCAGTTTATGTCTAATCTTAATTACATATATCAAGTTCCCTCACAGTAGCACCCAGATGGGGATTTGATTGAACAACCAAGGATTGGAGCCACAGAGGTCTTCAGAATTCTGCCCACCATGAAAGCCTCCACCTTCCCTCTTTAGCCTCTAGAGCAGGCTTAGAAATCAGCAAGCATTTCAAGAATAAGATGAGACACTTTTTCTAGGTTGCTCAGAACCCCACCCCACCCACCACATCCCTTCCAACCCCTACCCCCGCCATTCCCATTTGATGGCCCAAAATTTGTTTGCTTCCTCCCCTTCCCTCTCCACCCCACCCCACCTCCAGGGCTTTTTAAGGCTAAGCCCAATTCCTGCCCCTCAGGCCCATAACTGACAAGTGGCCCTGGGAAGGTAGGAAGAGAACTACCAACATCTCACTAATAGCTCATCTGGGAAGGATTTTTCTCTCTGGAATTGTATTTCATCTAGTTTTCATTGATTCCCTAACAACCTGAAGCCTTTAAAATTAGTTTTTGTAAATTATCTGTTTTTCCCCCTAGAGGTTACAAAAGGGACCTTCTCTGGTGCAATCAACTCTATACCACCCAGAAGGGATCCTCCACAAAAAATGACTTTTTTTTTTTTTTTTCTTAAGCTAAGTAGAGCAGGTCTCTTAGTGCTGACTTGTCAAATAACTTCAGGGTACTATTAGCCTAGTTATGAAAGTTTTCCTCTAAATATAACTTTCTTTTAAGTATTAAGGGCACCCATAAATAATGTTTTTTATTACTAAAAATACTAATTAGGTTTAGGCTCATAGATCTTTCTCTCTCCTGCTTTCTGTAACTTCCATGCCAGTGCAGGCTTTTTATCTTAGAAAATATATATGAAATAATTTCTTTGTAATCCTCCTAGCATTTAGCTTATGTCCAGTATCTCGACAAGTTTTCAAACACAGTTTTATTTTTTCGTGCAGCTGAAGAAACAAAGATTTATTAGGACACGTGGAAGAAAGGGATGTTACCTGTATATTTTCTAACATTTTAAGAAATGTTTTTGGAGGCTGTTGTACTTCTGAGTACAAAATCTGAAGACTGATTGAAGGTAGTCATGTGAAATAAAGTTTTTGGTAATTATCATCATCATCATCATCATCGTCATCAGAGCAGTTAAGAGAAAAGAAACTACTCAAGGAACAATTCACAGGAATCTGATTCTGCCAACAAGTAAAATTTTGCAGTCACTACCGCTGGAATTGTCACTCTTGGCCAAATGGGTCCACATCACCTATGTGGTTTTGAGTAGCAACCTACACTAGTTAAACACTAGGAATCTTCCTAATCTAATATTTTATGAGTTATTTATTAAGCACAGGGTGTTGCTAAAGAAAGAGGGTTGTACCAATTGCAGGTGGGAAAGGAAGGAGTGGGAAGAAATAAAATGCTCTTCAATATGCAGAAATATGTTGAATATATATTTATGCTTATAAACATATTTAATTTATCTAATATATACATATATGTGAATATATATGCATATATATGTTTACCCACACATACACATGCACATATATGCATACCTTACAGTTTACTTTTATATGCAAAAGAGGTTAAAGTTTACATATTATTCTGTGAACTGATTTTCCCAGTCAATACACAGAGTTCTCATATTATCACATATTTTTCTATAACTTTATTTTTTGTGGCCATGAAATACTTTATTGGACTGAATTTTCCATAATTTATTAAGCAAAACTACCTTAATTGGATATGTGGCTTATGTCTAATTTTTATTTTTTAAGGAATGGTAAAAATTGACAGACTTTACAGATATCTTTATTTATCCAGCAACTTTGCTATTATAGTATCATTTTCAAACTGCATTATCCAAGTGGATTATAATGGAGCATTTTTCACATGCCATTAATAATTTTTTAACAGATTATTTGAACAATGAATCATTCTTTTGAATCATATGTAAATGGCAGGCCCCATGAGCTCTGGCTCCCTTGAGACACACCAGATTGTGCACAGCTGACCCATGAAGGAACAATACCAGAGCACTTCACACTATCAGGCAATAGCCTTGGTATTCCCTTGTGAGGAACAAATACTCACACAAAAAAAGTTTATTGCTTTTATTTTAGTATTTTATGTACTTAACATTTACAAAAAAAACATTTTCTGTATAAAAGGACTTTTATACATAAATTATTTCTACTTAATTTTCATGAAACTGCACTATCACCATGAAAACAGAGTTTCCAATTAAATTATTTTTTCCCCTGGTTTAACATTACATGGAAGTTTCTATGAGTGAAAGGCTAAAACTTTTACTTGGGTTTAGTGCTTCTCTAGTGTCTGCATGAGGTTCAGCCTTTGTTAACCCATACATTTGATCACATAACCATCCAGGAGATTGACAGAACTAAAACAATTCTGAAGAATTTGAGAACTGAGACATAACTAAAATGTGGAAACCCATTGTCTTACATCTAATTTCCTAAAAGAAGAGCCTGAGATAGATTCTTGAATAAGTAATTTTGGAGAGGGAGGGTGAGGGAAACAAGATAGGAGGAAGAAAGTGAGTGAGAATATGCTCTCAATTCATCCTATTAATGGTGCTACAAAATTGCGTCCACCCTGAGTGAAGGAACTTTTATATCCTCAAGTCACCAAACATTGGCAAGTGGATTCTTTAGGGGTGAGTGAGGGGAAATAGCATTGCTGGGGAGGTGGTTCCTATTCAGCAAGAGATGGCTCCTCTGGAGAACAGAGTTTCAGAGCTATTGGCCCCCAACACTCAGTGCCCTACCTGAGCAGAAAACCGATAGCAACTACTACAGTCCAAAATTTGCTTCACTTAAATCCACCTTTTTCTTAGATTGGGCTTATTTTAGGATTCCAGTTAATTGTAATTTCTCAGAAACTTAAAGGGCAAGTGTTTCTGGGACAAACTACAAGCACCATTACTACATTCCTGGACCATAATAAATACTCTTAACTCTTCTGCCATTCATTCTAGATTCCCCTTCTCTATGGCTAGTTGATCAAGTTGTCTTGCTTCATGGAATGACCCAATCCTTTATTTCTGAGAGGTCTGAGTTTGGGACATCATGCCCTTATCAGTCATGGTTCTTGGATTTGCCCATTTATAGTTATAATAGGTTACAGAATAATCAAAATATTATCTTTACTTTTTTTTAAAACATTCATAGTTTATTAATTGTCTCATGAAAACATTCCCTATCACCACAGAAAAAGCCACTGCAGCATCTTTACTCTATTGTCCAATCTTCAGCTCACTTTTTGCCAGCACCAACATTGGCTTTTGCAGTCCTCTGACTTTCTTCATTCTGTTCTTGCATTCCTTTTACTGTTTTCTTCATCTCTTTTTCTTCTCATACAGGCCATGTCTTGCAAGTATATGTTTGGGTCCATTTTTCTTTACATAATCCAAGGAATCATAAATCGTGCCGAAGTCAGTTGTCTTGCCACCACCAAAATGGGTTCTGAATCCAAACCCAAATATGACATCTGGTGGTGGTCTTGAACTTTCTGGCTAGTTTTCCCTGAATTTCTGTCTTAGGTACTGTTGCCTTTCCAGGGTGAAGGACATCAATGACCATCTGTTTCTGCTGAGATAGTCCATTGCTCATGAACTTCCTGGTCCCAATAGTTTCTCTGTCATTCATGACAGCAGCTGAACGTCAAGCAGCTGGGTAGGAGAGATATAATCTCCACTGTTACTGGGGAGCCTAGTTCTGTCACAGTGTCTCCTACCATCATGCCTGTCCTATAGAGAATAACTGCCTTTGAACTACCAGTGAACAATGGCAGGTCATTCATCTGTTACATTTCCTATTGCCTTGGGACACAGAGTATCTCTGGGAATTATTCAGGAAGAAAGTTACCTGGTAGATTCTCTGAATTTACATTATAGATATATTATAGCATGCCTACTGCATGGAGTATTTTGAATCCTTCCTTCACAGTCTCTCACAGTTTCTACTTAATGTGGAACATTGTTTCTTCTAAGGTTTTAAGTGTCATCCCAGTGGTGTATGAAATCCTTTACCTGAGGAACTTGCCAGTGTGTTAAATCCTATGTCATAGTAGAGTGCCCCCATATCAATACATTTGTCATCTAGATTTATATTCAGCCTCCCCTGAAACAACGTCTATACCTAGACACTGTCTCCTTGTTCCTTATGGAACATGCTAATCATCCATGTTGTCCTATATGTCATAAGTTTATTCCTTTTTATTGTTGGGTATTAAGTATCCCATGATGTATATAGAGAGACCACTCTTTGTTCACACACACACACACACACACACACACAGAATTGGTTATATTTGTCTCTAAATGTTGAACCTATAATACATATTATTATTATATGTAATTCCATTAGATATTATATAAACCAATGGAATTTTATAAAATAAAAGAATTGGTTTTTTTCTATGAAAAACAAATTTTCTTGGAAAAATAAATGAAAGAGTTATTTTTATTTTTTTTTAATATCCCTTCTAAATGAGGAATGGGCAGAGGCAGATGTAGCATGAAGGAAATGAAGCTTAGTTTTTAGGGTCTTACCTTTAAGTGTATGGTGTAGGAATGGGGCAGACGTTGAGATCTAGCTAAGGGGTTGTTTAGTTGGGGGCACATTTTTTTGGGTTTCATGTAGTACATTTGTGTTGTCTGAAATCAGACTCTGTTTGCACAAATGTAGAGTTATTGTTAACTACCCTGTTAAAAGGATACTTCCAAGAGTACTTTGTATTGTCTCACCACGCATCACAAATACATGGGGATTTGTCTCCTGGTGCTTGGAGCCAGAAGTATGTGGGTAGATCTGAAATGTATAAAGCCAGAAGCTGGTAAGTAGAAAGATTTCCAGGTCCTTAGACCTGTCAAAAATCCTATAATCTCACAATCACAAGAGCATACTGAAAGCGTGGTTAATGTATATTTACAATTCATAGAGTATTTAAGATTAATCACTTCTCCAGAAAACTCAAATTGTCCTACATAAATCTGAGAGTAATGCTAAATATGTTTATGCCATAACCAATAATGAATTGTAAAGCTAAAAGCTCCATAATAAAGAGAAAATTTCAATTAATAATTCTAGAGGAAAGATTAGTGATCTATCTATTCTCTTTTCAATCAGAGATACTACAAACGTATTGTCATATGAAGAGGTAATCAAATTATGTAGCCCAAAATATAAAACCAAATATAGATTTATGCTGAAAAGTTGATTATTTAAAAATTACTTTTGGGCAATTTAGTAATTCTGTAGTATTTATCAGCTCCATGAAAAATTCTAGTTTGCTGTGATTATTTTTCTCCTTCTAAATAAACATTCACTTTCTTACCAAATTATGTTTCTACAAATTTGTATTAGTTTTCTTTTTTTTTTTTAAATATTTTATTTATTTATTTGAGAAAGAGAATGAGCTAGGGACTGGGGGAAGATAAGGGAGGGCCAGTGAGGGAGAGGGAGAAGCAGACTCCCCACTGAGCAGGGAGCCTCCTGCGGGGCTTGATCCCAGGAGCTTGGGATCATGACCTGACCTGAAGGTAGATGCTTAACCAACTAAGCCACCCAGATACCCCTGTATTAGTTTTCCTAAACAGATCACACAATTATATGAGTTTCAAGACCCATAAAATTTGCATTCACTCTATAAACAGGACAACAGTAAATTTTGGGAAGAAAAATTATAAGATTATGAAGGCATCTATATTCAGCAAACTTCACAGGTCTTTAAAATTCTTATTCTACTTTAGGTCTGTAAAATTTTGATCAACAGCAATATTCAAAAAAAGTCTTGACTCTGCAACACAGGATTCGTAAATGAACGTAAAGTAGTATCTTGATATACAACAAAATGTTTAAAGCTATGTATCAGTTTTAAAGATTCCCTGCCTTAAATAATTTAAATGTACTGATTCAATTCATGATCAGTATTACCCTAGATAAGAGCTGACCTACTACAATACAACTATGGAGTTTTTACCATTGACAGATACTTCTCATCCTTTTGACATGTTATCTCATTTCATGGGAGGCCCAGAGTGACTTGGAACCCCCTTCTCTCCAATAGCCATCCTTCTCAAAAAACACCACAAAAATCTTAGTAAATGTAATCTGAGCGCACACACCCACACATCAAGCTGAGGGGCATATTGTCTTTCTCAAACTTCTGTTACTCAGAATTTGTGAACTTCCACTGATTTAATTTAGTTTTTTTACAACCTGAAGTTGCACAGGGAGAAAGAAACTGAAATGTATGGGTTACAAAATAACTTGCTCAAATTTATGACAGGTGGAGGAAAGATAAGCTGGAATCGGACTACAGGTCTGCTTGACCCCAAATGTCATTCTACTCCTGAGGGTCTCCCCAGTTCCAGTTTCTCATGGTTACCCCCTTCACCTCACTGGCATGTCCTTATCCTTCTATACCTGCTCAACATGATTTGGTTTCATCCTTAAACAACCACTGAGTTTGGTTCTTTTCTTTTTCTTTTTTTTAAGATATTTTTTACTTATTTGACAGAGAGAGAAAGAGAGAGGGAGGTCACAAGTAGGCAGAGAGGCAGGCAGAGAGAGAGGGGGAAGCAGGCTCCCTGCTGAGCAGAGAGCCCGATTCGGGGCTTGATCCCAGGACTCTGGGATCATGACCTGAGCCAAAGGCAGAGTCTTTAACCCACTGAGCCACCCAGGTGCCCTTGAGTTTGGTTATTTTCCTTGTTTTAGTCAGTTCCAGCTGCTGTAACAAAGTATCACAGTCTCAGGGGCTTATAAACAACAGAAATGTATTTCTCACAGCTCTACAGGCTGGAAGTCTGAGATCATGGTGCCAGCAAGGTTGGGTTTTGGTGAGACACTTTTTCTGGGCTGCAGACTGATGGCTTATTGTGTCCTCACTTAGCAGAGAACACAGAGAGGGATCCCATGTCTTGACAGTTTTAAAAACTAAGGGCATTCCCAAGGGGATGTGGGTGAGGGAATGGGTGAAATAGGTGAGGGGAATTAAGAGTACGCTTATGATGAGTGCTGAGTAATGTATGGAATTATTGAATTACTATGTTGTACACCTGAAACTGATAAAACCCTGTATGTTAACTATACTAGAATAAACATATTTTAATTAATTAATTAATTAATTAATTAATATCAGGTCATTAATTCCATTCATGAGGTCTTTACTCCTATGACCTAATTACCTATAAAGGCTCTACCTCCAAATACCATCACATTGGGGAACATAAAATTTCAACATATAAATTTTGCAGGGACTCAAACATCCCATCCATAAAAGCTTTAACACCAAAATTGGTAAGAGTGAACTCAATGAATTAGTTGGATAACTTGGGATGCCTGCATGGCTCAGTTGGTTAAGCCGCTGCCTCTGGCTCAGGTCATGATCCCAGCATCCGGGATTGAGTCCCACATCAAGTTCTTTGCTCAGCGGGAGCCTGTTTCTCTCTCTGCACCTGCCTGCCAGTCTGCCACCTTGTGCTCTGTCTCTGTCTCTCTCTCATTCAATCTCTGACAAATAAATAAATAAATAAAATCTTAAAAAGAAATATTTGGATAATATTTGTTGATATGATATATATGTCTTCATGTTTTCTTGCATTCTAAGAGAATACAGAGAATATACCTGCATACTTGATATATTCACAAAGGTCTTCTACCTTCCCCACTAACATCTTGAACATTTCTTGCAAATATAAATTAAATTGAAATAAGATGTTAGAATAGACAAAAAAGCCACAACTATCCCAAATAGCACAAATATTTATTAGACATTTCTTTGTGCTTTCATTTAAAACACTTTTCCACTTATTGATAAAAATTGCTATCATTCATTTATAGAGCTCTTACTACATTAGAGACTCTATGCTATATACTTTATGCAAATCATCTCAGTATTTTAGCAAGTTGGTGATCTAGCTAATAACCTACTGAATGTGGATCAGGTTTCTGATTCTAATCTTTGAAACATTTTACAACTCAGTAAGTTGTAAATAACTGACAACAATGCAATTTCTGTCTATATGCATACAAATTCATTTTTCTTTCCTTCTCTGTCATGAAAGCGCCATTTTTGTATCTATGTGTAAATTTATTTCAACAGCTACTCCATTTTCCCTTAAGATCTTTCATATGATATAACCTTTGAATTGGACACAACATCGTATCAATTCCTTCATTACTGAATTAAATAAAGTCTTTAATATGTGTTCATTTTATATATGAGTTGTGACTTGATTTCTTTTAGAAAATTATTCTTTAACAAAATATAATCTAGCCTGTATGTTTTAAAAAGAAACTTGATAAAATCTTCTCCTGATTTCTGAGTTCTCTGACTCCCTCTCACCACCCTGTATAATTTCTTTTTTTTTTTATTTTAAATTTTTTATAAGCATATATTTTTATCACCACGGGTACAGATCTGTGAATTGCCATGTTTACACACTTCACAGCACTCACCAAAGCACATACCCTCCCCGATTGCTGTCCATACACCACCCCCCTTATCCCAACCCCCCTCCTCCCAGCAACCCTCAGTTTGTTTTGTGAGATTAAGAGTCACTTATGGTCTGTCTCCCTCCCAGTCCCATCTTGTTTCATTTATTCTTCTCCTACCCACTTAAGCCCCCATGTTGCATCGCAACTTCCTCATATCAGGGAGATCATATGATAGTTGCTTTCTCTGCTTGACTTATTTCGCTAAGCATGATACGCTCTAGTTTTTGCTTGCTGCAAATGGCAAGATTTCATTTCTTTTGATGCATAGTATTCCATTGTGTATATATACCACATCTTCTTGATCAATTAATCTGTTGATGGACATCTAGGTTCTTTCCATAGTTTGGCTATTGTGGACATTGCTGCTATAAACATTCAGGTACACGTGCCCCTTTGGATCACTACGTATGTAACTTTAGGGTAAATACCCAGTAGTGCTATTGCTGAGTCATAGGGCAGTTCTATTTTCAACATTTTGAGGAACCTCCAAGCTATTTTCCAGAGTGGCTGCACAAGCTTGCATTCCCACCAACAGTGTAGGAGGGTTCTCCTTTCTCCGCATCCTCACCAGCATCTGTCATTTCCTGACTTGTTGATTTTAGCCATTCTGACTGGTGTGAGGTGATATCTCATTGTGGTTTTGATTTGTATTTCCCTGATGCCGAGTGATATGGAGCACTTTTTCATGTGTCTGTTGGCCATGTGGATGTCTTCTTTGCAGAAATGTCTGTTCATGTCCTCTGCCCATTTCTTGATTGGATTATTTGTTCTTTGGGTGTTGAGTTTGCTAGGTTCTTTATAGATTTTGGACACGAGTCCTTTATCTGATATGTCGTTTGCAAATATCTTCTCCCATTCTGTCAGTTGTCTTTTGATTTTGTTAACTGTTTCCTTTGCTGTGCAAAAGCTTTTGATCTTGATGAAATCCCAATAGTTCATTTTTGCCCTTGCTTCCCTTGCCTTTGGCGATGTTCCTAGGAAGATGTTACTGCGGCTGAGGTTGAAGAGGTTGCTGCCTGTGTTCTCCTCAAGGATTTTGATGGATTCCTTTCACACATTGAGGTCCATCATCCATTTTGAGCCTATTTTTGTGTGTGGTGTAAGGAAATGGCCCAATTTTATTTTTCTGCATGTGGCTGTCCAATTTTCCCAACACCATTTATTAAAGAGGCTGTCTTTTTTCCATTGGACATTCTTTCCTGCTTTGTTGAAGATGAGTTGACCATAGAGTTGAGGGTCCATTTCTGGGCTCTCTATTCTGTTCCATTGATCTATGTGTCTGTTTTTGTGCCAGTACCATGCTTTCTTGATGATGACAGCTTTGTAATAGAGCTTGAAGTCTGGAATTGTGATGCCACCAATGTTGGCTTTCTTTTTCAATATCCCTTTGGCTATTCGAGGTCTTTTCTGGTTCCAAATAAATTTTAGAATTATTTGTTCCATTTCTTTGAAAAAGATGGAGGGTACTTTGATAGGAATTGCATTAAACGTGTAGATTGCTTTAGGTAGCATAGACCTTTTCACAATATTTGTTCTTCCAATCCAGGAGCATGGAACATTTTTTCCATTTCTTTGTGCCTTCCTCAACTTCTTTCATGAGTACTTTATAGTTTTCGGAGTATAGATTCTGTGCCTCTTTAGTTAGGTTTATTCCTAGGTATCTTATGGTTTGGGGTGCAATTGTAAATGGGATTGACTTCTTAATTTCTCTTTCTTCTGTCTTGTTGTTGGTGTAGAGGAATGCAACTGATTTCTGTGCACTGATTTTATATCCTGACACTTTACTGAATTCCTGTACAAGTTCTAGCAGTTTTGGAGTGGAGTCTTTTGGGTTTTCCACATATAGTATCATATCATCTGCGAAGAGTGATAATTTGACTTCTTCTTTGCTGATTTGAATGCCTTTAATTTCCTTTTGTTGTCTGATTGCTGAGGCTAGGACCTCTAGTACTATGCTGAATAGCAGTGGTGATAATGGACATCCCTGCCGTGTTCCTGACCTTAGCGGAAAACCTTTCAGTTTTTCTCCATTGAGAATGATGTTTGCGGTGGGTTTTTCATAGATGGCTTTGATGATATTGAGGTATGTGCCCTCTATGCCTACACTTTGAAGAGTTTTGATCAGGAAGGGATGCTGTACTTTGTCAAATGCTTTTTCAGCATCTATTGAGAGTATCATATGGTTCTTGTTCTTTCTTTTATTGATGTGTTGTATCACATTGACTGATTTGCGGAAGTTGAACCAACCTTGCAGCCCTGGATTAAATCCCACTTGGTCGTGGTGAATAATCCTTTTAATGTACTGTTGAATCCTATTGGCTAGTATTTTGGTGAGAATTTTCGCATCTGTGTTCATCAAGGATATTGGTCTATAGCTCTCTTTTTTGATGGAAACCTTGTCTGGTTTTGGGATCAAGGTGATGCTGGCCTCATAAAATGAGTTTGGAAGTTTTCCTTCCATTTCTATTTTCTGGAACAGTTTCAAGAGAATAGGAATTAGTTCTTCTTTAAATGTCTGGTAGAATTCCCCCGGGAAGCCGTCTGGCTTTGGGCTTTTGTTTGTTTGGAGATTTTTAATGACTGTTTCAATCTCCTTACTGGTTATGGGTCTGTTCAGGCTTTCTATTTCTTCCTGGTTCAGTTGTGGTAGTTTATATGTCTCTAGGAATGCATCCATTTCTTCCCGATTGTCAAATTTGTTAGCGTAGAGTTGCTCATAGTATGTGCTTATAATAATTTGTATTTCTTTGGTGTTAGTTGTGATCTCTCTCTTTCATTCATGATTTTATTTACTTGGGTCCTTTCTTTTTCTTTTTGATAAGTTGGGCCAGGGGTTTATCAATTTTATTAATTCTTTCAAAGAACCAGCTCCTCGTTTTGTCGATTTGTTCTATTGTTTTTTGGTTTCTATTTCATTGATTTCTGCTCTGATCTTTATGATTTCTCTTCTCCTGATGGGCTTAAGATTCCTTTCTTGTTCTTTCTCCAACTCCTTTAGGTGTAGGGTTAGGTTGTGTATTTGAGACCTTTCTTGTTTCTTGAGAAAGGCTTGTACTACTATATATTTTCCTCTCAGGCTTGTACTATTATATATTTTCCTCTCAGGACAACACTACGCCCCTGTTGTGTCCCACAGATTTGGAACACTACGCCTTTGTTGTGTCCCACAGATTTGGAACTGTTGTATTTTCATTATCATTTGTTTTCATGATTTTTTTCATTCTTCTTAATTTCCCGGTTGACCCATTCTTTCTTTAGAAGGATGCTGTTTCGTCTCGATGTATTTGGGTTCTTTCCAAACTTCCTCTTGTTGTGCTCACTTCGGCAGCACATATACAAACTTCGTCTTGTGGTTGAGTTCTAGCTTCAGAGCATTGTAGTCTGAAAATATGCAGGGAATGATCCCACTCTTTTGATACCAGTTGAGTCCTGATTTAGGACCCAGGATGTGATCTATTCTGGAGAATGTTCCATGTGCAGTAGAGAAGAATGTGTATTCTGTTGCTTTGAGATGAAATGTTCTGAATATATCTGTGATGTCCATCTGGTCCAGTGTGTCATTTAAGGCCTTTATTTCCTTGTTGATCTTTTGCTTGGATGATCTGTCCATTTCAGTGAGGGGAGTGTTAAAGTCCCCTACTATTATTGTATTATTGTTGATGTGTTTCTTTGATTTTGTTATTGATTGGTTTATATAGTTGTCTGCTCCTGCATTGGGGGCATAGAAATTTAAAATTGTTTGATCTTCTTGTTGGACAGACCCTTTGAGTATGATATAGTGTCCTACCTCATCTCTTATTATGGTCTTTGGCTTAAAATCTAATTGATCTCATATAAGGATTGCCACTCCTGCTTTCTTCTGATGTCCATTAGCCCATTAACATTCAGGGTAACTATTGAGAGATATGAATTTAGTGCCATTGTATTGCCTGTAAGGTGACTGTTACTGTATATGGTCTCTGCAACTTTCTGATCTACCACTTGTAGGCTCTCTCTTTGCTTAGAGGACCCCTTTCAATATTTCCTGTAGAGCTGGTTTGGTGTTTGCAAATTCTTTCAGTTTTTGTTTGTCCTAAGCTTTTAATCTCTCCTTCTATTTTCGATGATAGCCTAGCTGGATATAGTATTCTTGGCTGCATGTTTTTCTCGTTTAGTGCTCTGAAAATATCATGCCAGCTCATTCTGGCCTGCCAGGTCTCTGTGGATGAGTCAGCTGCCAATCTAATATTTTTACCATTGTATGTTACAGACTTCTTTTCCCGGGCTGCTTTCAGGATTTTCTCTTTGTCACTGAGCCTTGTAAATTTTACTATTAGGTGACGGGGTGTGGGCCTATTCTTATTTATTTTGAGGGGCGTTTTCTGAACCTCCTGAATTTTGATGCTCGTTCCCTTGGCCATATTGGGGAAATTCTCCCCAGTAATTCTCTCCAGTATACCTTCTGCTCCCCTCTCTCTTTCTTCTTCTTTTGGAATCCCAATTATTCTAATGTTGTTTCATCTTATGGTGTCACTTATCTCTCGAATTCTCCCCTCGTGGTCCAGTAGCTGTTTGTCCCTCTTTTGCTCAGCTTCCTTATTCTCTGTCATTTGATCTTCTATATCACTAATTCTTTCTTCTGCCTCATTTATCCTGGCAGTAAGAGCCTCTATTTCTTATTGCACCTCATTAATAGCTTTTTTTATTTCAACTTGGTTAGATTTTAGTTCTTTTATTTCCTCTAGAAATGTCTTTTATATCTCTCGAGAGGGTTTCTCTTATATCTTCCATGCCTTTTTCGAGCCCGGCTAGGACCTTGAGATGGTCATTCTGTACTCTAGATCTGACATATTACAAATGTCTGTATTGATTAGGTCCTTAGCCTTCGGTACTGCCTCTTGTTCTTTTTTTTGTGTTGAAATTTTCCGTCTTGTCATTTTGTCCAGATAAGAGTATATGAAGGAGCAAGTAAAATACTAAAAGGGTGGCAACAACCCAGGAAAATATGCTTTAACCAAATCAGAATAGATCCCAAATCGTGAGGGGGGAGATAGGGGATAAAAAGAGGTTCAAAAAGAAATAAAGAAAGCAAAAAAAAAGAAAAATGAATTAAAAAAAGAAAACGAAGAAAGAAAAGTATAAATATATATATATATATATATTAAACTAGTTAAAAAACGTTAAAAAAGAAAAGGGTAAAAGTTAAAAAAAATTTCATCAGAAGAAGAGAAAAAAAATGAAAAAGAAAAAAATTAAATTAACTGCAAGACTAAAAAAACCACAGGGAGGAAGCCATGAGTTCCGTGCTTGGCTTTCTCCTCCTCTGGAATTCTGCTGCTCTCCTTGGTATTGAAACCGCACTCCTTGGTAGGTGAACTTGGTCTTGGCTGGATTTCTTGTTGATCTTCTGGGGGAGGGGCCTGTTGTAGTGATTCTCAAGTGTCTTTGCCCCAGGCGGAATTGCACTGCCCTACCAGTGCTTTGCTTTCAGGAGCTTTTGTTCCCTGAGCGCTCTCCGTAGAGTTCCGGAGGACGGGAATACAAATGGTGGCCTCCTGGTCTCCAGCTCAGAGGAGCCGAGAGCCCAGGGACCCACTCCTCAGTGCACCCGCAGAGAACAGCGCCCAGTAACTACCGTCTGCCTCCGGCCCCTCTCCGAGCTCACCGAGCCTGCGACCGGTTCAAGGTAAGCCCGAGCTGCGAGCTTACTGTCAGCTCTGTCTCTATAGCCGGTTTTCCTGTTCCAGTACCCGCAAGCTCTGTGACACTCAGACATCCCCGATCCTTCTGTGACCCTGCGGGACCTGACGCCACGTTGACTCAGCATGGGCTTCGCCTGGTTTACCCTCTGGAGCAATGTCCCTCAGCGGAACAGACTTTTAAGTGTCCCGATTTTGTGCTCCATTGCTCCGCCGCTTGCCGGGAGCCGGCCCCTCCCCCCAGGGTCTAACTTCCGGTCTCTTTGGATTCACTTCTCCGCCGGTCCTACCTTTCACAAAGTGGTTGTTTTTCTGTTTCTAGAATTGCTGTTCTTCTTCTCTTCGATCTGCCGATGGATTTTGAGGTGTTTGTAATCTTTGGATCAGCTATCTAGCCAATCTGCTGCTAGCTGAAGTAGTCTCAGCCTGCTACTTCTCTGCCATCTTGACTCCCTCCCCCCTGCATAATTTCTGTCTCTAAACAATCCTGTGTTGCTCCCAATTCTAACTATTGGACCTCACTGATTCTCCTTTGTATTAAAGCCCATGAATTTGTGACAGTTATGTTTCCTTTTGAAGAGAAGAACGTTTCAAATTTCCTTTCAGGTAAATAGTTGGGCTTTGTTATGCTTTATTTATTTATGTCTAAATACATTTAATTACCCATGTTTTGCATATTTAAAATTTCATATTGTTCCTTGATAGAGGAGCCAACTATGATATTTGAACACTTTGGGGAAGTCAATGAAATCTGAGTATTTTGAGTCACAGCTTGCTGTATGACTGACAGGAATCGAACTGTGAGGCAAAATTTTGCTAGGAGATAGTGAGAAAAAGGCAAATTTAAGAGTCCGATTTAAGGAAATACCTGATAATGTGTCTTTGTTAACAGGCTCATAATTACTGAAATGGATTTCCTTCAAGTCTAGCTAAAAAACTGAAATGAAGATAGAAATCTGTACAAAGCGTTGTTTTTTTAATATATAATAGAACTAATAATAGTTGGGGAAAAAATCAATTCCAGTCCTCCCCACAAACCCATCACATTAACATTCATTAATTGCTCAGGAAGAGCCTTGACGTGTACTGTTTTTCCTGGTCAGTTCCTACTGCTATTAAGGTGATGCACTTGTTCCCTTCTGCTCTTTAACTGTTAGGCAGAGTGGTTTAGCCCCTTGTCCCCATCCTGTCGCTACTGCAACAAGAAAGGTTAGGCAGGATTTTTAAAAAAAAATGATGTTATAGAAAAGTTTCTTAATGAAGCACACACTCTAACAGAAATAGACTTTAATACCTTGAGGCTTTGAGCCAAAAAGAAATGGTGAGATGTATTTTCATGGCTGGTTGATTTCATTTTTTTTTTTTAAGTCAGATATACCAATAGGAAATTTAAAGTGTTCCTCTTGATGTAAAAGCCTAGAGCATAAGAAGCTATTCTCACCTTTTATGCAAGACATTTCTTTTTCTGAGAAGTCCATAAAATCAGGTTGATAATTCACTAAATGCCCTGTTTAAATTGAAATCTTTTCCTGCTTTAAAGTACATCATGTCCTAGAGTCTTCTTACTTTCTTTGAGTTAATGACAACCTCTCTTTTATCTGTTGTTTCTTCTTTTTTCTTTCTTTCTTTTTTTTTTTTTTTTAGCTTTAAGTTTGGTGTCTAAAGTGTCCAGCCAGCTATCTGGGAGTTTGTCTTTTCCCCTCTGGAGGTGAGAAATGGTTCGCTGATGGGTTAGCAGGTGAAAAAAAGACAGCTGTTAGGAGAGGACGAGTGAGCGGAGTGGAACCAGGCAGCTGGGGTGGGAGATTTGTGGCTTATGCAGTGAGAGAAAGGACCTTTATGGTAAATAACTACCCTGTGCATTGCCAGTGCAAATATGGTCATAAAATCAATCTTTGTGTTTCCCCTTACCAAAAAGCACTGAAAGGTGGTACTTTTCCATTTCCTTGTCATCAACAGCATCAAAAGATTTGATTCTTGAAAGGGAAGCTAAAATAAAATACTTAAAGTCTATGACCATATTTCATGACTCTGGTTTGATTTGTTCTATTTCCAAAATAATCTTCAAGATGCAGACCAGTTTTTGAGAAAGGAAAATAAACATTACCTACTGTCTCCCTGCCTGCCAAAGAATATGGGCCCCACTCTTTGGGCACCAATCCCAATCAAGGTGTAATAGGTTGGTTCAAATGTCTACTAGGGTAAATTGTAACTCAATTGGTCACCTAGCATCACTGTGGAGTTTTCTCTGTGTGTTACAATCTCATTGGCCACCTATGCATGGCCAGGCCCAACTGCATGGCCTTTGTCCTTAAAAGCTAGTCTGTGAAACAGAGAAGGGTCGCCCTCTCTTGTAAGAGGTGCGGTCCCAAACGTTCGGTTAGATTCTTGATGCTTGGTGCGAAATAAAGCTTTGCTTGACCTTCGCTTTGTATCAGTGTCGCTCCTTTAATCACGGACCCATTATTGGGGCATAACACCTACATGTTGTGAACGGGCTGTTCAACAGAGTAACTCCATTACAGTATTGCACTATAGACCATCATTCCTCTGGAAAAAATAAGTCCTATCAATAGGAAGACATTCTCCATTTGAATAGTTACGTGTTAAATAGATGGAGATGAAATTCTAGCAGGAAAAAGCCATAGCAAATTAGGAAATGATGCTTTTAATGCCCTACTCCCCTGCAACACCCTGCAGGAAATGTTCAGAACTGCATGGATCTTGTCCTTAATTGTAGCTTATGGTATTTACTCTTGCTTCTTTTTGTTGTTGTTTGTTTTGCATCTGAACACAATCTCAAGGACTTCCCTTGAAGTAGAGGACTACCCTGTTCTTTCAATTGTAGTTGTATAAGCAGCAAATACTTTTCACTGCATTTTATTAGCTCTCCTCTGTATATAACACAGTGGAGCTAAGATCATTGCTTCAATGTTTTTCTTCCCCAGTACCCACCCCTAAGAAAAGGAGTGACTATATTTTCTTTTATCATTGCGTGTTGTAAACTGAGTCACTCGTCTGCTTAAGAGGATGGGAAATAAGAAAATGTTTAAAATAAGAGCATTTTCTCCTACTTTCTACTAAACAACATAGTGTTAGCTCAGAAATAGGGCTATATGAAACTGGCTCTTAACTTGCTATTTTCATTGTATTTGAATGTCAATTGTGAGCATTTCTTCCCAGGTCTGTATTCAGAGACTTTGAATTAGTAGCTTGAAATTAGTCACAGTGAAATTATCTACACTGCAGAAATTGACAAATACTATAAATTAGAGATTCCCTTTCCCCAGTGGGTAACCAGCACATACTGGGCTACAACCAGCTCTGTCTCTTAAGAACTATCTCAGGTAGAAATAGTCTATTTTATGCAAATAAGTTTCTATAACCCACAATAATTCCTTTGGTAAAATTCTCTTATTCCCTTTACCAGAGGCACTACTTTTTGATTTCTCTTTTGCCCTTTGGTCAGTTGGCTGTCTTTTTTTTTTTTTTTTTTGGTTTCTTTTAATCTCCAATAACCTTGCCTTTTCAGAATTTATCCATTTCTGTCTATTTAAAAGAAAGTAAAAACCAAAGTTTCACACTAGCAAGAAACCAATATGTTATCCTCAAGAAGCTGGGACAGCATTTAACAGATTTGAAATACTCCTCCTTAATTCTTAGTTCTTTTTATTCCTGTTGTGGGAGTGGTGGCATATTGGTCAGTATTGTCCAAAGAAACAGAATTAATAAGATTAATATAATATAATATAACCTTTTATGTATAAATTATGTATTTTTATATGTGTGTGTGTGTGTGTGTGTGTGTAATTTGTGTGTGTGTAATTTGTGTGTGAGAGAGAGAGAGGATTTAAGAACTGACTCATACAATTGTGGGAGCTGACAAGTCCAAAATCTAAAAAACACCTTCACAGCAACATCAAGACTAGTGTTTCACAAAATATCTTGGTACTATGGTTAAGTTGAAAGTTATAATTAACCATCATTGTTAGACTTAAGAAATATGCTTTATATTTTTAAATGAGTTAAATCCTTTGTTAAAAACATGTAAAACAAGCTTGTTTTAATTGCTTGTGGCAAATGAATGATAAACTGTATCTTTAAGATAAGGTGCTTTGGGATTTGGGTGTGTCTTCTATGGACTTACTATGGACTTTACACAGGTCACATAACTGTCTTACCTGCGCTTGCTGATAAAGAAGACCTTGCTAAAAATGGTCTGGGCAAAAATTACTACTCAGGTTTAATGGAGTTTATTTATGTCTCTTCACACTCCTTTGAAGAAATGGGCTGAGATCACAAATGTGATTATTTTAAGAGATTTAACATTTCCATTGAGATAAAAACAGGTATTTCTGAATTTCTTCTTTGGGCTTTCAAATTAAAAGCATTTCTGAGCTCCTTGAAGTGCTGTATTGAGAATAATTACTAAAGTTTTTCTTTAGCCAGGCACTTCTATATTCTCATAATTACTATTGTTTTCCTGGCAAACAATCACATCAGATGTTGAAAAATAATATATAGGACAAGATTTCTGATTAAGAAATAGTGAGCTTGACAAATGTTATAATTAAATGTGTCCTTTTATTTCTGCTCCAAAACTTTAAAAAAAAAAAAGTGTTTGTTTTTGTTTTCCTTTCCCCAGACATGGAAGAATAATTAGGGGGAAAATACTGAATTTTAAAATTTCATGTTTGTATTACTGACTATAAGAAAAATATAGTATTTAAGGCTTATCATCATGGTAGTCTACCTAGTGACATTGTTCATTATTATACATAGAATTGTATGTTGCTTCAGACAATGAGAAGTGGTTAGCATAATTATCTGAATAATTCTATAAAAACAAATGTGTATTTTTTAACCATAAGAGACTCTTAATCTCACAAAACAAACTGAGGGTTGCTGGGGGGAGGGGAAGTATAGAAGGGGTGGCTGTGTTATGGACATTGGTGAGGGTATGTGAAAGGATGAGTGCTATGAAATGTGTTAGCCTGAGGATTCACAGACCTGTCTCCCTGGGGCAAATAATACATTATATGTTAATAAAATAATTAATAAAAATGTGTATTTTTAAATCAAATTTTCTGAAGTATCTAATAAAGTGGGGGGAGCTTGAGTTTAGAACCCACTTTTTCAATGAGATTACTATAGAAGAGCTGCATTTCTTTTTTTTTTTTAAGATTTTATTTATTTATTTGACAGAAATCACAAGTAGGCAGAGAGGCGGGCAGAGAGAGAGGAAGGTAAGCAGGCCCCCTGCTGAGCAGAGAACCCCATGTGGGACTCGATCCCAGGACCCTGGAATCATGACCTGAGCTGAAGGCAGCGGCTTAACCCACTGAGCCACCCAGGTGTCCCAGAAGAGCTGCATTTCTTTGCACAGCTAACAAATACAAAGACTACTATTTCCCCATGGTATAAGGTTTTAAACCTCATTCTTAAACTAGTTCTCACAAGGAGCTTACACTTATTTGAAAGCCACTTCTATTTTGTTCAATGGAGGAGACTGGAAAATTAATTTCTTGCTGTCATTAAGTACAAACATTAATATGGACTTAATTTCACTTAATTTTTTATGGACCTTGAGAGAGTTGATCATCATCAGTGTATCAAATGAGCCTTCTTATGTCTATGCATCCATGAGATTTAGAAAAATATCCTTCTATTCTTACAAGCACAAAGAAATGTGCAAAGCCTCTTCACTGATGAAATGCTAAGTACCTTTGATGATTTTGTTTACTCCAGATTCATATAATTGATGACAAGTTGATTGTTTTCAGTGCTGACAAACTAGTTCTCAGTACAGACTGCAAAATATAGTTCAGACTTTAAAACAGTACATCTTACTCTGTGGGCTTTCTTCTATAACTTATCCTCTTATACTTATCCTCATTATTTTGTAACTTCTCACACTAACATCCTGTGTTATTCTGCTCTACAGATTTGTAGAAGGATTGACCTCTGACCTTAACAAAAAATTTTTTCAGGACTTAGAAATAATTTTTATTAGAAATGGGAATTATCATAGAATTCACTAAGAATATGAGAGTTAAAACTGTGGAAAGAATATTATAGGTTTTTAATTCCATTATTTTAGCATTAAATAAACTGAGGCTAGTAAGAAGTTGGTATGGCTAAGGTCAGAGAGGTTTGTGCCTGTGTTCTCCTTGAGGGTTTTGATGGTTTCCTTTCTCACATTAAGGTCTTTCATCCATTTTGAATTTATTTTTGTGTATGGTATAAGGAAGTGGTTCAATTTATTGATGAATGGATACCACAGAAGAAGTGGTGTATGTGTGTGTGTGTGTGTGTGTGCGTGTAATGGAATAGTATTCAGCCATAAAAAAAGAATTAAATCCTGCCATGGGCAATGATATGGATGGAATTAGAATGTATCATGTTAAGTGAAATAAGTCAGTTGGAGAAAGACAAATACCAAATGATCTCACACATGTGGAATTTAAGAAAGAAAACATACTGGGCACTGGCTACTTTAGGAGACAGAACCAGAGAATTAGACAATTGGAAAGAGCTCTTCTAGAGTCAGAATAAGTACCAAACATGGACCTTAGAAGCTATTCCTTTAAAGACGCTAAAATTTGGTTGGATTGGTTGATAGAACAATTTATGCCCGAGGGCGTTTCTGAAAATAGTAGAGCAATCAACCAGCAATTAGTGGAGTTCAAAAGCTGAGGAGAAAGAGAAAGCCAACTCCATCAATACTACTGTTATCACAGGGTTACTCAGAGCATACTAACAAGTAACATCAGTAATTTCAGATGGTTGGGGGATGGACAGTAAACTCCACAAAAATAATCCAGCCAGTCACAAAAATAAATAAATAAATAAATAAATAAATAATAAAGTAAAGAACAATAATAAGCCCTGAAAGGCAAGGGGTGCACAACCCAGAGTTAGTGCAATATATTACATAAAATGTCCTATTTTGAGAAAAAAAAATGCAATGTGTACAATAAAACAGGAAGTATGATCCAAATGCCAGAAAAAAGTATTTAAAAAAAGCCATTATAAATATAGTTACAACTAAAGGAAAGCATTATTTAAAGAGTAAAGTGATGTATGATGACATTGTTTTATTTAAATAAAGATTTTCTTTATTTTACACAGAGAGAGAGATCACAAATAGGCAGAGAGGCAAACAGAGAGAGAGAGGGGAAAGCAATCCCAGGACCCTGAGATCATGACCTGAGCTAAAGGCAGAGGCTTAACCTACTGAGCCCCCAGGCACCCCAACGACATTGTTTTATCAAATAGGAAATGCCAATAAAGAGAATGTACAAATAATAACCAAATGGAAATTTTGAGTGAAGAAATAAAATAATAACAGAATTTCACTAGAAGGACTCAATAGATTTGAATTGACAGATGAAAGAATTAATGAACTTGTAGATTGATAGAGGTTATACAATCTGAAATGAAGAGAGCATTAGAGAAATATGACACACCATTAAGCACATCAACATATACCTAATAAGAGGGGCAGAAAGAAAGAGATAAAAAGGAGCAGATAAACTATTTGAAGGAATAATGATAGAAAACCTCCTCAGTTTATTGGAAAACAATAAACTCTATTAGTTCCACATAGGATAAATACAAAGAGAATGACAAATGGACACATCATGTAAAAATGTTGAAAGTCAAAAACAAGGAGAAAATCTTGAAGGCACAAAGAGGAAAAATAGCTTCTCACTCACAAGATAACCCCAATAAGATTTTCACTGATGTTTCAGCAGAACAGTGTAGGCTAGATGGCAGCAGGATGACATATTCATTCAGTGCGCTCAAAACAAAACTGTTAACCAAAAACTCTCTAGCAATGCTACCTTTCAAAACTGATGGTGAAATGATCACTTTTCCAGATAAATGAACACTAAATTTGTAGCTACTTGACCTACCTTAGAAAAATATACTAAGTAAAAAATTTTAGTTCTTCAGGCTAAAAACAAGTAACTCTAACCCCAGAAAGTAATTTGAATCCATGTGAAAAAACAAAGAGCACCAGTAAAGACAATTAACTAATCATAAAGAACAATAGTAGTGTATACATTTTTTCTATTTTTCTCAAAACTGATTTTAAAAATAATCACTAAAATAATATATATATATATATATACAATGTTACATTGGACCTATATAATATAGAAATATATGTAATACTGTACTTGCCCAAAACAACAAAAATGAGATGGATAGCAACAAAGCTGTATTAGGTTAAGAAGATGACTATAAATGGTAAAATAATAATTATAACTGTGTATTGTTGGACTTTTAACCTTAAGAAATGTAATATGTATAACAAGATTACCATAAAAGAGGAAAAAGGACTGTATAGAAGTAGCATATATCTATTTCAGTATATATTACTGTATATATTACATCAGTATATATTGGGAACTTGGATGGCTTACTTGGTTAAGTGTCTGCCTTTGGCTCAGGGCATGATACCAGAGTTCTGGGATGGAGTCCCACATCCAGCTCCCTGCTCAGCAGGGAACCTGCTTCTCCCTCTCCCTCTGCTTGCTACTCTCACTGTGCTCTCTCTCTCTCCTGTCGAATAAATAAATAAAGTCTTTTTTAAAAAGTTAATATATATCTGAAGTTTATTCTGATAATTAATGATATATATGGGAAACCCTAGAACAACTGCTAACAAAAATAACTAAAAAATTGGGGCTTTTGGGTGGCTCAGTTGGTCAAGTGTCCTACTCCCAATTTTGGCTCAGGTCATGATCTCAGGGTTGTGAGATCAAGTGCCATGTTAAGCTCCACGTTGGGCATGGAGCCTGCTTAAGGTTCTCTCTCCCACTCTCTTAAAAAAAATAAAGAAAAGAAAACTAAAAAATATAGTTAAAAATCACTGATAAAATTAAAATATTCACTCAATGCAAAATAAAACAGTTAAAGGAGTAATAGAGGAGCAGAAAATGAGACATATAGCAAAAATTTAAATGGCAGATGTAAATTAATTATATCAATAATAATATTAAATGTAAGTGGTTCAAACAATCCAATCAAAAGGCAGAGATTTTCAGACTAGATTTTAAAAAAAGTGATCCAAGTACACTTTGTCCATAAGACACATCCTTTAGACTCACATATACAAATAGATTGAAAGTAAAATTTATAAAACCAGGGTTAAATCTGTTCTTTGGCTGCCATCAGGATCAGTGCTGATTCATTATAAAGTTCCTGTATGTGCAGTGTTGTAGAAAATGTGAAAAGAAATAGCCATCAGTTCTACCCTGCAGAAGCTTCTAGTTTATAGAAAGCAGAAAAATAAACTAATCACTCAACTCCAAAGTATTATCAGATAAGTACCCAAAATGTAAAGCAGAAGTTGTTCTAAGAAAGAGAATTGGAAAAAAAAAAAAGTCATAGAATTGTGATGTATAAACATGAGGAACACTCAAGATCACAAATACATAGTTTATAGTTTTTGGACCAATCAAGGATCTTGAAGTTGTTTTGGCAAAAAGTTAACTCTACTTGCATCTGTCCTTTAGAAATACCAATCTAGGTTAGAAAATGGTAAAAATGAACCCATATTCAGTTTCATGTTTCATTTTGTGCACACAAAATAAAGAAAAACACCCTGTATTTGGTTGAACTGACTTGTCTTTATTATTGTTTTCTGTCTCCTACCAAGAATGCCACCTTTTATATTTTATATGGTTTTGTAGCAAGGTTGATACTATCCAGATGGGCTCTTACAGAAATCAGAAGTGAAATACTGCTAATGCACTATAATATCACTTTTAACTATCTTTTTTTTTTTTTTTTTTTTTAAGAACAAGCATGGTTTAAAAAGAAGTAAGCATGCATATCAAAGTGGAGTACTCTGGGGTTGGGGAGACAAGATGGCAGAGAAGTAAGAGGAGGTGCCGTTTCAACCTGTCCCCTAAAGTGAGCTGATTACCTAGCAAAGAACTTTGATCACCCACGAAGTCAGCCTGAGATTAGAATTATACACTTCTGGATCTCTATGGAGGCAAAAGATGCCAGTGGGCAGGTAAAGTGGAGTGGGAACATCGGACTGACATCAGAAGATAAAAAAAAAGGGGAGGGAGCCACCAAAAGAAACACATTAGAAACTAATACCCCAATTCGAGAGTGCCCTGTGATTTGGGACCAGCATTAACTTGGAGTCTGGTTGAAAGCACTCAAAAATAGCAAAGGATCCTGGGGGGAAATTGTGGGAATCCAGTGGTTAGGGACAGGGGCTTAAGTCCGACCCAGGACAGCCAATGCTGGCACTGAGCCAGAGAAAGTGTGGCAAAGAAGCCAGGTCTTGGTCGCTGAGTTGCCGCCAGGCCTGAGAGTGTCAGGGTGGCAGAGGCTGTGAGGGTGAGGGAGCCTTGCCAGCCAGCAGAACCACAGCCTTTTGCACTCTCCACGTGTGTGTCGTGGGACCAGAGTCTGAGTAGGGCCCTACAGCCTCCCCTGAGAAAGGTGCATGCAGGCACCAGCCAGTCCACACTCTCTCAGACCCAGAGAGTCTGAGCACTCCCAGCTTGGGCCAGCCTGAAAATCTCAGTGCTCTTTCTCTGTGTGGGACCTCTCTGGTGGTCTGGAGCTGCCCAGAGAGCCATGGCTAGTATTTCTTGTGGTTTTGGGTACAAGTGGGAGTCCTGTGACGCCAGAGACTGTGACAGGGAAAGTGCTTTGCCACCAGCAGAGGGGGGAATTTATGTGCTCTGAAGCACCCAGAGGAGAAGAAACTGAGGCTTCTCTCTGAGAGGGAGGTCTGGGTGCAGTTTGCTTTCCTCTAAACCTCCAAAAACTGTCAAAAGCCACCAAGGGGAGAGAAAAGCAAATGAATGAACAAACAAAAAACCCCCCAGAGAACAAAAGCCTGAAAAACCTGTTTCCTCAAAGTCCACCCCCTTGATAGGGGCAGAAGGACTTAGGGAACAATGCCTGAAAAACTTCAAGGCAGGCCCCTCCCCCAGAAAGCCAGTGGCCCCCCACAAAGAAAGATAAGAGGACAACCACCACTACTTCAGAGTAGTGAAGTAAAAGAACTACTTTTATTTTTAATTTCTTCCCACTATTCTGTTTTTTTTTATTTTTTAAAAATATAACTTTTTAACCTATTTACCATCACAATGAGATGTTCAGTAAATCAAATTCCATAACAGCCTTTTAACATGAATTTTTTGATATATATACCTGTGTTTTCCTTTTCTTTTCAATTTTTAAATTTTTAATTTAATTTAATTTAATTTTTTAAAATATTCATATAGAGATAAACTTCAATCAATGCTAACCATATAGGTAAACCAGTTTCAATCCCTCTTTATCTCAGGAAAATTGAGTCCTTTAACAAAGATATCAAGATACATCCAGGAAGAATCAAAATAACCTTCCTTGCCCACACTGAGAATTTATAACAACTCTCCCATCTTTTTTCTGTGTATTTGTTTTTGTCCTGGTAGTATATAAATCTTATACTTGGGGTTCTTTTTACTAGATTCTTTTTTAAAAATTATTATTTATTTATTTTCTCTTGCCATCTACTTTTGTCAGTCATTTGGTTTGTCTGTTTTTGTTTGTATACTTCATAAATCTTACCTTGGAGCCCAGTTGCGTTGGGCCCTCTCTTTTATTTTATCTTCCTTTTTTCCCCCTTCCTCTCTCTCTTTTTTCCTTTTTGCTTCTTTTTAGTGGGGACTCTTGATTGCTCAGAAGCATTCCAGGGTGCTCCTTGCATACACCATGGTTGACACATTCTGCTACACATCTATTCTGCCATCTCTCACCAAAATGACTAGAAGGAGGAATGTCCAACAGAAGAAAAATTCAGAGACTGGGCCTTCTGCATCAGAGCTATTGGATATAGATATGGACAGTATGTCAGAAAGGGAATTCAGGTTAACAATTATTCAGGCAATAGCTAGGTTGGAGAAAGTCATGGATGACAAAATGGAATTGATTAGGGCAGAAGTGAAAGCCACCAGGGACGATGTTCACAATGTTCTCAATGAGTTCCAATCTAATCTAAATTCTCTAAAAGCTAGGGTAACTGAGACAGAAGATAGAATTAGTGATCTGGAGGACTAACAGATAGAGAAAAAGGATCAGCAGGAAGCCTGGAACAAACAGCTTAGAAGCCACGAAAACAGAATTAGGGAAATAAATGATGCTGTAAAATGTTCCAAGGTCAGAATTATTGGAATCCCTGAGTGGGAGGGAGAAAGAAAGAAGACTAGAAGATATAGTTGAACAAATTTCCCATGAAAATTTTCCCAATCTCGCGAATGGAGCCAGCATTCATGTACGAGAAGCAGAAAGGTCTACACTCAAGGTCATAGAATCTAGAAAGACCTCGAGACAACTGATAGTGAAAATGATGAATCATAATTGTAGACAGGAGCTCTTGAAAGCCGCTGGGGGGAAGAAATTCCTTATATACAGAGGAAAGCCCATCAGAATAACATCAGACCTGTCCATAAAAACCTGGCAAGCCAGAAAGGGTTGGCAAGATACATTCACGGCACTAAAGAGAAAAACATGCAGCCAAGAATACTTTATCCAGCAAGACTGACATTCAAAATGGATGGAGAGATAAAGAGCTTCAAAGACTGGCAAGGTTTAAAAGACTATGTGACCACCAAGCTGACACTGCAGGAAATATTAAGGGGGTTCTATAAAAGAGGAAAAATCCTAAGAATATCATTGAACAGAAGTATATGGAGACAATCTATAGAAACAAAGACTTCACAGATAACACGATGTCAATAAAAACATATCTCTCAAAATCACTCTCAACATGAATGGCCTAAATTCACCCATAAAAGACACAAGGTTGCAGATTGGGTAAAATGACAGGATCCATCCATATGTTGTCTACAAGAGACCCATTTTGAACCTAGGGATACATCCAGACTGAAAGTGAAGGGAAATGGAGAAGCATCTTTCATGCCAATGGGCCTCAAAAGAAGGCTGGGGTAGTGATTCTCATATCACATAAATTAGATTTAAACTAAAGATGTAGACAGAGATATGGAAGGACACTACATCGTTCTTAAAGGCACTATCCACCAAGAAGATCTAAAAATTGTAAATTCTTATGCCCCCAATATGGGAGCACCAATTACATAAGAAAACTGTTAATCAAGATAAAGAGTCATATTGATATGAATGCATTAATAGTAGGAGATCTTAACATGACACTCTCAGTAATAGACAGATCATTGAAGCAGAAAACCAATAAAGAAACAAGAGCATTGAATGACATATTAGACCAGATGGACCTCATAGATATATACAGAACATTCCACCCTAAAACAACAGAATACTCATTCTTCTCAAGTGCACATGGAACCTTCTCCAGAATAGACCACATACTGGGTCACAAATCAGGGCTCAACCAATACCAAAAGATTGAGATTATTACCTGCATATTCTCAGATGACAATGCTTTGAAACTGGAGCTCATTCACAAGGAAAAGTTTGGAAGGAATTCAAATGCCTGGAAGCTAAAGACCACCTTGCTTAAGAATGCTTGGGTCAATCAGGAAATCAAAAAACTTAAACAATTCATGGAAACTAATTAGAATGAAGACACTTCTGTACAAAATCTATGGGATACAGGAAAGGTGGTCCTAAGGGGGAAATACATAGCCATCCTAGCCTCCCTCAAAAAAATAAATAAATAAATAAATAAAAATAAAGAAAGAAACATCCAGAATATACCATCTGTCTCTATACCTTAAAGAACTGGAGAATCAACAACAAATTAAGCCAACTCCACACACAAGAAGGGAAATAATCAAGATAAGAGCAGAGATCAATGAGATAGAAACTAGAGGTAAAGTAGAATGCACCAATAAAACTAGAAGCTGTTTTTTGAAAGAACCAATAAGATCAATGAATCATTGGCCAAACTAATCCAAAAGAAAAGAAAAAAAAAGCCCAAATTAATAAAATTATGAATGAAAAGGGAGAGATCACAACTAACACCAAGGAAGTAGAAACAATTATCAGAAATTATTATCAACAGTTATATGCCAATAAGCTAAGCAACCTGGATGAAATGGATGCATTCCTGGAAAACTATAAACTCCCAACATTGAACCAGGAAGAAATTGACAAACCTGAATAGACTGATATCTAGTAAAGAGACTGAAGCAGTGATCAAAAACCTCCCAAAAAACAAGAGACCAGAACCTGACGGATTCCCTGGGGAATTCTACCAAACTTTCAAAGAAGAAATAATAACTATTCTCCTGAAGCTGTTTCAAAAAATTGAAGCAGAAGGAAAACTTCCAGACTTTTTTTTTTATGAAGCCAGCATTACCCTGATCCCCAAACCAGGTAAAGACCCTACCAAAAAGGAGAATTTCAGACCAATATCCATGATGAATATGGATGTTAAGACTCAACAAGATCCCAGCTAGTAGGATCCAACAGCACATTAAAAAGATTATCCACCATGACCAGGTGGGATTCATCCCTGGGTTGCAAGGATGGTTCAACTTTCACAAATCAATCAATGTGATAGAACAAATCAATAAGAGAGAAGACCCACATGGTCCTCTCAATTGATGCAGAAAAAACATTTGACAAAATACAGCATCTGTTCCAGATTAAAACACTTCAAAGTATAGGGATAAAGGGAACATTTCTCAACTTCATAAAATCTATCTATGAAAAACCCACAGCAAATATCATCTTCAATGGGAAAAAGCTCACAGCCTTCCCGTTTAGATCAGGAACATAAGAATACCCACTCTCACCACTCTTGTTCAACATAGTATTAGAAGTCCTAGCAACAACAACCAGACAACAAAGAGAAATAAAAGGTATACAAATTGGCAATGAAGAAATCAAACTCTCTCTCTTCGCAAAAGACGTGATACTTTATATGGAAACCCAAAAGACTCCACCCCCAAACTACTAGAACTCATACAGCAATTCAGTAATTTGGCAGGATACAAAAGTAACGTACAGAAATCTGTTGCTTTCTTATACACAAACAATGAAAACAGAAAGGGAAATTAGAGAATTGATTCCATTTACTATAGCACTAAGAGCCATAAGATACCTGGGAATAAACCTAACCAAAGAGGTAAAGGATCTGTACTCAAGGAACTACAAAACACTCATGGAAGAAATTGAAGAAGCCACATAAAGATGGAAGACCATTCCATGCTCATGGACTGGAAGAATAAACATTGTTAAAATGTCTATACTGCCTAGATCAATCTATACTTTTAATGACATTCTGATCAAAATTCCACTGGTATTTTTCAAAGAGCTGGAGCAATCAATCCTAAAATTTGTATGGAATCAGAAGAGACCCCGAAATGCTAAGGAAACATTGAAAAAGAAAAACAAAACTGGCAGCATCATGATGCCTGATTTCAAGCTTTACTACAAAGCTGTGATCACCAAGACAGCACAGTGCTCGCATAAAAACAGACGCATAGACCAGTGGAACAGAATAGAGAGCCTAGATATGGACCCTCAACTCTATGGTCAAATAATATTCGACAAAGCATGAAAGAATATACAGTGGAAAAAAGACAGTCTCTTCAATAAATGGTGCTGGGAAAATTGGACAGCTATATGTAGAAGAATGAAACTCGACCATTCTCTTACACAATACACAAAGAGAAATTTGAAATGGATAAAATACTTCGACATGAGGCAGGAATCCATCAGAATCCTAGAGGAGAACATAGGCAGTAACCTTTTCAATATCAGCCACAGCAACTTCTTTTAAGATACGTCTCCAAAGGCAAAGGAAACAAAAACAAAAATGAATTTTTGGGACTTCATCAAGATCAAAAGCTCTGCACAGCAAAGGAAACAGTCAACAAATCAAAAAGGCAACCCACAGAATGGGAGAAGATATTTGCAAATGACAGTACAGACAAAAGGCTGATATCTGGGATCTATAAAGAACTTCTCAAACTCAACACATACAAAAGAGATAATCATGTGAAAAAATTGGCAGAAGACAGGAACAGACACTTCTCCAATGAAGACATACAAGTGGCTATCAGACACATGAAAAAATGTTCATCATCACTAACAATCAGGGAGATTCAAATCAAAACTACATTGAGATACCACCTTATACCAGTTAGAATGGCCAAAATTAACAAGACAGGAAACAACGTGTGTTGGAGAGGATATGGAGAAAGGTGAATCCTACTACACTGTTGGTGCTGATGCAAGTTGATGCAGCCACGTTGGAAAATAGTATGGAGATTCCTTAAGAAATTAAAAATAGAGCTTCCCTATGACCCTGCAATTGCACTACTGGGTATTTCCCCCAAAGTTATAGATGTAGTGAAAATAAGGGCCATCTGGACCCCAATATTGATAGCAGCAATGGTCCTGGTTGCCAAACTGTGGAAAAAACCAAGATGCCCTTCCACAGACAAATGGATAAGGAAGATGTGGTCCATATACACTATGGAGTATTGTGCCTCCATCAGAAAGGATGAATACCCAACTTTTGTAGCAACATGGACAGGACTGGAAGAGATTATGCTGAGTGAAATAAGTCAAGCAGAGAGAGTCAATTATCATATGGTTTCACTTATTTGTGGAGCGTAAGAAATAACATGGAGGACATGGGGAGATGGAGAGGAAAAGGGAGTTGTGGGAAATTGGAAGGGGAGATGAACCATGAGAGACTAGGGACTCTGAAAAACAATCTGAACATTTTGAAGGGACAGGGAGTGGGAGGCTGGGTGAGCCTTGTGGAGGGTATTATGGAGGGCACATTTTGCATGGAGCACTTGGTGTGGTGCATAAACAATGAATTTTGGTACACTGAAAAGAAATTTAAAAAATTAAAATTAAGAAAAAATGGAGTAATTTAGATTACTAATAACTCTGTATTTCCCTTTAAAAATAGTTGGCATAAAAATGATCTAATCCTCTAAAAAAAAGATGTTTATTCCAATAAGAAATAACTTACTGTTATATTCCTTATAAAGAAAAAAAAAGCCATTGATATTTTTAAAAAATATGGTTCCATGATATCAAAACCTGATTTATGCAGTAAATTTTCAGAAACTTATTTATAATATAAAGTAAGATTCTGTGGCATTTTTCTTTATAGAAATATATCCTTTAAGATTTAAGCCATTTTCCAGTTGCAGCTTTTTATTCTTCACAGGTATTAAAAGAAATCAGTATCAACAGTCATAGAAAAGAGTTGACTTCTTAATGGAGAAGTATTTAGGCATACACTATCCACTTTTCACCCTAGTTGTAAGAAAAAACAAACAAAACAAAACAAAACAAAACAAAAACCAAAGAACAGTCTGTCATAGGGAAAGCATATATCAGATTAAAAGATCAAGAATTTGCAGTTCCTTCCATGCACAGAGGAGTTCTTTCTGACATGCCTTACTCTCCTTTTTTTTTTTTTTTTTTAGCAAGTCTCTTTTTATGATTCCCTATGACAATTCTTACTAACTAACTAATGGGACTAGAACTATCAAATGATTTCCTTAAAGATGGAATGCCAATATTTTGAAGATTAGTCTGCTTACAGAGAAAGAGATGGCTGTGCAGATGAATTTTAAGTCCCTGATTTCAAAATTGGGATCATTGCTTTTGTCAGTAGTGGGCAAATGGAAATCTGTCATTAGAGATGCTCTGCTAATTGATGTGTTCACATACTTCCCACATTTAGTTGTTGTATGTTCTCCCTTAAAGGAACAAATTATGTTACTCCTCACATGTCCAACATCCAGTGTTTTATAAGTTTTAATAAGACCAACTAACATACTAATGATAAATAATAAGTCCTAAATAATTGTCTTTTAAAGTCACTGAAAAAATCCATTCAGACATCTATTCCATATCAAGTCCAGTGGGTGCTAGTTAGGAGAAATCAGAGAAAAAAGTCTCCATCCCATGCTATATTTAGAATTCCTCCTCTTGTTCTGGTCTGTTAGGTGACTTTAGTTATGTTTTCCCTTAAGCCTAAATCTCTTAGGAGGCCTTCAATGACTGATACTACACACTCCAGTTGATGAGCAAACTTCCCAAGGGATCTAGGACTCATGCCATGTGACCATGGGTACAGGAGAGGCATATTTGAAGACACGACCATAGCATACCAGGGCTGGCCTATCATTGTCTCTGAGAAGGTCCCAACCTGAAAGCCTGCCTATGGAGACTTCTCTTCGAAGCCAGGTCTTGTTTCCCTTGCTTGCCCCTCGCAGAGCACTGCTGTCCAAGGCTTTGATGAATGTCAACTCCAGCGATCCTCATGATGACTCTCAAAGGCAGATTACTTGCAAAATGTGCCCTGTGGCTGGTTGTTGTTTTTTGCTTTTGATTTTTTAATCCGGAAGCTGATATAGTAAGCTAGAAATAATTCCATGAGTCCTTCAAGAAATGTTTCTTTTGAGATGCAGTGACCAAATAAAAAGGCATTGCTGTTGTGGGAACACTGCACTGGGCTCTTTTGTGTTGATTTATCCTATATGATCTACACAGAGTCACTTCAGGGGAGCAGGAGAGACTTTTTAACAGATTAGGGAACAGGAGGTCTCAGGGTTCAAGTGGTTCCTTTATGTCTGTTCTGACAGTAAGTGGTAGGAAGATAGCAAACTTTCATGCCACGTATCATTAATGAAGTTTTGAGGTAAAAATAATTGCTCACTAGTTTTTTAACGAGGACTAAACTTGTTTTTGCAAATGTCAGCTATCGTCTTGACAGGGCAGTTTTTCCTTTAAGGAAATCTCAGGTTTACCTCAGAGTATACTTAGGGCAACTTAGTATTGCTAGTAGTATTTTTTACTAGTATTGCTAGTAGTATTTTTTTATTTTTTCCCATTATTATCTGGGAAAACAAGCACGAAATACAGAACATTGAAATGCAGCAATGTGAGTGACAGACACAGCAATTCTTGCACAACATGGGAATATTTTTCCCTGCTGATTTTAAAAACAGTACTTTCTTCCAGGTAAAATAAAGGGCATTCTCCCAAGGCACTGCAAACACTTCAGAAAAGAAAAGGAAAATAAATAAAACAAATGCAATTGCTTTGCTTCGAACTCAGTGGACTGAGAGGGATGTCCTAGCAAGGCATTGCTGTGACATGTGTATTTTCATATTTTGAGTTGCAGGGTCAGCATCAGATTGTAACTCATACATAATAAGCAAAGAGCTCGCATTTCTTCAGAACCCACTATGTCCCAGGCAACATTCTAGAGGCTTTGAACCAGCAGTTGAACCAGCGAGAGCTTTGAATGATTAGTGCTGTTACAACCACCTCATGGAAACATCATCACAGAGTATGTGGTATAATGCTTATTTTGTGGATGAAGAAAAGACAACTTAGAGAAGCTACTTAACCATTTCAAGGTCACACAGTTATGAGGCACTCTTTTACTCAATGTATTTATTTTAATCATAAGGAAAACACTTCACTCCCATTGTTTCTGTTTCCATTTGAAGCCTGAGGAGTTGCATCTGGAAATTCAAGTGACTTATAGCCATGGTCACATTTCAGCAAATGATAGAGCAGATTGATACACCTTTATGCTTTGCTGCTGTACCAGGGGGTCTCTGATCCTTTGTTCCTTCAAGGGTGGTCCAGAAAGGTTGCATGGTCATCCTCTGAGAGCTTGTTAACAAAACAAGGTCTCAGGCCCTCCCCAGACTATTGGTCTAATAAAATACAGGATCTGTATTTTAGCAGCACCCCCAGCCCATCAAGTGATTGTCCTACACAGTAATATTTGAGAAGCACTGCCTTCATCACGCTGCTCCCCTCAGACAGCCTGGCAAAACATTGAATATTCTGGTGTTTCTCAGCCAGCTGATGACTGTTCCCTGTCGGAGCCATCGACACCTTCCAGAAGCCACCAGGGTCGATGCACACCCCTGCTCCTGCTCCCCCAGGCCGCAGCCCTGCCTGCTTCTGCCCCAGCCCCTCACCCAGACAGCTCTCTCTATCCCCTCTAGAGACTCTTCAGTTCCAGGAGGAGATGAATGGCTAAATTCCTTCAATTCAACTTAACCACATGAAACAGCACTAACCATTCAAAGCTCTCACTGGTTCAACTGTGGAGAGGCTGATCATCCATTTCTTCCCAGAGAGGCTGCCAGAGAGCTCTTCAGTTCCCTGAAGCTTGCCATCTCACAAACAGGGAGGCATGCGCTTGTGATTGGGTAGCCCTTTGTGCTGCGCACCTGGCATTTTGCTGAATGGAGTGTTTACTGAAAGACTTCATTATTTCTATCTCATTATCTCTCAATATGCTTGTTATCATCTGGATAAGACCTGATTGCAAAGCCTCTTCTGTGTTCACTCTTTCCTGTCATTTTCTGTAATGTACATACTATAATGTGTAAATATGATTGGTCATGCCTCCTCCCCCTCCCCCCCACCCATCAGATCAAAACTATCAGAAACACACATGCTACCTGATGGAATGCTGGTGGGGGGCACCTTCACAGGGAACACTTTTTTTTTTTTTTTTAAGATTTATTTATTTATTTATTTGACAGAGAGAGATCACAAGTAGATGGAGAGGCAGACAGAGAGAGAAAGGGAAGCAGGCTCCCTGCTGAGCAGAGAGCCCAATGCGGGACCCGATCCCAGGACCTTGAGATTATGACCGATCATGACCGGAGCCGAAGGCAGTGGCTTAAACCACTGAGCCACCCAGGCGCCCCACACAGAGAACACTTTAAAGTGTATGTAAAGGATTTTATATGTAGATATAAAGCAAATTCTTGTTTAGCAGTTTGTACAATACAAAACACTTTTTCACTGTCAGTTGCAACAATCTTGCAATCTAATATGTAGTACTTCATTATTCTAAAGACAAAAAAAATGCCACTGATAAGCAAAATTTCAGTTTTGGCTTTGTTAATGAATCTAATGGTAAAACATTTTCCTTAGTGGACAAAAATGGCTAAAGATACATATGACTTACAGTTTCTTCCCTGGATTGGTTAAAATCATAGTGGTTAGACCATAAAATCTGTTTTGTTATTTCTTGTTTTTCTCTCTCTCTTTTTTTAAGATTTTATTTATTTATTTGACAGAGAGAGATATCACAAGTAGGCAGAGAGGCAGGGAGAGAGTGAGAGGGAGAAGCAGGCTTCCCACCAAGCAGAGAGCCCAATATGGGGCTCGATCCCAGGACCCTGAGATCATTATCTGAGCTGAAGGTAGAGGATTAACCCACTGAGCCATCCAGGTACCCCTGTTTTTCTCTATATTATTGAAGTTATTTTTAAATTTATTTTAATGGCTTCATCTTTTATTGTTTCTTTGGTTCAGTGTAAAAGATACAGAAAGTGAGTGGTCATTCATTCCAGCTTTCTCATTAAACTTCTTGTCTAAATATTTTAAACTAATACTTTATAACTTGCTCCAATTATTTAGAGATTGCCGTTAATCAAATTATTCATGTTTGCATTAATGAACAATTTCTGCAGAACTGCTATTCAGTTATAATTCTAGGCATAAGAATGATTTCTGTAGATTGTTATTCTTGTACCTTTAAGCCAAAAGCTATTCTAGCCACTTAAAAATATAATCAATAGATAGTATGCTTCAAAATGATAAACGCTGTATCCTCAGTGTACATATAGTATCTAGCATGTAATATTTATTTGATAATTCATTTAATAAATATTTATTGAGCATCAGATACTGCAATAGTTCCTAGGGATGCTGTGGAAAACAAGATACATATTACTCATTGTCTCTCCTACTAAAATGTGAACCCTGTGGGGTCAGGGTCTTCTTTATCTTGTTCATTGCTTGTTCATTGACATAGCACTTAGAATAGCACTTGGCACATAACTCAATAATTGTATTTTGAACGGATGAATGAAGTAAATGAGTAATGTTAGTGGTGTAGTAGAGGAGATAAGTGAAAACGAAATACATGAGATTAAGAAAAACAAACAAAATGAATTGTTGATCAAAAATAACAGGAAGATGTTCTTTGTTTTTGTGGTTGGTTGGTTTGTTTGTTTTAAAGATTTTATTTATTTCTCTGACAGAGAAAGCAAGAGAACAGAAGCAGGCCTAGCGACAGAGGGAGAGGGAAAAGCAGGCCCCCCACTGAGGAGGGATCCCAATGTGGGGCTCGATCCCAGGAGTCTGGGATCATGACTCGAGCTGAAAGCAGTCGCTTAACCAGCTTAGCCACCCAGGTACCCAAGGATGTTCTTTGTTTTTTAATTTTGTCATAACCACTTTTGGTATTGTCTATTTATGGCTATGGAAGAAGTAATGTCATTTATTGCTTTTTACAGCAGAGAACACTTCTTTTTATAATTTGAAACAGTGGGATAGATTATTGAAAGAGTTTAGGGGCATTCTTTTAAAAAATATGGAAGACTTATTTATTCAGCCATGTGTAGTTAACACCAAGGAGGTGGCCAGAACTCTCAAGATTCTGGAGTTACAGCAATGGACAACACAAACATTGTGAGGCTCCTGGGCTCCTGCTTCCTCTGGGCATCTCAGCCATAGAATCTTGGGTTGCTTTCCAAGGTTATTTTCTACCAGTATGGGAATCAGGATAAGCACAGATTTAGGGAGATGATATAGACCATAGATGCCCTAAAAAGTGAGGACTTAGGGCAGATACATGATGAAAACTCTTTAAGACATATTCAAGGTCCAAGATCTTCAAAAAGATAATAATAATTCAAGACCCCTGTATCTTAGACATCTATCCCAGTGCATATTTTAAATTTTCATTTAAAATGTCTGGGTTTTAATTTTATAATGGGTAAAACAAGAGTGTCAAAATAGTCATCACTTGACTCTGGGGCATTTTTAGAAGTATTTTTTCAGCATTTGTGAGTATAATGTTTTAACTATCCCTTCCTTGCATGAAATACTTAGTATATAGTTAGTATTTACTGTATACAACTATATAGCTGTATATAGCTTATATGCTATATAACTATATGGTATATATTATGGTTAGTATGAACTAACATGTTAGTATCAATATCAAACTTATGAACAAGGCATTAGTTAGGTTTGGCAGAGAATGGACAGAGTACAAGTTTTCTAAATTCCCACATATTTCTATGCTACCACCCTCCCCTCATTAACCTTTCTTGTACGCTCAATTTCCTTATTCTTCTGCTCACCCTTTCTATGTCACACTCACACCTTCTGATAAGCATACATCTCTAAGATTCCATTTCTATTTTTCTTCTTTTAAATAATCTCTTTAGCATCCTCAAATATAGATTCACTTTGAGCTTCACACAGATTAATTTTTACATGCCTCATTATAGAGGTACTCAGTGGGTAAAATCTGCCCCCTCCAAAGTAGCTTGGTTTAACTTTCTTCCTCTGCAAATCTATTATTTAACTCAACAATTATTAGTTCAGCATTACCATGTGCCAGAGACAGGGTATAAATTGGTGGGTGCAATGACACAGCCCCCATCTCCCCAGAGGTGATAGAAGAAGAAGATCAGCAGTGAATGTTTAGGCAAACAGGATTATTGAGATAAGGGCTCCAAAGAAAGTAAACAATGCAGAAAGGAGAAGACTGCCATGGGAATGGTCAAGGTGCTCTTTCTTAGTTTCTGGTATATAAGCAGACACTGGAAGGATGTGAAGGAGTCAGCCATCAAAAGCCAGATTTAAGGGACACCTGGGTCGCTCAGTTGGTTAAGCAGCTGCCTTCTGCTCGGGTCGTGATCCCAGCGTCCTGGGATCAAGTCCCATATCAGGCTCCTTGCTCCTTTAAAATCTTTAAAAAAAAAAAAAAAAAGAAAAGCCAGATTTAAGTGTATGCAGGGAAGCCACATCAGCCTGTATGAAGCTTTGGGGTAGAAAAGACAGATCTTTTAAAAAACTGTCTACTGAGTCCGATTTCAATGGGAAAGTTAGAAGAAGGGGGATATGAAGATATGCCTAAGATACGAGAAGTTATCTCTCCTTGAATTTTGTATGTACATTTACACCAAGATGATAGAGTAGTATAAGCATTTATAGATCTGATCGCATCTTGGGTTCAAGATCTGTATCTCTTTTTTTAAGGTTTATTTATTTCGGAAAGAGAGAGAGCAGGTGGAGGGGTAGAGGGAGAGAGAGAGAATCCTCAAGCAGATGCACCACTGTGCTCAGGTCCCCACACAGTGCTCAATCTTACAACCTTGAGACCATGATCCCAGCTGAAATCAAGACCTGACAGAGGCACACAGGTGTCCCTAAAGACCTGTATCTTTGCCTGATGTTCCACAGCTAAATCAGACTATCCAAGCAGGGGTTCACTATCTTCTCTTGACACACCCACTCCACCTCCAGTTTTCTCTTTCTGGAGGCACTACTGCTATAAATAAAAAGCATCCAGTTGAGACACTTCATTTATTCCTGACATTACTTCTGTCAGTTGCCTACATCAGTCCTACATTTTTACTCCTGAACACCTTAGGATCTGATATCACTTTCTCTACCTGCATTTCCTCTGTCTTGGTTCTGGTTATCCTCACCTATCATGTGGGTCATTGTAAGTAATGTACAAGCTGTCCTTATCCTTGGAGTCTTCCCACTTCAATCTGTTGTTCTCAGATCATCACCAGGGAAATCTGGTGTCTTCTTGCTGCTGCATAAGATTACTCCTTAGAAGTACATGCAAAGTACCTTCCAAGTCTTCCAATCCACTGCTGCAGCATCATTTTTCTCCCCCAGGATATACTTCATGCTCCTGTACAATGTACTTTTCTGTGACCTGGGCATACTGCTCTCTTCAACATTACTGTTCCTTTGTATAGGCTCTTCTATTTCAATGATGTCTTACATTGCTCTGCCAGAAGAGTGCCTATTCTACCTTGAAGACCCAGTTGGAATGTTTTTTCCCCTGTACAGTCTGTTTTTGACTCTCCATTAATTGTCGGTGAGAGTTCATTTCTCTGTCACCTATACTCATACTCTATCTAATTTATCATGTCAGTTTTCTTGAGTGAATCTTTCCCAGTAGACTGACTGTATAGTCCTGGATACTGTGTATTTATGTATGTATATAATATGTATGTATGTATATATAAAATAAGTACATATTTATTTCTTGTGCCAACACCTAAAATGGTGTCCAATCTGAAATAAAATTTAATATGTATTTAATGAATTAATAACAAAGAATTAGGTTGCCTGCAGGAAGTAGAAATTTACTGGAAAATTTCCTCCCAAACTGTTATCCAGGCAGAAGTCAGCCATTTCCCTATGTCATTATCAAAATGATACAAGGACGTAATGTATATATAATATATATATATATATATATATATATATATATATATATATATATAGTGCCCTGGTTTAAAAAAAAAAAAAAACTAGAAAAAGTATTTTTGTCCCTAATAACCTCAGCAAATTCTGAGATTCCCTGTGACTCAGTCTACTCAAGGAACTGCATGCAAAGTAGCATAGTATAGGGACATAGAAACAGTAAAATGACATATATGCTACCCTCTGCCTGAATCTCTTAGAGAAAAGTGAAAGGGATTTAATTCATAGCAGAGCTATATTTCTCAAATCTCATGCTTCTGTTTCCCAAAAATCCCTACCTTGGTCTTCCACATATTCAATCCATTTCAGTCCATTTAAAAATATTTATTCCACTTGCAACACCTGCTTCTTCTTTTTAGGTCTATTTGGTGTAGAATAATTTTGCCTTTTAATGCCTTCCATTTATTTCCTATCCTCTCCTGACTCTAAATTGCATGGAATCTGGAAACCAAACTAACAACAACTTTGCATTATGTGAGTGAGAAGAACCCAGAAATAAATACATTTGCTCAATTTTTATACCCCTTAAGCATTGCAGATTAAGATAGGTGTTTGGGGAAAAAAAATAGGTGTTTGGTTGGCTGAGCATAATTTGATTTTTTTAATGAAATCGGCTGAAATTCCAGATGAGAGAAGGGTAAAATTCAAAACATGTGTTGACTCTGATTACTTTGTAAATTGGGGGACAGTATGTTTTTAATTGGTTGACCACTTCTATTCTTTATCCTAGATTTAAATGATCTCACATAAACACTTGGGTGCAAATTTTTGGTTATTTTTCACTAATATGACTCCTAAACAGAGTTTTGTGGACAGAGTCACTGAATGTGGGTCTTTACTCACCTTATTTTCCTGTTAACCAGTGGAAAGCAGAAATCAGAAGGCTTTTTGCTAATGTTTGGTTAAGTCCACATCATAAAATTCCATTTATATAGCAGACCATTTAAGAAACCAGCAGGCAGACACTTAAAATCAGTTGATAATTGCTTTCAGCTTTACTGACTCCCACTCCCTCCCCCGGAAGTACTCTTTGTTTTTTAGATTTTAATTTTTGATTGTTTAAGCTGGCCTAAAAGCTTAGAGGTGAGCATAAGAAATCTGGCAGTATGTAGCATGTGTCGTTTGAAGCCATCTGTTTTCACGGAATAAAAGATAACTCTTCAGGTGTCACTTTCATCACTGTTGATAGGCAGGATAGCATTTATTCTCCCCAGTCATATCCTGGCATTGCATTTTCCATCAGTTCCCCCATTCAGTGGATGATCCAATTAATGTCAGGGATGGAGGATTTGACAGCTTGCCAACACAGGTGTGCTGCAACTGCTCTCCTTTCGTTCTTATTTTTCTTGATATCTAAAGAAAGAGGATGAGCACATTTTCAATCATAGGGCAGAGAATCTGCCAGAATGTTTCTGATGACTTTTTTGGAAAAATAAAGTTGGAAACATAAAAAGAAAAGTACTTTATTATGTGAAGCATTTTTCATTCATGACTTTACTATTCTGTCCAAAATTATAATTACTCACTAATCAATCTAATGATAAAGATGGACTAAATGCATGTCATTTTTCAGCAGATAGATGTATGTCATATTAAGGATCAAAGACAAACAAGACCTATCTTCTGACATCAAAGGGCTCACTGATCAGTGATGAAGAGAGCGCTCCATAAATAAAACATAAGCAAACAGGAATAGAAACAAATAACAAAAATCATAACAGAAGTACTAGAGCAAAATGTGTATGATGTGCTATGGAGGAAAGAAAAAGGGAAGCATGTGTTCTTTTAAGACTCATGAGAAAAGTTTGTGTGGTAGAGTTGACATGCAGCTAGGTTGTATAGGAGAAAAAGTGTTCAGACACAGAAGATATTAAAAAACAGCATGAGCAACATTCAGAGATACTCAGAGACATAACACACCAGTGGCAGGGATTATTTTATTGACTCTAGGGCTAGGAAGCAGTGGGAGGTATGACTATGAACTAGTTTGAGCCAGTGGTGATGACTCTATGCCATATTAAGTAATTTGGTTCTTACACTGAAGGCATTGGAGAACCACCAAGGGTTTCTGAAATACTATCTGAAGAGTTCAAATGTAGGAGGGAAATGAATGCAAATGAAGGGAGTTATATAGTAATGGAGATTTGGGAACATAAAGCCCAATAAATGAGATACACCATTAGTTCATTCTACAGAATTTTTATTGATACCTCCAATGTGCCAGATGCTGGGGATAACAAATGAACTTAACAGGTTACTTCCCTTGAGAAATTCACAGATGAGTAAAGAAAGCTAGACATGTAAACATGAGTCTAACAACATAACTTGGCAAATTACTTACTGGAGTTTTGAAAATAATGCTGAATATAGAGCCACTGATTGCTATGAACTTCCCGAGAAATGTAATAGAGGAGGTAATATTTGAATGTTCCAGGTCAGATAGAAGTTTTCAAATGTAAAAGTATGGGCGTGGGGGGTGTGTGGAATGGAAAGTTACAATTCAGCCTGGATGGACAAAATGAAAAATTAAGTCCAGGGATTCTGTCTGGAGAAAGAAGAGTATGACACCCATAACCATTATGGGAAAGAATAAATTTGGAATGAAGGAAGAAAGGTGCTGTGTTTAGTTCAATATTAAAGTTGAAACGACAGGAGATGGTTGAGTAGCACTCTCTAGTAGGTAGCTAGATATGTGAATTTGGAGTTCAGAAGAAATGAGAGACGATGAAGATATATATTTGGGGATCAGAATCATATGTAGAGTCATGGAAAAGTAGGGGATCAAGTAAGGAAAGTGTGTAGGGTAGAAACAGAAGAGAATGCCAAGAGGATATAGAAGCTGTAGGTGAGGGATATTTGGAGGGGAGGAAAGGCCTGAGAAAGCATGCCACCAATGCCAAAGAGGAGAGCCTTTGAGAAGTGGGCTAAATAGTTGCTTTGCAGTTGGTCACAGACCCATCTAGAAAAACCACCTCCATGAAATTGGAAGCACAGGATACTGAATTTTAATGGCAATTTTAACTAAGAGAGAATCTTTTTTAACAGAGTGAAAACAATATATTTAGTAATGTTTTTAAGAACTTTGTTGGTGAAGGAAAGAGGGCAATTACTTAAGGATTCAGGTTTTTTTTTTTTTTTAAATGTTATGTTAGTCACCATACAGTACGTCATTATATTTGGCATAGTGTTCCAAGATTCCTTGTTTGCGTATAAGACCCAGTGCTCCATGCAATATGTGCTCTCTTTAATACCCATCACGGACCAACCGTCATCCCATCCCCCTCCCCTCTAAAACCGTCAGTTTGTTTCTCAGGGACAACAGTCTCTCATGGCTCGTCTCCCCCTCCGATTCCCACCCTTCATTTTTCCCTACCTTCTCCTAATGTCCTCCATGCTATTCCTATGTCCCCAAGTAAGTGAAACCATATAATAATTGACTTTCTCTGCTTGACTTATTTCACTCAGTATATCTCCTCCAGTCCCATCCATATTGATGCAAAAGCTGGATATTCATCCTTTCTGATGGCTGAGTAATATTCCATTGTATATGAGGACTACATCTTCTTTATCCATTCATCTGTTGAAGGCCATCTTGGCTCTTTCCACAGTTTGGCTATTGTGAACATTGTTAAAGGAGCCAGGTTTTATTTATTTATTTTTTAAAGATTTTATTTATTTATTTGACAGACAGAGATCACGAGTAGGCAGAGAGGCAGGCAGAGAGAGAGGAAGGGAAGCAGGCTCTCTGCTGAGCAGAGAGTCTGATGTGGGGCTCAATCCCAGGACCCTGGAATCATGACCTGAGCCAAAGGTAGAGGCTTTAACCACAGAGGCACAGAGGCACCCCAAGGAGCCAGGTTTTAAAGAAGAAGCTTTAGATTATATTTGACTATAGTTTTAGGAACAGTAGAAGTGTGTAGAAGGGGAAGACTGGACATTCAGTAGAGAGGGTCATAACAATGAAATGAGGCCCAGAGGTCATGACTGGGCATTATCTACCATGGGAGTGTCAATCTTGGTCTCCTTCCTGAGGTATTTGTGAGAATGTTAAGTTGAGTCATTTGTACTGAAGTCTAGCTTTGAAGAATGGGAAGCCATAGAAAGTAGCAGGTCATGGCTAACAACTTCATTTTCTCTGTAACAGATGAGACAGGGTTATGAGAATGAAAATATTAGATTAAAATTCTGGATGAAGGACAATGCTGATAATTGGAAATATTCAGTGGACACTGTGGTCAGAAGTAGACCACTGAAGAGTAAAATTCAGTGAACCAACAAATCAGCTAACCAATCAGTCAACCAACCAATGAACCAAACGGCCATCGTGAGGTATTTAATTAGGTAAGGAGTGACAGCACAATATCCAAAGTCAACCTATCAAACTACACTGTCTGACCTGGTCCTAACTTACTTGAAGGACTTTGGACAAGTAACTTAGCTTTTCCAATTTTTCCATATGCAAAAAGAACATAATAATATGAGATCATACATATTTATCTTGAAATAAAAACCATCTTTTAGAATTATCTTCTAATTATTTTAGGACTTATGAAATAGGTGGATACCTTTAAAAGTAGTACGTAGACAATAGTAAAAAAAGGAATTATGACCATTGAACACATACGAAGACTGAAGGGTTACCATAGTAGAAATCTTCAAACACATACATATTCACTGAATTTTTTTTAGAAATGTTATAGATTATGAGCAACGATTTTTCATTTCTAGTTATAAAGAATAAGAAAATAAAACAATTGCAGCAGGAAATATTAGTGTTAGATTTTTTTTAAAAAAGAACTTTCTAAGAGTAAAGAAATGTAATATCACCAACCTGATGTACATTAAACTTGTTTCTTTTAACCGTTTTCTACCAAGTTATTTTAAGTGCAAGCTCTATTTTGTATAAAAAAAAATGGTACTTATTATCTGAGAAGTTAATGACATATGAACAATTTAAAACAATCTTTCTAGAGAGGGATGAAAAATTTACTGAGAGTCTATACCTAAAAAAATCTAATATCATGAAACATATTGTCAGCTTGAAATTGGAAGCTTAAGCTATCTCTGTTAGGGGAAGGATCAATAATGCTGCTCTCTGTGTACAAAGTCTGGGTGAAAAACAGCAACAGAAAATCACTTCAAAATTTCCATAATATCCCTTCTTACTGACGGGTTTCTGTCATTAATGGTTTTCATCGAATGAAGAAGTAAACATAATAATTGCATCTCATATGAATAGCCAACCAGCATCCGAACAGCAGAGTCATTATCTAAATGGATTTTGCATCGACTTGCCAGATCCTGCAAGGACTCTCAGGACCATGAATTCTAACTCTGTTAAAATCCAAGGTAATAAACAAAGGCTCTGAAGGTGGTCGTGGGCCTGCTGCAGGGTGTATTTGTGTCTTGAGAAGAAATGGGATTAGCGATTTTTGAGAGGTACTGATGAAAAAAACAACCCGAAAGCAAATGTATTTAAATCCTTGAACCTTGTTGAAATGTTAGTTTCAAGCCAGTAGTGTTCTGATGGTTTGGTAGTTGTTGGAACCTGTGAAAACTGAACCCAATTTTTTGCCTTTAGTGTTCAGATACTTCAGTATTACTGAATATACATTGTCAGTCTCCCCAGGATAAGAGACATTTTCTGCCTAAAAAACTCTTATTCATCTTCAAAATAAATTGGTCACCTAGAGGACACTCAAAGCTTTACTGTTCCCTTTGGAAGAAAGCTACCAATATGGTGACATGCTTTCTAATTTTGTGCTCATTTAGTTCAGATGTATTTCTTATTATAATTAACAATGCTCTACATTTCCTGAACACTTTATATTACAAAACATTATCACATACATTATTATAGTGAATCTTAACAACAGTCCCTGCTGTTTTATACTCCATTTAACATATGAGGGGAAAAGTTTAGAAGTGAAGTACATTGTGTAAGATAAGAAAATACAGGGGGGGGGGACCTAAAGAATTTATAAGATTTTTTCCCTCCTTGGGCACCTGGGTGGCTCAGTGGGTTAAGCCGCTGCCTTCGGCTCAGGTCGTGATCCCGGGGTCCTGGGATCGGGTCCCGCATCGGGCTCTCTGCTCAGCGGGGAGCCTGCTTCCCCCTCTCTCTCTGCCTGCCTCTCTGTCTATTTGTGATCCCTGTCTGTCAAATAAACAAATAAAATCTTTAAAAAAAAAAAAAAAAGATTTTTTCCCTCCTTGGTGAAATTTATGTGGCTTGAAGACCAAGAAGCATCAGCCTTAAGTAAAAGGAAGAGAGGCTGAGCTTGCATTTAAACTTCCCTACTAGTTTCTCTGCTTTGACAAGCCATTAATTCAGCCCAAACGTGGTTACTGAGAGTCCACCAAGGTTCCAGGTGCTGGGTTAGATCACTTGCCATTCTTTCTTGCACAAGTCTCAACCTACTCAACAGCTCTACTCAGCAGCTGGCCAGGAATCTCATACACCCAAGACCATTCCCCAGGGCAGCTTTGTACCAGGCAACTTGTAGTAAGAAGAGTAAGAACTATCAAAACAGGCTTATGATCCCTTCTTACACTTATCATTTATTAGCTTTCAAGTCATCAGTATTTACTTAGTATCTTTGGGCTACTGATTCTTCAATTGTGAACTGAATATTAAAATGACTATATTGCAACATTTTTATACATATAAGAGAATAATGTAGCAAATCACCCATGACGTAACAGGAAATACAATTGGTCTCTGCCCCTGGTTCCTGCTGCAGAGTTCCTGAAATCCTTGTGATTTGCTCATTGATAAGAGCACTAATAATTGGTCTTTGACCCTAATTCCTAACACAACCCTCCTAGAACCCTTGTAATTTCCTGGCTGATAGGACTATCTTTTGTTCTATTAAGGAAACACTGGGTTTCTGGATGGCTTCTGGATGGAGGCTGGTCACTGGAAAGACCAAGCCATAACTAGAAGCTTGAGATTTTCAGGCCCACCCCACCCTCACTCTCTTCAGAAGTGAGAAGAGTGGGAAATAGAGTGAATAATTATATGTCTATGTGATGAAGATTTCATAAAAATCCCAAAACTATGAGGTTTAGAAAGTTTCCAAGTTAGTAAAGGGATCTATGTTCCAGGAGGGTGACACACTCAATTTCACAAGGACAGAAGCTCCTGAGCTTGGGTCTCTCTCACACTTCACTCAATATATGCCTTTATCTGGCTGTTCATCTGCACCCTTTATTATATACTTTAGTAAACTGGTAAATATGTTTTCCTGAGTTCTGTAAGACACTTGCACAAACTAATCAAACCCAAGGATGTCAAAAGTGAATCTCAGATTCATAGATGATTTTGTCAGAAGCCCAGGTGACAACCTGGACTTGTCATTGGCATCTGCAGTGGGAGTAGCAGTCCTGTGGGACTGAGTCCTTAACCTGTGGTATCTGATAATCTCTTCACATAGTGTGAGAATTTAAGCAAATTGAGTTAAATCATACCCCACTGGTGTTGCAGAGTTGCTTGGTGTGCAGAAAAAAATCCCACACATTCGGTGACCAGAAGTATCAGAAGTAGACATATTCTGTGTGAAATTTAAGAAGACAAGGGAAGAAGATGGTTTCTAAATACATCACAAAACCACAGCCCATCCTTCTTGGTCAGTGAGATGCAAGCAGGCAACTAATCCCCAACCAAAGATAAACAGGTGACAAGGACCAAAAGGATGTCCTCCCTTCATTTTAGAGGGAATGTTGAAGGCTCCAAAACCTTGGCCCCCTTTTAACATAATTTTATTCTTCTTTGCAGGGATGGGGTCTCTGATGGTATCATTCATTCCTATTGAAAATCCATATTGGGCACCTATGCTGTCAGGCTTTGGGCTAAAGAAGAATAAGATATGGTCCCCAACTTGGAAGAGTTTATCACATCAATTTATTATTTCATCCACCATGGAGCATGGTGACCAATTGTTCTCCAGCCCCACCATCTGGTCTCTTCTAGAACACCTTCCCCATGGGTTCTCTGACAAGTGAGAGTCATTCTTTACTGATTACCTGAGAATTCATCCTTTCCAAAAATATTTTATCATAGAAGCTTATGGGACATAACTCCCATCCTTATACTTGATACCCCACAGCATGTTGCAAATTCCATTACCCTCACTCACATTGGCTTTGTGTGCCCTGTTACATGCAGGTCCTGTCAGTCCAGCCCTAGTACAGGTTCACGATGTTCTCATAGCACCTTGTGTAGTGCTGCCCATCCTCCATCCCTCACCAGCAAGCATGCATTTGTGATGAATGAAGCTGAACTGGACTACATGAAAATGTGCAATATTAAGCTTAGACTTCAGACATTTCTAATAGGAAAAACTGTTAAACATTAAGAGACTGATACTCAAATCAGGTCACACAGTCCAGTCCCTTTGAGAAAAATCCATCTGGAGATGATTAAGTTGTGGTATTGTTACGGAAACCCAAGTCTGGCTGTCTGTCACTCAAAATGTCACTCAAGGGAACTGTTTTGGCTGGAAAGGAATATGAACTTTATTCAGGAGGCTAGCCTTCTGGGGAGAAGGCAGGCTCTTGCCCAAAAGCCAACTTCAAGGTTTCTGGCCCTCAGATTTTTAAAGGGGTTTAATCAGTTAAGGAAGAGCAATGGTCTATGATTGTTTCTTGATTACGTGCAGACTCCATGATGCCAGCTACAGTGTTATCTTGGTGCTCAGAGGTTGTGCGAGAAGTTCTAGTTCCTTGGTGCCCCAGGGGTTGTGAAAGAGTACTCTGCTCTTTCTGCAAAGGAGGGCACAAAGGGAGATCAGTAAAGTCATCTGTGTAACTTAAAAAAGAAAAAAAAAAAACATTTTGCTCAAAGATGGCTGGGCTAATCAGAAAGCTAAGGGGGATTGAAACAGACTTGCTGGGCTCTGTGGCCTTAGAACATTGTGATCCTTTATTCCCCAAAGCCAGTGATCTGCAGGATCTCTAAGAAAGTAAATTACTTCTATTACAGATGAAGGGCCTCAAGTCAGCAACCAGGACTGTGCTGATTTTGAAGGAAGTTAACCCTTAAGGCATCGGAATGCTGTTACAGTGATCAATCTTGGAAAAAATGTTGGTGGACTTGCCATACTCTTCATCTGGGGTAGCCTTTACTGTTCACCAATTAATCTCTTCTTTGTTACTGTCTTAGCAGTAGCAAGACCATACATATTTTATCATAAGCTAGAATCCTCAGTCCTTAGCAATAGAGTTTTTTTTTTTTTAAGATTTATTTATTTATTTGAAAGAGAGAGAGAGAGAGAGCAGGATGGAAGGCAGAGAGAGGGGGAGTTTTAAGAAAACTCTGAGTGGAGTACAGAGTCCAACATGGGTCTCAATCTCATGACTCTGAGAGCATGACCTGAGCCTAAATCAAGAGTCCCATGCTTAACTGACTGTCACTCAAGCACCCTGAGAGTTGCTTTTTTTTTTCTTTCAAGATTTTACTTTATTAATTTGTCAGGGAGAGAGAGCATAAGCAGGTGGAGCAGCAGGCAGAGGGAGAAGCAGAAACTCCCCACTGAGAAAGGAGCCCCATGCGGGACTCCATCCCAGGACTCTGAGATCACAACCTAAGCCAAAACCAAGAGTCCATTGCTTAACTGATTAAGGCACCTAGGCATCCCTCCGAAAGCTGGTTTTTAAAGGAAAAATTTTTGCCGAGTTTATAAAATATATTGGATAAAGCTATTGTTTTAATAAAATACTCAGCAGGATAACTGCTTGTCTGTGTCTGTGAAAAGAGCAATTTTTCTAAAAGTTTCTTTTATACTGACTCACCTTTCAAAAGATATCACATTCAAGATCTAGAACCATATTTTCCACTTTAAGGTGTTCATCCACACAAATAGCCTTCTGAAAGCTACTCTGCTGTGAGTGTAGCTTGACAAAAACCACTCAGACATGTCTCGCCTATCTAGCACATCTCTGTGCTTAATTAAGAGAGCAAAGCAAATACCAGAAAAGAAAACCATAAGCTACTTTTTAAGTAATTTTGTTTTTTTTTTTAAGATTTTATTTATTTATTTGACAGACAGAGATCACAAATAAACAGAGAGGCAGGCAGAGAGAGAGAGAGGGAAACAGGTTCCCTGCTGAGCAGAGAGCCTGATGTGGGTCTCGTTCTCAGGACCCCAGGATCATGACCTGAGCCGAAGGCAGAGGCTTTAACCCACTGAGCCGCTCAGGTGCCCCAAGTAATTTATTTTTAACTATAAGCTACTTCTTCCATTTTTGTATTAATTCTTAAATCTTTTAATTTTAATTTAATTAGGAAACTATCACAGCAAATGACCTCAAGTGTAGTTGAATGAGAAGCTAATTCCATGTCTCTACTACTAAGTATTAAAAGTCAAAGAGGAAAAACTTACCACCCATGTTCTTGCAGTTTATTGTATCAGTTAATTTAAAGAGTTAATCAGTTCATTCCTGAAATGCTTAAATCAGCTTGTCTGTTCTACTTTGTGCTTTCCCTCTGACACTGGCAACTCACCTTGAACCTGAGTTCACCATACAAAGGCTATCAACAGGGCTCATGGCACATTAGTGATGGATGGATGAAAGCCCTGTACAAATCTGTATTGCTTCCAGCTTATGATTCTTCTCTACTCATTTTTCACTGTTACATGCTTTTGCTATTACCACACACAACTAGAGAAAGGTCAAGTCAGAAACAAATAGGAATTGAAGGCAAGTATTCAAGGACTGAACATATTTTAAATAAACAGTACAAATTTGTCTTTTCTCTGCTGACATTCTTAGGATAATTCGTGTGAAAATGTATCTGTTAAATTTGAGTTTCAGATGAGAGATAATTAAAGGACAAGCAAGAAAACCATTTTAAATTTGGGTTATTGGGAAGGTAAAGGAGGTTTAAATGAAAACTATTCTCTGATAGGAAATTAGGTTAGGATTTAGTCTGGAAAAAGTTAGCATTTAGCATTGAATATTAAGGTGTTCAGATAAAACACAGACTACCAAATTGTATTATAGATAATTGTTTAGGATCAATAGGTCTCAAATATTGCATGTAACATACGTCCACGTAACTTTTGTTATTTGAAAATCAAACTTAACTGGATATCTTGGTATTTTTATTTGTTAAATCTGGTAACCTGAATTAAGATATTGAAAGTTAGGCAGAAAAAGGAAATAGGCTAAAGCTGAATTCTGTGACTTAAATTTTTGTGTGTGTGGTCACTCAATAAATATTTGGTGAATGAGTCAATATATTTAAAACATGCAGGAAAAGCCCTATTGGAGAGGAAAGATAATAGCATTTAAAGTCCTCAGGACTCAAGTTGGAGAAGAAATTATTACCTGACAAGAATACTTCTCAGTCTCTTGAAAAATTTACTCGAATAGCTTTTACTCCATTTCTAAAATTGGGACCATGCTTCTCTCCATAGGGGATGATTCAAGTCACCTTGTCAAACAGCAGTGGATGATAAGCATTATAATACTTAGAAAATATGTAAGAGAAATAAGGCTGACAAATGTGAAAGGTAAAATTCAAACACCTTGCTCTGAGTGGGGAAAATGAAGAGATTCTGCCCAAATAATTCAAATTCAATGAAGCAGATGAAACACGGCTATCACTTTCCCAAAGCAGCTTAAGTTTTAGATATCCTGAGACCCCACTGTCCCATTGAGACTTGCAGGGCTAACCCAGTCAAAACAGACCCAGAAGTAACCAGAGAAGAGGGAGGGTACCTAGATCAGGCTACAAAATGGCAGTGAAAAATCAAAGTGTACATTCCAAGCTCGTGGAGAAGCTGGGATGCCAGAGGAAAAACAAGGTAAGGAGAATTTAGGAGCTGGGTCCATCTACTTTGTTTTTTGTTTTTTGTTTTTTTTTTTAAGTGCTGAATTGAAGAGCCATGTTATTTTGCTTTATCTGAGAGTTGAACACCAGCTAGAGTTTGATTGCCATTAAATGATAACGGGGTCTGGACGCACAGCCATCAGAATCTGTAACAGCCATTACAGTTGACTCTCTAACTCAAGAGAATGTTCAGATCCTGAAGCTTACTTTTTTCTTCTTTATCCTTCTTCCTCTGTGCTAGATCCTTAAGAGGCATTACTGGCTTTTAGGTAAGTGACTGGTGTTCTTGACATCCATGCGGAGAGACTACCAAAAAGAATTCTTTATCTCTGCTTCTATTTCTACTCTTAAGGTGAGAGGATTTTATTATTATGAGTTCCAGCAAGGCAACTTTATTGAACAAAATGCCACAAGATAATGAATTCACATTTTTAGCAGTATTTTCTATCATTAAACATTTGAAATGGGAGAGACCAATAGGATTAAACATTCCACAGGTTTTTTTTTTAATATTTCATTTATTTACTTGAGAGAAATACAGAGCACAAATGGGGGGGGGGGCAGAGGGAGAAGGAGAAGCAGACTCCTGGCAGAGCAGGGAGCCGGACTGGGGCTCCCATGAGATCATGGGCAGATACTTAACCAATTGAGCCATCCAGAGGTTCCTAAAGATTCCATAGTTTTAAAGTGTGTGTGAGTGTGAAAGCTTCTGGAGAAGTGAGGTATGTCATTCTGTCCTTGCGCACTGTCGATACCCCAGACACAGACACTAGTGGCAATAAGTCATGGTGAACACCTCTAGTTATCTATCTCTGAAAGACACTTAGGGTTGGTTATAGAGTAAGAGATGAAGTGGATTTCACATAATGATCATAACGGTGCATGATAGCAAACACTGATTGAGCACTGTCTGCTTGGGGGTCTATCAATGACTACTCCCAAGAATTCCATGATGCAAGTATGAGTTCTTATTCCCATGTGCCTCAGGGAAAACTGGACTTCAGTGGGTGGCCGTCACCACTTCCCTCAGTTCCAGAAGATGAAAAGGATGCCAAAGGACTACTTCAACATGCTTATTTTATGTATACTCATGTTTAATTAGTAAATATTTTCTAAGACTTTTGAAGTCAATAAACAGTTCATGGAAAAAAAAAAAAAAAAAGAAACCATATTGCAACTTACAACCCCTTACATATGCAAGGATAGACAGGTCTAAAAGCTTATTTCATGGATACTGAAGCCGCTTTCAACTTAAAAATAAAAACAAAAACAAAAACAAAAATAAATCTGTCAGAAGCATCAGAGGCTCATTGCCCGGCTGCCGCTGAATGCAGCGCGGAGATAATGTAGCAGAGTTAAAACGCTCTGACAAATATGGAGTCAGCATGGCAGTACAACAAGCTCCGCGTATTATGAATTTATAATGATTCAAATAGGATCCTATGGCGGAAGGCTATTTAACGGGTATTCTCAGGACCCAGCAGCCCGCAGTGCCTTTGTGAGGCTGATTTGTTTATCTTCTGTGCAGCGAGCCCGAGTGCACCAGGTACGGTCTGCAAAGCAGAGGTCCCGTCAGCTGTGGGAGGCTGAAGAGCCCCTATGCCACCCTGCCACCCTCGCCGCGCTTACACTTGAACCTTCCTACTTCCCACATCGCCATGAACTTCGATGCAAGAACTCTATTGTTTACTAAAGATTGAAGGCAAATCCTTCACCTGCAAAGAGCTGTAGTTCTAATGACTTTACATGACCCTCCTAAAGAGAATTCCCTAACAACTGCATGTCTAAGGCTTCAGCAAGGTTTCTCTTTTCTGTCACAGTTCCTGAAACAAAAACCCTGTTGAACTAGCTGGAGGCCCTTTGTTTCATTGCCTGTCACCACTTCACAGCAAGGTGATTAACTGAGAATTCCCTAAATTTAGATCCAACCTAGATCATTGCAGACAGTAACCTACATAACTCTTCCAATGGGTTGAGATATGTGCAATTGCCAATTATTGACTGGTTTTGACCCACAGAAATAGTAATTTCTTAGGGTTCAACTGAATGCTTGTAAGATTACAATTTCTTCTTTTTTTTCCCCCACATGCTAACTTTGAGACAGGCCTGCTACTGTTAGAGAAGTCAGTGAGAAAGTCTCTGTCATCTTCAAAATCAATCTCTAAAATCCCCTAAAGTCCTCCCACAAAATCTTCAAGGGCAAACTGCCACATGCAGGCTTCCTATGTTCCTGTTTTAGGGACTGTATTTATTTTTAGTCATTCAAGGCAATTTTAGCATTTGAGGTTACCGTGCCTGAGGCAGAAACTGTCGATTTTGTATACTGTGCGTGGGCACAGAGGCCAGGGTGAGCCTGTGCAGTACTCCGGGGAGGGACCTCACTTAAATTTAAAACGGAAAACACACTCTTTCCATCAAGCACATATGCTGCGTTAGGAGCAGCACCTTGTCCCGGCTTAGCATCTGCTCAGGAAGGAAAAGCACCAGCAGGTCCTATTCTGGGAGAGCTTGCTTGTTAGCTTGTTGGTTTTCTCTCTAGGCAATGTGGGACACTGTTTTAAATGCGGGGGCTGCGACTGGGAGTCAGTTTCCCAAGATCACCATCGTCCAGTCCAGTCCAGGGAGGGAAAGCAGGGCGAGCCTGCCCCAGAAAGCTGCACGTTACTGTTCCTTTCATATACATCCCTCCTGTTGCCTCTCCAGTGACACTGCGTCCCTGCTTTCTCTCCCCGACACACAGCTCAGCCAGATTTTTGTTGTAGTTACTGTTGAAGAGAAGCTAGTCTGTGGGTCTATAGGTTGAGCCAGAGCTGGCCTGTCTCAGCAGCACCAACAGGACGGTCGCAGGTCTGTGTTCAAAGACAAGAGGAATCCAGCTAGCCATGGTAAATAGAGGTGGATATCCTGAAAGGCCACAGTCACTTAGACTAGTGTTTTAGGGGTACATGAGTAGAAGAGATTGTAAAACATATCCACAAGGGCTTGACCTTGAACGTGTTCTGCCATGGAAAACCCAGCTTAATTTTTATCAAATTAAGATGCAACACTGTAAGATCTCTTTCCCTTACCTCTCTTCAGAGGACTCTGTAATTTATTGACAGTGACAAAAACCTTCTAGACATGAAATTAATGTGGGACTGAAAACATTCCAAAGTGAATTTTAAAATATAGACATATTTTTTAGGATGCATTTGTCTGAGAAACGTTTGTTATTTTAATAACAATCAGAAGATATAACATCCTTGGAATTATTTACTAATTGTGCTAATGGCTTTGAAAATTCTTGGACTTTGTATCTTTTTCTTGATTCTGTCTTGATGGGTTGTATGTTTCTAGGAATGTATCTTTTTTTTCCCCCTAAATTGTCCAATTTGTTGTGTAATTGTTCATAATATTTCTGTATGATCACCTTTAATTTCTGTGGCATCACTTCTAATGTTTCCTCTTTCTGATTTTATTTATTTGACTCGTCTTTTTTTCTTTGCTGGTATAGCTATGGGTTTGATGATTTTATCTTTTCAAAAGATCACTTAACTTTCATCATTTTTTCTGTTTCTATTCTCTATTTATTTCTGCTCTAATCTCTATAATGTATTTTCTTCTATTAACTTTGGGCTTAGTTATTTTTCTAGATCTGTGAGCTCTAAATTAGGATGATTTATTTGAGAGCTTTCTTCTTCTTTTAATATTGGCATTTATAACTATATACTTCCCTCCTAGTACTATGTTAAGCTGCCTCACATAAGTTTGGTGTGTTGTGTTTCATTTTTACTTGTCTCAAGATATTTTCTAATTTTCCTTATGATGAACTAACGGTTATTCAAGTACACATTATTTAATTTTCATGTCTTTGCGAATTCTCTCATTTTCTTTTTGTTATTGATTTCTTATTTCTGGTTTCATTCCACTGTGGTTAGAAAAGATACTGGAGATGATTTCAATGTATTTAAATTTGATAAGACTTGTTTTGTGACCTAGTGTGTGAGTATCCTGAAGAATATTCCATGTATGCTTGAGAAGACTGTATATCCTTCTCTTCTTGGGTGGAATGTTCCATATGTTTGTTATGTCCATAAGGTCTCAAGTATTCTAGTATTGTTTAAATCTACTGTAACCTTAGTGCTGCATGTCTCAATGATCTATCCATTATTTAAAGTAGGGTATTGAAGTCTCTTACTATTATTCTATTGCTACCTAATTCTCCCTTCAGATTTCTCAATGGTTGCTTTATATATTTAGATATTCTGATATCAGGTGCATGTATGTTTATTATATTTTCTTTTGGAATTGATCCTTTTATCATTATGTGAAGACCTTCTTCATTTCTTGTGAGTTTTTTGTGTTTGTTTTGTTGTTGTTGTTGTTGTTTTGGTCCAAATAATTTTGTCATTTTATTTGCTTATTTATTTTTATTTTTTCAGTGTTCCAAGATTCATTGTTTATGCACCACACCCAGTGCTCCATGCAATACATGCCCTCCTTAATACCCATCACTGGGCTCACCCCTCCACTCCCGTCCCCTCCAAAACCCTTTGTTTATTTCTCAGAGTCCACAGTCTCTTGCTTTGTCTCCCCCTCCAATTTAACTCAATAGTCTTAAAGTCTATTTTATTTGATGTAAGCAGAGTCAACCCTACTCTTTCGGTTTTCATATGTATGAAATATCTTGTTTTCATTCCATCACTTTCAGCCCATGTACGTTCTCACAGCTAAAATGAGTCTTTTGTATACAGTTGGATCTTGTTTCTTATTTATTAGCTTCTTTATATCTTTTGATTGGTGTGTTTATTTCATTTATATTTAAAGTAATATTTAATAGATGAAGACTTTCTCTTGTCATGTTTGTTAATTGTTTTCTATTTTGTAGTCCTTTTTTTGTGCTTTTCTTCTCTTGAGCTTTTCCTCTGTGACTTGATTTTTTTTGTAGTGATATATTCTGATTATTTTCTCTTCATCTTTTTTTTTTTTTGGTATCTACTATAAGTTTTACCTTTGTAGTTATCATGAGATTAACGTAAAAAATCTTATTGCTATAAATAAATAAAATCTTAATAAAGAATTTACTTTTTAATATTGTGTATTCATGAAAAGATTTGTGTGGTTATAATTATTCTAACAGTTCTATCTTCTAACTTTTACACTTAGGCTTAAAGTGACTTATGTACTACATCCACAGTGCTATAATATTTTGTATTTGTCTTTTTTAAAAATTTGCCTTTACCACTGAGAGTTATACTTTACTCAAAAGACCCTAAATAACCAAAGCAATCTTGAGCAAGATGTACAAAAAAAGAAACATCACTTACTGTTTCAAAATTTATTGCAAAGCTACAGTAATCAAAACAGTTTAGTACTGGCACAAAAACAGATACACACATCAGTGGAACAGAATAGAGGCCCAGAAATAAACTCACACATACACAGTCAACTGAATTTCAAAAGAGAGGCCAGAACACACATTGGGGAAAAAAGTCTTTTCAATAAATGCCCCTAAAAAAACTGGATAGTCACATGCAAAAGAATGAAATTGGACTTTTATCTTACAACATACACAAAATGTAACACAAAATGAATTAAACGCTTACATGTAAGTCCTGAAATCATAAACTCTTAGAAGAAAATATGGGAGAAAAATTTCTTGATGTTGGTTTTGCCAGTGATTCTTTAGATGTGACATCGAAAGCAAAGACAATGAGAGCAAAAATAGACAAGTGGGACTACATCAAACTAAAAGCTTCTGCCCAGCAAAAGAAACTATCAGTAGAATGAAAAGACAATCTATAGAATAGAAGAAAATTTGATGAAACTTTAAATTGTGCTAATTCCAAAATATACAAGGAACCTCCACAACTTGATAACAAACAAACAAAAAAAAATAAACAACCCAAATAAAAAATGGGTAAAGGAACTGAATAGACATTTTCCTGAAGAATATGTACCAACAGCCAACAGACTTATAAACAGGTCGTTAACATCACTAATCATCAGGAAAATATAAATCAACACCACAATGAAATATCATTTCATACTCTTTAGGGTGATTATTATAAAAAAAAAATAACTAGTGTTGGCGAGGATGTGGTTAAAGGGAACCCCTGTGCACTGTTGGTAAGAATGTAAATTGGTGAAGCTACTACAGAAAACAGTGTGTAGATGCCTCAAAAAATTTAAAGTAGCACTACCATGTTATCCAGAAGTCCCACTTCTGGATATGTATCCAAAGGAACTGAAATCAGGATTTTGAACAGACATTTGAACTCCTATACCCATTGCAGCAGTATTAACAATAGCTGAGACATAGACACAAACCTAGTGTCCATTGATAGACAAATGGATAAAGAAAATGTGGTATAGACATATACTAAATATCGCCCTTGACCCGCAAGGATGACAAGAAGCCCCAGTTCAGATTTATCTTCTCTCTATTTTCGCAAGTCTACACACTTATATATGCTTACATGACCAATCAGCAAGCAGGGTACAGGAGGGAGCGAATCAGGCTGTGCACCTAAAGGAATAACTTCGCTAGCAACCAATGCTGTTTATTCCTCTTTGGGTATTCTGCTTAGTCTCACGAGGCAATCCTAACCTGGCAACTAGCCAGATGCCATCTTTTAATGGCAGAGGCCACCCTGGCCAGGTGCCTGTCTCCGACATCTCCCCCTTTTTTCTTTTATGGCAGGGATCGTGCCTGTCTTAGGTTGTCAGTGACGGGGAATATCCTTACCCATCATCAGACGGCAGATATTAATGATCTGCGTCCTGTCTTAGGTTGGTATATTTCCCCCACCAATCTTACCCGTCGTTGACTACCGATCCAGCATACTTAGCCACACTTGGGGGATGTTCTAGCCTCGATGGCTAACAAGGCCTGCACCATGGCTTGCTGTTGCCTATGTTGCTGTCACCTCCAAATTTGCAGTTTCCTTACTAGTAGAATCAAGCCTACTACGAAGATTGACATCAGACCAATTACGCTAGCCCATTGTTTTGTAAAGGTTAACACATCTGCAATGTTTGATTATCTCTTGGAGGGTTGCAAGCTCAACTCTGGTGTTATTTATCCTTGTTATGCCTAGTAGCAGGTGCTGAGTGTAGTTTTGGAATTCTGCGAACTAATTCCCCCACAAGTATTGGGAGAGCTGTCGGGAGACATTCTGTAAGTCACTCATATTAGTATAGGCTATGGGAGTTACACAAATTGCCAGGAAGGGTGCTATACATCCCAGTCCCAATAGGGCCCCCAATATGTCCACTTGTTCTTGAACCAAATCCACTCTATGGTTGACTATCAGGATTCCTGCTTACAGATGTGCATTGATCTGAGTCTGTGTTTGAAGGGCAGCCGCTGTTCCTTCTGCAAGGGTGTTCACAGCTTCCGCAGTGGGTATAGTTGCAGCAAGCGAGACTGCTGCTGCCGTGGCAGCTGCTGTAGATATAGCCAATGCTGTCACAATGGCGGCTGTGATCCCCAAATTTCTCTTCTTTCTGGATAGCACCACCGGTAACTTGTCCTCTGCGGACCTTTACTCCCCACTTGACCACGGAATTCCCACTTTTGAACGTGGCTAATGTCCCCGCTTTCCTGCGGGTTACCTTACAAGATTCCTTTATTTAGTTCCTGGGTTTCGGCACCATTTATCGCCCTCGACCCGCAAGGACGACAAGAAGCCCCAGTTCAGATGTATCTTCTCTCCCTTTATTTCCGCAAGTCTACACACTTATATACATTTACATGACCAATCAGCGAGCAGGGTACAGGAGGGGGCGAATCAGGCTGTGCACCTAAACAAACAACTTCGCTAGCAATCAATGCTGTTTACTTCCTCTTTGGGCGTTCCACTTAGTCTCACGAGGTAATACTAACCTGGCAACTAGCCAGGCGCCATCTTTTAATGGCAGAGGCCGCCCTGGCCAGGGGCCTGCCTCTGACACTAAAATATTATTCAGTCTTTAAAAAGAAGGGAATTCTGTCATTTGTAATGCAATGGATCAATTTGGAAGATATTAATGCTAAATAAAATAAGCCAGATGCTATAGGACAGATACTACCTGATACCACATATAAGAGGAATCTAGGCACTCTTGGGTGGCTCAGTCGGTTAAACATCCAGCACTTAGTTTGGACTCAGGTCATGATCTCATGGGTTGTGGGGTTGAGCCCCATGCTGGGCGCTCCACTCAGAAGGGGGTCTGCTTGAAGATTCTCTTCTTCTGCCTCTCTCCCCAGTCTCTTTCGCTGTCTTTCTCTCTCAAGTAATTTTTTAAAAGATTTTGTTTATTTATTTATTTGTCAGAGAGAGAGAGAGAGAGAGAGCACACACAAGCAGGCAGAGTGACAGGCAGAGGCAGAGAGAGAAGCAGGCTCCCCACTGAGCAAGGAGCCTGATGTGGGACTTGGTCCCAGCACCCTGGGATCATGACCTGAGCTGAAGGCAGCAGCTTAACCAACTGAGCCACCCAGGCATCCCATTTTTTTTTTTTTTAAGAGGAATCTAAAAAGGTCAGATTCATAGAAGTGGAGAGTAGAGAGGTGGTTGGCAGGGCCTCGGAGCAGATTTTTGCAAAAGGTATAGAGTCAAGAAGAATATATCCTACACATATGTTCTATAGCATAGTGCCTAGAGTTAATATCATATTATATATTTGAATATTTGCAAAGAGGGTAGATCTCATGTTAAGTGTTTTTTTATAACAGCTAATAATAAATATACAAAGAAGGCAGGAGGAACCTTTTGGAAGTGATGGATATGTTCATAGTATAGACTATGGTGATAGCTTCACAGATGTATCCTTACCTCCAAATTCATAAATTTGTATACTTCAATAATGAACAGCTATTTATATGTTGATTACATTTCAATCAAGTGGCTTTAAAAGCTTAGAAACTAAGGTTTTGAACTTGCATTTCTGAAGAGTTACTATTGTCCCTTTAGCAAACATTTATTTTCAGTTTATCTCTGATAAAGGCATGAAGGAAATGATAAACCAGGAAGGTTGCTGGCCTTGGTAAAAGCTGACCAGTGCCTTTTTGTTATTAAAGCATCTACTGGTGGTTAAAATAAAAAAGCAAGACTGTCCTATATTACATCATCTTCTATGTTATTTACAGCAAATAACCTTGGCCCAATCAGTTTTTACATTTCTTTAGAAGTTTCCAGGACATGAATATTCCAAAGCAAGGTGAATTTTGTATTTTGGCTATTGTCCAGGCGGTTTGTTCCCAGACCATCTCACACAAGAAGATGCTTCAGATGCAATGCCCTCTTGATTTGAAATCAAGTAGACTCAGAAGCTCCAGAAAAAGGATGCCTTGTGGGTAAGAATACTGAGCAATGCTGGCAGTTATAGGAGATTCTAGTGCAAGGGGTTCCTCAGCAGTGTGGCACGGCTGCATGTCAAACCTAAACCACGGCACCATCAGGGAGAGCACATGTGTCAGATGGCACTCCATGCAAGAACAAAGCCCATTCCCTGTAACTCAGGGCCTAAAGGCCAACTGGGTATATTCTTCTTTCTTAACTTAGAGGCTCCCCTTGCCCTCTAGGATCTAAGGTCTTTTTTTATGTCTAGTAGACATTTTAAATGTTTTCTTCACCTTATAGAAGGCTTCATGGTGACCTTCCAGGCCCAAGTAGCACATTCAGTTGTGTGTATTGAAAAAATAAGTAACTAGAACAATAATTAAAAAAAATATATATATATATATATATACACACACACACACATATAGGGGTGCCTGGGTGGCTCAGTCATTAAGCATCTGCCTTTAGCTTGGGTCATGATCCCAGGGTCCAGAGATCGAGTTCCGCATCATGCTCCCCACTCAATGAGGAGTCTGTTTCTTCCTCTCCCACTCCCCCTGCTTGTGTTCTTTCTCTCGCTGTCTCTCTCTCTGTGTCAAATAAATAAACTCTTTAAAAAAGATATATATATATATATATGTGTGTGTGTGTGTATACACATGCATACATACACACTCATATAAATAGAAACAAATGATTATATATGTTATTTAATTTTATTTTTGAATTTTTAGAGCCTTTGCTATTGATCTGGGCATTAGATTCCATGAAGCAGCTTTTCCCACTCGTGACACCAAACCAGCCTGCAGTGGATGGTTGTGAGGAAGAAACCACTGATCTCATCAAACACAATTAAGTTAGACAGTTGAAAAGTCTTTTTAATACTGTTCACCAACTTTTACTTACTTTTAATGACCACTATGTAGCCTGTGAACCTGCAGAATGTCTTTTAAACAAAAACACTTAGTTAGCCCTCCCAGGGAAGGGTCTCACCTGAAAGAGATGGAGAGTAACCTGGAAAGGGCTGTTGGTCTTTAGCATGGAGTCTGTATGTTCTAGGTGTGGGGGGAGAAGGGGGTGTGCCAGAACACAGAGAATCAGGAACACAGGATGTATTCAGTATACAAGGGGGTGGCACAGAGGATGCCAGCCCAGGAAGATCCAGTAGGGGATGGCCTGGGGCAGGCAGCAATGGAATAAAATATCCTTGATAGGAGGCCAGCAGGGTCCCTTTCACAGGCCCTGGCTATGAGAAACCACACTATCTTGAGAACTGGTAGGTATGCTTGCATTCTACAAGGGCAGACAGCAGGGGGAGACAGGAAGGGGTGATGCAGTGCCAGAGGGCAAGGCAATGAGACAGAGAGGAACAGACACCCATCTGAGAGGGACAAGCTGGGGACTACAACCATGTAGCTCTTTCTCCTGGAATCAGGGTTGGCTAAGCTGTTACCTGCAGGGAATATACTGTTGGGAAAAGGCATGAGACTATTCCAGGAGAAACCCAAATGCATAGTGTTCTCACCTGGAGTTGCCCAGAAGGCTGAGTGAGAGTTTCTGGTTTCAAACAACGTTTTGTTAACCCCATTCCCCAGAATGTGGCTTATGAAATATTCTGTCATCTCCAAGGACTGTCTGTAGCCACGGGTGGTACTAGATGATGATGATGATGATGGTGGTGGTGGTGGTGGTGGTGGTGATTTCACTAAGTAATCAAATATCTGCAAAGTTCTACAAAGGGAACATTGTATATGAGCGGTACCAGAAAGTAGAAGCTGCCTCCATCTCTCTATGTGTAAGGATGAAGGTACCATTTGGTATCCCCCACCATGTGCCACCACTCTTACTTCACATCCTCTCTCCTTTTGTTCATGGGTATGACCTGGGACCAGGACTCAGCCCAGTTGCCTGCACACATGGCATTATGATTGCCAAGCAAACAAAGGAGAGCTACAAGGTATCACAGGGAGTCTGGCTGCTGGGTAAGTTCCTGAACTACCTAGAGCCATAACTGTTCCAGAAGAATCTTTTTTTTCTTGCAGGTAGAGGAAATAGAATATGTCCTGGGGCGCCTGGGTGGCTCAGTTGGTTGAGCAACTGCCTTCAGCTCAGGTCATGATCCCGGACTTCCAGGATCGAGTCCCACATCAGGCTCCTTGGGGAGTCGGCTTCTCCCTCTGACCTTCTCCTTTCTCATGCTCTCTTTCACTCATTCTCCCTCAAATGAATAAATAAAATCTTAAAAAAAAAATATGTCCTTATGGTGTATTGGTGGTGTCCAATACATCACCACTGGTGTATTGGCACCAGAAAGTATTTAATGTCATGGTAGAATCGAGGGTAATAGGCTCAGGTCTGCACACTAGAAAGCTGTGAAAAGTTAGTATATGACTAGCTCAGACACATCGCACCTACTACTGTGGTCTACTCTGAGCTGGTGCCGCCAATCAGTGATTGCCCATTTCCTCCTTAATCCTTAGTGTTTCCAGAGCAGAGATCCACAGTTCCACCATTGCTTGAAAAACCCATATCCCTCAACTTAATCTAGGATGCTGTGGTCAGTATTGTCTGTATTATTTTAGTTCCTACTAGGAAAGATAGCACCTGCCTCGCCAAACTATATTCTGCTGCAAGTAATTTTCATTCTAAAATGTAAAATATCTGCTCCAGGATCACAAAAACCACTGGCCTCAAGCTCCTTCCAAAAGGGTATGTTGGGATGTTAAATCCGAACCAGAGACTTTGCCTGGATTCAAGAGCATTACACTTGCCAGCACTTCCCAAACAACTTACCCACTCTGGGCGGGAGGGTGGTAAGTTTAATGAAGATAAAGAGGGAACTTGGAACATGTCAAGACACAAATCAAGGCACTGGATGCTAAGATGAGACTTAATAACACCTCTCGAAGTTTCTTCTAACAAAATTTGGGTGCTCTGGTTTATCTTGATTTATCTTGACTGCTTTATTACCAGGAACACTGGCAAAGGAGAATGTACCAGCAGAGGTGATATTTATGATACTAATGATATTGTGAAATCTCTGTGAAAATGTGCTTGAAAAGATCAATGTGCACTTCTAGCAACTAGTATAACATTAAATAACAATACATGTTGAATAACTCTTTTTATACATGCGAAAGAATATCAAAGATAAGAAGACATGCTAAAACTGAAAATAATTGTCTTTTGTCCTGTTTTAGAGTTCCTGTTTGATTGCCTCTCAATTTAAGTTAGCTAATTGCAGGCCAGGTAGATTGGACACTATAGCTTTATTGTTACTAATAGCCAAAATCTTTCCCATTCCCCATGCGAGGCTGGTAGCCAAGCCTTACTCAAACATTAAACCCTCACCTCGTTTATTACAGAGAAAATAGAGGCAATGAATTCCCTTGATTCATCATATTCCTGTGTTCTCACTTTCAAACAGATCTATGTGACCCTTCCTTACCACTCTCTGCCCTTTCTCAGAGGATTTCCTCCACTTGTCTAAGATGAATTGCGGTGCCTTACCATGCTCTGGAAATCACGGCTTTCTTGCTTGGTCTGTCAATTATCCATTCTGCTTTGTGTATCTTAACTCTCTGGATTCTTGTCTTTACCATAAGATGTGAGACATCTTTAAAAATACTATCATATTCAAACTCCTTTTTCTGATGAGATCTTGGCTCTCTTCCTCTTTTAATAGCTAAAATTCTTGAAAGGGTTTAGTATGTTTGTTCATTCCAATTCTCCAATGTCTACTCATTCCAGAAACCATTGGAATTTGGTCTCTTCTCATCATGTAAGAACAACTTTTACAAATATCTCCATTGACCTCTCTGAGGTCAAGCAACATGAGCAGGTTCAATCCTTTTTATGCACAGCCTCTTTTCATATTTGACCCTGCTAATCTTCCTCTTTGATTTTCTTTAGATTTTGATGTCATTCTTTTTTTATTCTTTTTCTCCAAGTCTCCATGATCTTCCTGGAACTTATTATTCATTACCTGCAGAAACCACCCCCTGTCCCCCCACACACACCAGTGGTTTTCTCTGAGTCCCTTACTGTCCATCTGTTGGCTTCAGGCACCTTCCACATACCAGTGACTCTTAAAACTGAATCTCCAGCTCTGTTCTCTCCTGTATCAAATCTATGGTCCCACACCCTTTGGGGCTGAAATTTAATCCATTATCTCACCACAAATATCCCACAAAATAAAAATATTTTGCTTCTTATCTTGATAAATGATACAACCATCTATTTGTTTCTTTTCTTTATGTAACTGTTTTTTCACTCATCAGTTCCTGTTCATTCAACATCTGAAATGTCACTCAATCCTTCCTTCTTTTCCATTTACTCTTCCTCGCTGATTCCCCATCCCCTCTTGCCTAGACACTACCAGTCTCTTAATTCATCTCCTGTAATTAACACTCTTTACTACCATTTGCCAGCCTACTGCCAAAAGTTTTTAAAACCCCTGTCAGATCATGGTATGTCTATTCCTGGATGGTTTATGAGAAGATAAGAGGCAAAAGTTGGCGCCTGTCTTGGTGGCTTAAATGACTCCTTTCTTGCTGTAAGAGGGCAAGAGATGGGTTTAAAGAAATTATTTTGAGTAGGGAAGAAAAGAAAAATAATAGTAATTACTACTATTATTACTACTACTACTACTACCACTACTATTGTTTTTATTATTATTGTCTCTACCTAGTTTCTTCAGTTGCAGATTTGGTTTCACCCACTGAGGTTGGGATCCTCTTTCCCCAGAAACCACTTTCAAGTTTCCATTGTCACTCAGCCCACCCACTCCCTTCCTCAGTTATGGACACTCTATCAGCCCCTCATGATACCCATCCAGGACTGTAGTCTACACCTGCTCCAGTATAGCAAGTATCAACATATTTTAGGGGACAAAACAGAATTGCTAAACATTGTCAACAATAGTGAAAATCACTATACATTCACTAGTACTGGAAATATTTTCCAATACTCTGAAATAAATTAAAAGTGTTTTACAAAAGTAATAAAATATAAAATCAATTATAGTCTTGGATACAACCAAATTTCTTAAAGAAGACTAAACCATCTTATATTTTGATAATTAAAAGAGAGTTAATAACAAAAAGTGGATAATATAATTCTAATTTTGTAAAACTGAGAAATAGAGTGTTTATTTATGAGTAGCTGACTAAAATAATATAAACAAATTGTTGAGAATAATTATCTCTGGGTTATCGGGTTATGGGGATTTTATTTTCTCTTTATTGTTTTGCTGATTTCTCTAAATGTTCTACAAAGCTGTAGTAATTGCATAATCTGTAAAAATAAAGCAATAAATGTGAAATAAGACTTGACTGCAATACATGAACACGTGTTAGTGATAATGGTGGTTATTTATGAGTGGTGGAGGTGTGCATGATTTATACATTCATCTTTATAATTTAGGGGGTTGTTTGATTTTTAATTGCTTATGAAATGAGGTATTTATAATTCATTAAATATATTTTAAAATACAATTTTAAATTAAAAACATTAAATATTATTTTTATACAAAATTTTAGAATTATTTTATCCAGGGTTTCATGGAAAATTAATTTCTGAGCTAGTGGGACTACCTAAATTGCTGAGCCACTTTTTCTGTATTCTTAGAATTTTCTTTGCAGATCAATTCCTGGAAAAGCCCAGGAATGATGGAAAGGAAAGTGAAAATGGTGAATATGGGGCTTGCTGGAGGATTTTAGGAGTCATGAAATCCCCGTAGGTAGATAATTTATATCTTTTCATGTGCACTTCTTTTATGTAACGTTCTGTAGGCTGACTTCTGGAAACTAAAACTCCTCACTGGCTATTCTATTCACCCACCACTGGCCTGTCTCTATCTACCTTCGAAGTGAGAAAGGAGTTTGCAGCTTCTGATTGTTCCCCAGACCAGGATCTCTCCCTTACCTCAGTGCCACAAGATTGCATGTAAGTGATGAGGCAATATCTCAGTGTCATTCCTTATGGGAAGGAGGACAGGGCTTTCTGTCTTATGGCCAGTGACCCAAGAAGCAAATCACATACCTTTTACCTATGGTGTCCTTTTCTCCTTATTGCCTTCAGGCATGGCAGAACACATTCAGATTTCACACATAAATCTTTTCTTGGTGTAGGATGCAGGGAAAGTGATTCTCCATGGTGACTTAATCTGTGGCAGATTGTCAACCTAGCCTTACTTCTCTGTATCACTATGCCCATGTATAGGGTATCGGCCCCAAATCTGGATAGTTGAGTGTTCAAAGAATGCAAATAAATTTTAATGTTTAGCCTTAAGACATAACTAGAAAGGTAAGCTGAAAAGTGCACCAATATATTATATACTGATAGAATAATGCTTCTTAAGCAATGTAACAGAAAATTTCCTTATCCATATAGATCAATTGTACTATAATTTAAACATAGAGACATTATGAACATGGAAACAATTGATTTGAAGTATTTTTATTGATTTCTCCCCCAAACACATGATCCTATAGAATAGTGCACAGGGAGAAAGTGATGAACACAAATTCATGGACTAAGTTCTAATGCAGTGCATCTCCTTCACAGGTTATTGAAGAAGAAGAACTTCCAGGTGCCTGGGTGTTTAGTTGCTTAAGTGACTGCCTTCAGCTCAGGTCATGATCCTGGAGTCCCGGGATCAAGTCCCACATCGGGTTCCCTGCTTGGCAGGGAGTCTGCTTCTCCCTCTGACCTCTCTCCTCTCATACTCTCTCTCTCTCAAATAAATAAATACAATATTTTTTTTTAAGAGGAAGAACTTTCAATTACTGCCACATTCCCAGGGAAAGGGGGAACTTGGTCACCATCATATTCATCCAATGTAGCCATAATGCATGTGGGAGTGACAGAGGTATTATAGGTATATAGGGCTATTTGCTCATAGAGCTATGATAGTAGATTGCTCTTGGTTAGTTAACATTCGGTTAGTTAACATTTGGTTAGTTAACATTTTTCCTTCCATAGGGAGTTCCTTAGTGCAATGTCTTAACACTGCTATTACCAACAACTTAATTTAACCTCTTCTCTTCTAATCATGTTCACGGCTATGCCCATTAGTTCTACTACTCGTGCTTTTTCATGTTCTTTTCTCTGTCACACCTCTCTCATTCTTACCCATGTGATTTCTGCTGCATGTATCAGCCTTCCCCAAAGTGAATCTTCATAAAGATCTTCATATATCCTTCCTGCCAATGAGATCCATTCTTTCTTAGTGAAATTAACATATATGTCACATCATGGGCTATCTTTGACTTGCTGATAATTTTTTTTTAAGATTTTTATTTATTTATTTGACAGATCACAAGTGGGCAGAGAGGCAGTCAGAGAAAGAGAGGAGAAAGCAGGCTCCCCACTGGGAAGAGAGCCTGTTGTGGGGCTCAATCCCAGGACCCTGGGATCATGATCTGAGCCGAAAGCAAAGGCTTTAACCCACTGAGCCACCCAGGTGCCCCTTGCTGAGAATTTTAACTATATTTGGTGTTTGAAGGTTCTATTATTCTCTCAAGGGTATTGGTGTTCTAGTGGTTGGTATTCTCAGAGGTCTGACCTCCAAATGAGGGTGTTCTCCAAAGAGTAACCAATAAAATATCAATGTTTCATGTATCATCATAAGTGATATACAGAAAAGTAGGTTCTTCCTTGGGAACCTGAGGCTAAGTGCATAGAAATGTGTGTGCGATGGAAAGGTTTCTCAAACACAAGGCTGTCCACGATGGGTTTCCAGGATGAGTCACGGAGTTTCCCAATGTGCATTTGTGGAAGGTTTTATTGAATATCTCTAGGACACCATTCAACATTTGATGATTGAAGTCAATGGGTATTATGGCATTTTTCCTGGTAGATAGCAATAAAGTGTTTTGAGGAAACAGACCTTTTGTTAAGTTACAAAAAGTGTTGTAATCAATAACTGTAAGCAGAATTTCCCGAAATTCCTTTAACCAAGGAACATCTATAGAAAAGTGTTTTGGGGACAGCAATTTGGGAAAGGGGCTGCAATGCATTTCAAAGCACATGTAAACATTCCATTTCTTATCTGATGATTGCTACCATCTCATTTATAGCTGGGTATGAATTTAGTTTTGCTTTTATTTTTATTTTTTATTTTTTTATTTTTTGCCGTTTAATTTTCTTTATTTTATAAACATATATTTTTATCCCCAGGGGTACAGGTCTGTGAATCACCAGGTTTACACACTTTACAGCACTCACCAAAGCACATACCCTCCCCAATGTCCATAATGCGACCCCCTTCTCCCAAAACCCCTCCCCCCAGCAACCTTGTTTGTTTTGTGAGATTATGAGTCACTTATGGTTTGTCTCCCTCCCAATCCCATCTTGTTTCATTGATTCTTCTCCTACCCACTTAAGCCCCCATGTTGAATCACCACATCCTCATATCAGGGAGATCATATGATAGTTGTCTTTCTCTGCTTGACTTATTTCACTAAGCATGATACGCTCTAGTTCCATCCATGTTGTCGCAAATGGCAAGATTTCATTTCTTTTGAAGGCTGCATAGTATTCCATTGTGTATATATACCACATCTTCTTGATCTATTCATCTGTTGATGGACATCTAGGTTCTTTCCATAGTTTGGCTATTGTGGACATTGCTGCTATGAACATTTGGGTGCACGTGCCCCTTCAGATCACTACATTTGTATCTTTAGGGTAAATACCCAGTAGTGATCTTGCTGGATCATAGGGCAGTTCTATTTTCAACATTTTGAGGAACCTCCATGCTGTTTTCCATAGTGGCTGCACCAGCTTGCATTCCCACCAACAGTGTAGGAGTGTTCCCCTTTCTCCGCATCCTCGCCAGCATCTGTCATTTCCTGACTTGTTGATTTTAGCCATTCTGACTGGTGTGAGGTGATACCGCATTGTGGTTTTGATTTGTATTTCCCTGATTCCCAGTGATTTGGAGCACTTTTTCATGTGTCTGTTGGCATTCTGGATGTCTTCTTTGCAGAAATGTCTGTTCATGTCCTCTGCCCATTTCTTGATTGGATTATTTGTACTTTGGGTGTTGAGTTGGATAAGTTCTTTATAGATTCTGGACACTAGTCCTTAATCTGATATGTCATTTGCAAATATCTTCTCCCATTCTGTCAGTTGTCTTTTGATTTTACTAACTGTTTCCTTTGCTGTGCAAAAGCTTTTGATCTTGATGAAATCCCAATAGTTCATTTTTGCCCTTGCTTCCTTTGCCTTTGGCGATGTTCCTAGGAAGATGTTGCTGCGGCTGAGGTCGAAGAGGTTGCTGCCTGTGTTCTCCTCAAGGATTTTGATGGATTCCTTTCGCACATTGAGGTCCTTCATCCATTTTGAGTCTATTTTCGTGTGTGGTGTAAGGAAATGGTCCAATTTCATTTTTCTGCATGTGGCTGTCCAATTTTCCCAGCACCATTTATTGAAGAGGCTGTCTTTTTTTCCATTGAATATTCTTTCCTGCTTTGTCGAAGATTAGTTGACCGTAGAGTTGAGGGTCTATTTCTGGGCTCTCTATTCTGTTCCATTGATCTCTGTGTCTGTTTTTGTGCCAGTACCATGCTGTCTTGATGATGACAGCTTTGTAATAGAGCTTGAAGTCTGGAATTGTGATGCCACCAACGTTGGCTTTCTTTTTCAATATCCCTTTGGCTATTTGAGGTCTTTTCAGGTTCCATATAAATTTTAGAATTATTTGTTCCATTTGTTTGAAAAAGATGGATGGTACCTTGATAGGAATTGCATTAAATGTGTAGATTGCTTTAGGTAGCATAGACATTTTCACAATATTTATTCTTCCAATCCAGGAGCATGGAACATTTTTCCATTTCTTTGTGTCTTCCTCAAATTCTTTCATGAGTACTTTATAGTTTTCTGAGTATAGATTCTGTGCCTTTTTAGTTAGGTTTATTCCTAGGTATCTTATAGTTTGGGGTGCAATTATAAATCGGATTCACTTCTTAATTTCTCTTTCTTCTGTCTTGTTGTTGGTGTAGAGGAATGCAACTGATTTCTGTGCATTGATTTTATATCCTGACACTTTACTGAATTCCTGTACAAGTTCTAGCAGTTTTGGAGTGGAGTCTTTTGGGTTTTCCACATATAGTATCATATCATCTGCGAAGAGTGATAATTTGACTTCTTCTTTGCCGATTTGGATGTCTTTAATTTCCTTTTGTTGTCTGATTGCTGAGGCTAGGACCTCTAGTGCTATGTTGAATAGCAGTGGTGATAATGGACATCCCTGCCGTGTTCCTGACCTTAGCGGAAAAGCTTTCAGTTTTTCTCCATTGAGAATGATATTTGCGGTGGGTTTTTCATAGATGGCTTTGATGATATTGAGGTATGTGCCCTCTATCCCTACACTTTGAAGAGTTTTGATCAGGAGGGGATGCTGTACTTTGTCAAATGCTTTTTCAGCATCTATTGAGAGTATCATATGGTTCTTGTTCTTTCTTTTATTGATGTGTAGTATCACATTGACTGATTTGCAGATGTTGAACCAACCTTGCAGCCCTGGAATAAATCCCACTTGGTCGTGGTGAATAATCTTTTTAATGTACTGTTGAATCCTATTGGCTAGTATTTTGTTGAATATTTTGGCATCTGTGTTCATCAAGGATATTGGTCTATAGCTCTCTTTTTTGTTGGGATCCTTGTCTGGTTTTGGGATAAAGGTGATGCTGGCCTCATAAAATGAGTTCAGAAGTTTTCCTTCCATTTCTATTTTTTGGAACAGTTTTAGGAGAATAGGAATTAGTTCTTCTTTAAATGTTGGGTAGAATTCCCCCGGGAAGCCGTCTGGCCCGGGCTTTTATTTGTTTGGAGATTTTAATGACTGTTTCAATCTCCTTACAGGTTATGGGTCTGTTCAGGCTTTCTATTTCTTCCTGGTTCAGTTGTGGTAGTTTATATGTTTCTAGGAATGCATCCATTTCTAACAGATTGTCAAATTTGTTGGCGTAGAGTTGCTCATAGTATGTTCTTATAATAGTTTGTATTTCTTTGGTGTTAGTTGTGATCTCTCCTCTTTCATTCATGAGTTTATTTATTTGGGTCCTTTCTCTTTTCTTTTTGATAAGTCTGGCCAGGGGATTATCAATTTTATTAATTCTTTCAAAGAACCAGCTCCTAGTTTCGTTGATTTGCTCTATTGTCTTTTTGGTTTCTATTTCATTGATTTCTGCTCTGATCTTTATGATTTCTCTTCTCCTGCTGGGCTTAGGGTTTCTTTCTTGTTCTTTCTCCAGCTCCTTTAGGTGTAGGGTTAGGTTGTGTACCTGAGACCTTTCTTGTTTCTTGAGAAAGGCTTGTACCACTATTTATTTTCCTCTCAGGACTGCCTTTGTTGTGTCCCACAGATTTTGAACCATTGTATTTTCATTATCATTTGTTTCCATGATTTTTTTCAATTCTTCTTTAATTTCCCGGTTGACCCATTCATTCTTTAGAAGGATGCTGTTTAGTCTCCATGTATTTGGGTTCTTTTCAAACTTCCTTTTGTGGTTGAGTTCTAGCTTTAGAGCATTGTGGTCTGAAAATATGCAGGGAATTATCCCAATCTTTTGGTACTGCTTGAGTCCTGCTTTAGGACCGAGGATGTGATCTATTCTGGAGAATGTTCCAGAATGTGTATTCTGTTGCTTTGCGATGGAATTTTCTGAATATATCTATGATGTCCATCTGGTCCAGTGTCTTGTATAAGGCCTTTATTTCCTTGCTGATCTTTTGCTTGGATGACCTGTCCATTTCAGTGAGGGGAGTGTTAAAGTCCCCTACTATTATTGTATTATTGTTGATGTGTTTCTTTGATTTTGTTATTAATTGGTTTATATAGTTGGCTGCTCCCACATTGGGGGCATAGATATTTAAAATTGTTAAATCTTCTTGTTGGACAGACCCTTTGAGTATGATATAGTGTCCTTCCTCATCTCTTATTATAGTCTTTGGCTTAAAATCTAATTGATCTGATATAAGGATTGCCACTCCTGCTTTCTTCTGATGTCCATTAGCATGGTAAATTCTTTTCCACCCCCTCACTTTAAATCTGGAGGTGTCTTCGGGCTTAAAATGAGTTTCTTGGAGGCAACATATAGATGGGTTTTGTTTTCTTATGCATTCTGATAACCTGTGTCTTTTGACAGGAGCATTTAGCCCATTAACATTCAGAGTAAGTATTGAGAGATATGAATTTAGTGCCATTGTATTTCCTCTAAGGTGACTGTTACTGTGTATGGTTTCTGTTCCTTTCTTATCTACCACTTTTAGGCTCTCTCTTTGCTTAGATGACCCCTTTCAATATTTCCTGTAGAACTGGTTTGGTGTTTGCAAATTCTTTCTGTTTTTGTTTGTCCTGGAAGCTTTTAATCTCTCCTTCTATTTTCAATGAGAGCCTAGCTGGATATAGTATTCTGGGCTGCATGTTTTTCTCATTTAGTGCTCTGAAAATATCATGCCAGCTCTTTCAGGCCTGCCAGGTCTCTGTGGATAAGTCAGCTTCCAATCTAATATTTTAACCATTGTATGTTACAGACTTCTTTTCCCGGGCTCCTCTCAGGATTTTCTTTGTCACTGAGACTTGTAAATTTTACTATTAGGTGACGGGTTGTGGGCTTATTCTTATTGATTGAGGGACATTCTCTGAACCTCCTGAATTTTGATGCCTGTTCCCTTTTCCATATTGGGGAAATTCTCCCCAATAATTATCTCCAGTATACCTTCTGCTCCCCTCTCTCTTTCTTCTTCTTCTGGAATCTCAATTATTCTAATGTTGTTTCGTCTTATGGTGTCACTTATCTCTCGAATTCTGCCCTCATAATCCAGTAGCTGTTTGTCCCTCTTTTGCTCAGCTTCTTTATTCTCTGTCATTTGGTCTTCTATATCACTAAATTCTTTCTTCTGCCTCATTTATCCTAGCAGTGAGAGCCTCCATTTTTGATTGCACCTCATTAATAGCTTTTTTGATTTCAACTTTGTTGGAGTTTAGTTCTTTTATTTCTCCATAAATTGCTTTTATATCTTCTGAGAGGGTTTCTCTAATATCTTCCATGCCTTTTTCGATCCCAGCTAGAACGTTGAGAATTGTCATTCTGAACTCTAGATATGACATATTATCAATATCTGTATTGATTAGGTCCCTAGCCTTCGGTACTGCCTCTTGTTCTTTTTTTTTTTTTTTTTTTTTTTGGTGAATTTCTCCGCTTTGTCATTTTGTCCAGATAAGAGTATATGAAGGAGCAAGTAAAATACTAAAAGGGTGGCAACAACCGCAAGAAAATATGCTTTAACCAAATCAGAAGAGATCCCAAATCGTAAGGGGGGAGAAAGGGGATTAAAGGAGGTTCAAAAAGGAAGAAAGAAAAAGAAAAGAAAAGAAAAGAAAAGAATTAAAAAATAAGAAAACGAATAAAAAAATATAAAAAAGAAAAAATATATATATATATATTAGATAAACTAGTTAAAATACGTTCAAAAAGAGAAGGGCAAAAGTTAAAAAAAAATTTTACCAGAGGGCGAGAAAAAAAATGAAAAAGAAAAAAATTAAATTAACTGAAGACTAAAAAAAATCGTGGGGAGAAAACCAGGAGTTCTGTGCTTTGCTTTCTCCTCCTCTGGAATTCTGCTGCTCTCCTTGGTATTGAAACCGCACTCCTTGGTAGGTGATCTTGGTCTTGGCTGGATTTCTTGTTGATCTTCTGGGGGAGGGGCTTGGTGTAGTGATTCTCAAGTGTCTTTGCCCCAGGCGGAATTGCACTGCCCTTACCAGGGTCTGGGCTCGGGTTTGCTTTCAGGAGCTTTTGTTCCCTGAGCTCTTTCCGTAGAGTTCCGGAGGATGGGAATACAAATGGCGGCCTCCTGGTCTCCAGCCTGGAGGAGCAGAGAGCCCGGTGCCCCACTCTTCAGTGCGCCCTCAGAGAACAGCGTCCAGTTACTCCTGTCAGCCTGACCTCCGGCCGCGCTCCGAGCTCACTGAGCCTGTATCTGGTTCAAGGTAACACCGAGCTGTGATCTTACTGTTCGCTCTGTCTCTGTAGCCGGTTTTCCCATTACAATACCTGCAAGCTCTGCGACACTCAGACACCCCCGATCCTTCTGTGACCCTGCGGGACCTGAGGCCACGCTGACCCCGCGTGGGCTTCACCCCGGTTTAGCCTCTGGAGCAATGTCCCTCAGCGGAACAGACTTTTAAAAGTCCTGATTTTGTGCTCCATTGCTCTGCCGCTTGCCGGGAGCCAGCCCTTCCCCCCGGGGTCTGTCTTCCCGTCGCTTTGTATTCACCTCTCTGCCAGTCCTACCTTTCCGAAAGTGGTTGTTTTTCTGTTTCCAGAATTGCTGTTGTTCTTCTCTTTGTTCTGCCGATGGATTTGCAGGTGTTTGCAATCTTTAGATAAGCTATCTAGCTGATCTCCGGCTATCTGAAGTAGTCTCAGCCTGCTACTTCTCCGCCATCTTTACTCCTCCCCCTATTTTTTATTTCTTGAGGAATCTCCACACTGTTCTCCAAAGAGGCTGCACCAACTTGCACCATCCTTCTTAAAGCACCTTTTTCCTTGGGGCACTTGGGTGGTTGAGCATGGGACTCGATTTCAGTTTGGATATGGAATCAAGCTCTGTATTGGGTTCTGCACTGGGCTTGGAGCCTTCATGGAATTCTCTCTCTCTCCTTCCCCTTCTGCCTCTGCCCTCCAACACACCCTTACTTGCACTGTTTCTCTCTGTTTTTCCCTCAAAAAAACAAAAACAAAGACAAAAACAAAAAACAAACCTCATTTTTTACGTTACCTTTAGGTTCCATGGCACCAGTTTATCTTACATTTATTGCTTGTCTGCCTTTGCTTTCACTGGCTCTCCTTCTGTCTTGTAAATGATTCATTTTATGCATTTGATTCGGTTTTACATTGGTTCTCTACTATTCTGGATTTACATTTTTTCCTAGATGACTTTATCTCTGGTTTTCCAACAGCTTCCCCACCTCATTTACAAATATATCATGTCTATGCCAAAATTTAACATACCTTTTTGCATACTGGAGAAAAATATACCCTCCATTTGTTAAAGATTTAGCCTTTCATAATTCCTCTCATTCACCTCCTCTTATCCTATTATGTCTTCTTCTATAACTTTATCTCCCAGCTCCTTCAGTTTAGCTTCTCTCTCTTTCACACACACAAACATTAGTTTGTGACTATCTGTCTATCTATACACACACACACACACAACTATATATATGTGTATATATATATAATTATATGTACATATATATACAATATACAATTATATATACATATATACAACTACATATACATATATATGTCACATATAATCATATATAAAAATTATGTATATTTCAATTATAATTTATATAATTGAAAAAAACTGAAGAAAATAATTTTTTAAGGCTTGTCTTCCACAAGTCTTCTAATTATGTTTCTTACACTTTCCAACATTATTCACCATTCAACAGAGATAATTTTTAAAAGTTAGAGCCCTGAATGAAAAATTTTCTGAAAATCATTACAAGCAATGGAAAATAAGGAGTTACTACCGCAAATATCTTGCAACTATAACTACAGAGCTCAGTGCAGTGATTACTATAATGTGCAGTGTGGCAGAGTTACAGTTGCCATGGGAACCATAAATTTGATTTTCTGAGGTTTTGTGTGTACACAATCTCAACTATAATACTGCCTTCACATATTGTCTTTTTCATCTGTTTATACATGTACTTGGGTCCAAAGTAGGTCACCCAAACTAAACACAGAAATGTTGGTCAATTTCTTCAAAGATCTCTAATATATCAGCAATATCAGAGTTAATTTGAGAAGTATATGTGTAAAAAATGATTTTTGATCTGACTTCAAACACAATAGATTGGTGTCTTCCAACCCAGCTTATACTATTCCTTGGAATAAAAAGTCCCTCTCTATTTTCAGCTTTTGAACTATTCACTTTTAAAATGTTTATGTCAGTTGGTGCTATTTGTGTGGATAACAGGTGATGTAGCCTTATCAATGTGTTGTTGATTATCTTTTGTTTTCTGGTAATTCCTTTATATCCTATTTCTGAGTATATTATCTCTTGGCTTGAGTCTTTTGATAGAACGAAGCTCATCTCATCACCTGAAATGTAACGCTTTAACTAATACCCATGATACAGTGTTCTTTTCTGTTTATATAAGATCTTTGAAACACTGGGAACTCATATCACTATGACCTTAATGAAGAGAAAGTTTGAATTGCTGTGGATATAACGTCCTGCTAGAATCTAGACTTAGCCTTCACTCCCTGTAACAGATCTGCCTAGACATAGTAGGAAACATTAGCTTTCTCACTAACTACAGAAGCACACATAATGTTCTAAATTTATTTGGCTACAGTGAATCAGGGGATTATTTTCTTCTCTTTTTCCCTTGAGAGAGGTCCACAAGGATTTCCCATACCACTGCTTTGTCATGGCTAACAGCAGTAGCTTGTGTTATTTTGCTGTTGTTTCCACATCTTTTATCACAGGTAAGGAATCCTCATAATTGCTCAATAAACTCGGACACTACACTGTTTAACCTTGGAGACTTCACATTGTCACAGGTTTCTCATTTCTTAAATGTAGATAGACAAATTCCAAATCCTACCACTCTCAACTGAGCTCTGGAGTTGTTGATCAAAACTCTGCTTGACTGAAAGCATTTTTAAAATAGCTGTCGGAATAAAAACATATAAAGGAATATGAGAGTTATACTGATGCTGGTTTCAATAAGATATATTATGGTGTGTTGCTTTAGCTCTGAGTAAATTAAAACTTCAAAGACAAGATGGCATATTTAACAAACTCAATCATTTTAATGACTCATCACAAACTAGTCAAAGACAAAGGTGACATTCGTTGCATCAACATGTCTACAGGCAGATTCAATGGCGTCCCTTGTTTCCTGCATCTGTGTAATTCACCCGAATAATTTTCAGAAGTCGAAATACTCTGAATTACTCAATGTAAGACAAAGGATGAGGAAAGAAGACAGGATAAATTTAAAAAATATATTACTGTATCAATTAACTAGATCATCCAGAAAACATTTATTGATAAGTTTTAGAGAGCTGGGTACCATATAAATAGCAAGTATCCCCAATGTTTAATTTGGGGTATGTCTGCAGTGAAATCATAATTTGTTGAGAGATGTGAGGATTGCCTTTGACAAATGACCTTGCTTAAACTCATGCTAAATGGAAGCAGAACATTACCTGAAAGAAAAACCTATATGTTGGAATGGGACTCAATCCACTGAAACACATAGAGATCTTGAATAAAATATAATAATAATTACCAAAAAATCCCTATATATCAACCACTCATTTGATTCTCACAAAAAACCTGTGATGAAAATAACAGTGAAATATCACAACCTTCCTATTAGAATAGCTAAAATCTAAAAACTAAAATTACCAATTGCTAGAGAGGATGTGGAGCAATAGGAATTATTTTATTGTTGCTAGGAATGCAATATAATACACTCTCTTTGGAAGACAGTTTCTTATAATTCTAAATCAGGTATAACCATATGACCCAACAATTATGCTCCAAGGTATTTATCCACTTGATTTGTAAACCGATGTCCACACAGAAATCTCCATGCAAATGTTTATAGCAGCCTAATCCATAATTGCCAAAACCTGGAAGCAGCCCAGATGTCCCTCAAAAAGTGAATGGATAGAATCCATAATAATAGGATATTATTTGGCACTAAAAAGGAATGTGTTATCAACCCTTACAGGAATGGAGGAATCTCAGATTCTTACTGCTTTAAAGAAACTACTGTATGTTTCCAATATAATGATGTTCCAGAAAAACCCTTACCCTGTAGAGATCGAAAATAGACCAGTGATTGTCAAGGCCTTCAGAAAAGAGAATAGTCAGTTAGATGAAACAAAGAGGATTTTCTTCATGATTTTTTTATTTCTTTAAATATATAAATAAATAAATAACTTTTTATTTTAATTAAGATCATTTTTCCATTACAGGAAAATTGCAAATATAATACAGAGAATTCCTTTATACCCACATGCAATTTCTCCGATTTTTAACATCTTACTTTGGTATTTATAACAAGTAATGAACCAATATTGACACATTAACTAAAGTCCACTGTGAACTGCAGTTCTATATAGTATTTTTATGTCCATCAATGGTAAAATGTTAAGTGGGAGCTGACCTTATGGTGGCCATTGGTGTTCAGACCTCAGAGCTTAACTTTAGTGCCCATGTGAGGAAATCAGGTGTGGATTTGATTGTATAAGGCAGGCAGCAAGACCCAAACTCCTGCAAAATGCCCAGACATTTGAAAAGCTTACTTGTTTATAAAGGATAAATAAGAAAAACACAGCCTCCCAGTCCAGGGAAACTAGAAAGAGTATGTTCTCGACCTAGGGAAAATTCTCACTGATTTCAAATTACCCCAGAATTGTCCCAAAGTTTCCAAATTTTATTTCCCATCCATTAGTTATTGCTGATTTGTAGTTTGGGGATTAGAAAAAAATGCAAAGCTTTTCCTGTTCTAAGACTGATGGTATAAGCCTGCATCCAGAGGCTTTCATGCCTGGTTAACACCAGAGGCCTAAGAGAGATCCACATGTCAAGATAGGGAAAGGAAGGGCAGAGAAACTCTGCTGGTCTTTGCAGGCTGGGGGAGGGACCTCCTCTCTGCCATCACGGTTTCCTTGTAACAACGGTAAAGGCTGAATGGTGCTCTCACATGACTGAATTATCCATGGACATGTCTGCTCAATGATGGCAAGGCTAGATGATCCCATGGCTGGTGGTGGTCTTTGGAACATGGTATGGACTACTACTGCTACTATGAAGGCAGAGCCATCATAACTTAGAATGACTCCCTGGTGGGGACAGGCTAAAGATTCATGTTGCCTCCCTAGCTACCTCCCCAGGCTTACAAAGGATATTATTTTGTGCCTCACTGTCCAATCTTTGTCCAAATGATCAAACCTGCCAAAAGTCATGTTTTTTCTGAATAGCTTGCTGTCACCTCAAATAGAACACAGATGTAAAAGAGTACATTCTTGTTTTTCCTCTAAATCCTATGCTACAGTCTTACATTCTTGGTAATTTTTAATATTACCAAAGAGGATGGTTTGGGGCTACCAAGGGGGAGTGTTCTTTTCAAGCCTGCTTCCTTCTGGGCCCCACCCTCAGACTGGTCCTAACTGGCCAACACTATTCTCAGACTAACCACTAACCAGACCTACCCAAGTTGTGTGCTGTTTTGGCTGGTGCCATGCACTTTATAAGCTGTATGTTTGGAAGGTGATAAATATGATTTTAAAATTTGATAGAATTTGAGCATAGAAAGTGGCTTTAGGGTTGTCTACATCTGAGGTTCCTAAACTCAAGTAGAAGGACATTTTAAAAATCCTTGTTTAGCTGCTCTTTAGGTTTTAATGCAATAGTGGTTTGCAGACAAGCTAGGGCCATCAAAAACTTAACCATCTATCTCACTTTGTCCAAAAAGGTACTAAGAGCCAGCAAACCAATATTGTCAGCCCAAGGTTGCATAGTTACTAAGTTAAATAGTAGATTCTGCAAGAAAAGTCTATTTTTTTTGTCATTTTTTTTAAAGATTTTATTTATGTGTCAGAGAGAGAGTTCAAGCAGGGGGAGTAGGAGGCAGAGAAAGAAACAGGCTCCCTGCTGAGCAAGGAGCATGATGCAGGACTCAATCCCAGGACTCAGGGTCCTGACCTGAGCCAAAGGCAGAGGCTTAACAGACTGAGCCACCCAAGCATCCCAAAGTCTAACTTACTGATTCATTAAGGGTTAATTACTATAGGTTCAGTACTCTCCACTTTATAGCTTCCTTGCATTTAAATGTGTTTATTATGAAGGTTACAATGGAATTCTATTAGCTGAAGTCTTGAATGGCCTAGGAGAATGCTGAGAGGGAAAGATTTTCTAACACTGGCCCCTTCATGCTGCATCAGAGTATTCTCACTACAGAACACCCCCCTGAGGCTTATCCAACCATGGACTTTGCCCTGGAATCAGCTTCAAGAAATCTGGAGAGAAGTGTCCCAGTAAGGCCCTTGTCTGAGGCACAGCCATCCAAGAACTGGATGGCTTCTAAGTCCAATTTCTAAGGTCTGGATAGTGGCCTGCTACTTCACTTTAGATTATGGGAGTATTTGGCATCCCTGATGAGTACTCAGATTTTGGGTGCTTCAGAAAGACTTATTTTTAACATCATTTTCACCCATAACCTGTGTAGTGCTTAACCCAGAGTGACTTATACCAGGAAAAGCACAAGCTGGTGGGTAAAGAGCCCAAGACTGGAGTCATTCCCATTCCTCACTGGGCCTTGCACCTTCCAGAGAATGTTCCCGGTGCTGGCCTTTCTTCAGGACCACAGTTCCAATAGTGTATTTGGTGTTTTTGCTAATGTCTTCCTCTTATGTCAAAGCCACTTTGACTTCTGGTCTCAGAATCATCTTAAGAAGATTCCATCCTTAGTTCTTACATCCTTGTCCTTTACAAAGGGAGAGTAAATACTGGCCAGATCAAGAACTTGTTTCTGCCTTTACCCCAGAAAATGCAAGAAATTCCTTTGCTGTTCCTCTGCTGTGATGTTCATGTCATGTCTTGAGTTTCTAAGATCAGTACTTAATAGAGGCCCCGTGATCGTTGAGCCCTTTTCTATTGTGGGTTTTCAAGCTTCAGGGTAACAGGGAATCACTGTAAAGCTTGTTTCATCAGCTAGGTTACACCCAAACCCATGTGATCAAGCTTTGTGATTAGATCAAGGCACCACGTTTTTAGCAAACTCCCCAGGTGACCTTGCTTAGGGCCTTTCTTGAGAAACACTGCTCTCTCATGAGCACAAACATCCTTCTTCTTTTGAAATTTCTTAAAAGAAATTTTTTAAAAGTTAAATCTCTTTAACTCTACATTAGACCTGCACCTCACACTCTCCGTTCAAACTTCATCTCTGCAACCAATTTTTCTCAACTAAAGAGTCAAAGAATAAGCTTTTAGGTAACTCGGCTTTCCAAACTGAAATGCCTTATTAAATCATGCTTGCCACTTCCTTATCTAAGAGAGATATTATAAAGACTGCACTAATACTTATAAAGCATTTGGAGTCTTGAATACGAAAAGCACATCATGAAATATTATTGGTGACCTGTCTGTTCCACAAACCTTAACTGATAAGTCAAGATATTTCCTCCTTAGTGTTCTAAGTCAGTATTATTTCTGAAGAGATAAGTTTTCCTCACAATACTTACAAATGCAGATTAAATTTATAAGCAAAATTTGTGCGGCAATTCACTTCTATGTTTCCAAAGCACCTCACCATAAAACAACAGGACTTGAAAATATCTGGATGTGAAAGCTAAAACAATTGTCTTCATCAGGCAGGAACAGTTTCAAGTCATCCTACAAAGAGATTAATTAGTTTCATTTTGAAATATTTTTCTTGTTCTAGTAAATAGCAAATCTTTTCTTCTTCTCCTCCTTCTCCTTCTTCCTCCTCCTATTCCTTCTTCTTCTTTGTTTTAAAGTACAATCCATGCCCAAAGTGTGGTGGAATTCATGACCCTGAAATCCAAAGTCACATGAGCTAACTAGGAATTTCCAAATCTCTTCTCCTTATGCATAAAAAGTATCCTGACGTGCCACTATATGGTAGAAAGCAGTGCATTTTTCAGATAATGAGCATAAAATAAGTTAATTTGAAAGGAGGCAAAATACATTGTGCCAATGTTTCCAAAATGAATACTAATGCCACAGGCTATAATGAAGTATTAAACAGTGAACATAACAATATTCCATAATAAAACATTTGGAAAGCCTATGGTTAAAGTGAAATGGGATGGTTTGCAGAATCCCAGAGCTTCCGCTACAGATCTTGTGCATTGTGAACCTCTAAGGAGGGGAGGCATGTGTAGCATTGACTACCCATGTTTCCTAGATTTAACACTGCTGGACATCTAAATTTAGATAGCAATGAATAGAAAATTTGATAGCAGATAGTGGACAGGATAGAATTGATAAATTTATCTCCTCATGCCTGTGACTATTCACAGTGGCATGTAGCTACTGCCTACTCTATTCTTTTTCTGTAAAATTCATACCCAGCTGGGGGCGGAGTAAAGATGGCGGAGAAGTAGCAGGCTGAGACTACTTCAGATAGCCGGAGATCAGCTAGATAGCTTATCTAAAGATTGCAAACACCTACAAATCCATTGGCAGATGAAGAGAAGAAGAACATCAATTCTGGAAACAGAAAAACAACCACTTTCTGAAAGGTAGGACTGGCGGAGAAGTGAATCCAAAGCGATGGGAAGATAGACCCTGGGGGGAGGGGCCGGCTCCCAGCAAGCAGCAGAACAACGGCGCACAAAATCAGGACTTTAAAAAGTCTGTTCCGCTGAGGGACATCACTCCAGAGGCTAAACCAGGGCGAAGCTCACGCGAGGTCAGCGTGGCCTCAGATCCCGCAGGGTCACAGAAGGATCGGGGGTGTCTGAGTGTTGCAGAGCTTGCGGGTATTGGAACGGGAAAGCCAGCTACAGAAACAGAGCTGACAGTAAGCTCACAGCTCAGTGTTACCTTTAACTGGTTGCAGGCTCGGTGAGCTCGGAGCGCGGCCGGAGGTCAGGCAGAAGGGAGTAACTGGGCGCTGTTCTCTGAGGGCGCAGTGAGGAGTGGGGCCCTGGGATCTAGGCTCCTCCGGGCTGGAGACCAGGAGGCCACCATTTGTATTCCCATCCTCCAGAACTCTACGGAAAGAGCTCAGGGAACAAAAGCTCCTGAAAGCAAACCCTAGCGGAATACTCACTCCGGCCCTGGGTAAGGGCGGTGCAATTCCGCCTGGGGCAAAGACACTTGAGAATCACTACAACAGGACCCTCCCCCAGAAAATCAACAAGAAATCCAGCCAAGACAAAGTTCACCTACCAAGGAGTGTGGTTTCAATACCAAGGAGAGCAGCAGAATTCCAGAGGAGGAGAAAGCAAAGCATGGAACTCATGGCTTTATCCCTGTGATTTTTTTTACTCTTGAAGTTAATTTGATATTTTTCTTTTTTAGTTTTTGGTTTTTTTTCTCGCCTTCTGGTAAATTTTTTTTTAACTTTTACCTTTTTTTTTTTAACGTTTTTAAACTAGTTTATCCAATATATATATTTTTTCTTTTTTATATTTTTCTTATTTGTTTTCTTTTTTTTAATTCTTTTCTTTTCTTTTTTCTTTTTTTTTTCATTCTTCCTTTTTGAACCTCTTTTTATCCCCTTTATACCCCCTCACGATTTGGGATCTCTTCTAATTTGGTTAAAGCATATTTTCCTAGGGTTGTTGCCACCCTTTTAGTATTTTACTTGCTCCTTCATATACTCTTATCTGGACAAAATGACAAGACGGAAAAATTCACCACAAAAAAAGAACAAGAGGCAGTACCGAAGGCTAGGGACCTAATCAATACAGACATTGGTAATATGTCAGATCTAGAGTTCAGAATGACAATTCTCAAGGTTCTAGCCGGGCTCGAAAAAGGCATGGAAGATATTAGAGAAAACCTCTCGAGAGATATAAAAGCCCTTTCTGGAGAAATAAAAGAACTAAAATCTAACCAAGTTGAAATCAAAAAAGCTATTAATGAGGTGCAATCAAAAATGGAGGCTCTCACTCTAGGATAAATGAGGCAGAAGAAAGAATTAGTGATATAGAAGACCAAATGACAGAGAATAAAGAAGCTGAGCAAAAGAGGGACAAACAGCTACTGGACCATGAGGGGAGAATTCGAGAGATAAGTGACACCATAGATGAAAAAACATTAGAATAATTCGGGTTCCAGAAGAAGAAGAAAGAGGGGAGCAGAAGGTATACTGGAGATAATTATTGGGGAGAATTTCCGCAATATGGCAAAGGGAACGAGCATCAAAATTCAGGAGGTTCAGAGAATGTCCCTCAAAATCAATAAGAATAAGCCCACACCCCGTCACCTACTAGTAAAATTTACAAGTCTCAGTGACAAAGAGAAAATCCTGAAAGCAGCCTGGGAAAAGAAGTCTGTAACATGCAATGGTAAAAATATTAGATTGGCAGCTGACTTATCCACAGAGACCTGACAGGCCAGAAAGAGCTGGCATATTTTCAGAGCACTAAACGAGAAAAACATACAGCAAAGAATATTATATCCATCTAGGCTATCATTGAAAATAGAATCAGAGATTAAAAGCTTCGAGGGCAAACAAAAAATGAAAGAATTTGCAAACCCCAAACCAGCTCTACAGGAAATATTGAAAGGGGTCCTCTAAGCAAAGAGAGAGCCTACAAGTGGTAGATCAGAAAGGAACAGAGACCATATACAGTAACAGTCACCTTAGAGGGAATACAATGGCACTAATTCATATCTCACAATAGTTACCCTGAATGTTAATGGGCTATATGCCCCTGTCAAAAGACACAGGGTATCAGAATGGATAAAAAAACAAAACCCATCTATATGATGCCTCCAAGAAATTCGTTTTAAGCCCGAAGACACCTCAAGATTTAAAGTAAGGGGGTGGAAAAGAATTTACCATGCTAATGGACATCAGAAGAAAGCAGGAGTGGCAATCCTTATATCAGATCAATTAGATTTTAAGCCAAAGACTATAATAAGAGATGAGGAAGGACACTATATCATACTCAAAGGTTCTGTCCAACAAGAAGATCTAACAATTTTAAATAACTATGCCCCCAACGTGGGAGCAGCCAACTATATAAACCAATTAATAACAAAATCAAAGAAACACATCAACAATAATACAATAATAGTAGGGGACTTTAACACTCCCCTCACTGAAATGGACAGATCATCCAAGCAAAAGATCAGCAAGGAAATAAAGGCCTTAAACAACACACTGGACCAGATGGACATCACGGATATATTCAGAAAATTCCATCCCAAAGCAACAGAATACACATTCTTCTCTAGTGCACATGGAACATTCTCCAGAATAGATCACATCCTCGGTCCTAAAGCAGGACTCAAGCAGTACCAAAAGATTGGGATCATTCCCTGCATATTTTCAGACCACAATGCTCTGAAGCTAGAACTCAACCATAAGAGGAAGTTTGGAAAGAACCCAAATACATGGAGACTAAATAACATCCTTCTAAAGAAGGAATGGGTCAACCGGGAAATTAAAGAAGAATTGAAAAAAATCATGAAAACAAATGATAATGAAAATACAACGGTTCAAAATCTGTGGGACACAACAAAGGCAGTCCTGAGCGGAAAATATATAGCGGTACAAGCCTTTCTCAAGAAACAAGAAAGGTCTCATATACACAACCTAACCCTACACCTAAAGGAGCTGGAGAAAGAACAAGAAAGAAACCCTAAGCCCAGCAAGAGAAGATAAATCATAAAGATCAGAGCAGAAATCAATGAAATAGAAACCAAAAAGACAATAGAGCAAATCAACGAAACTAGGAGCTGGTTCTTTGAAAGAATTAATAAAATTGATAATCCCCTGGCCAGACTTATCAAAAAGAAAAGAGAAAGGACCCAAATAAATAAACTCATGAATGAAAGAGGAGAGATCACAACTAACACCAAAGAAATACAAACTATTATAAGAACATATTATAAGAACATACTACGCCAACAAATTTGACAATCTGTTAGAAATGGATGCATTCCAAGAAACATATGAACTACCACAACTGAACCAGGAAGAAATAGAAAGCCTGAACAGACCCATAACCAGTAAGGAGATTGATACAGTCATTAAAAATCTCCAAACAAACAAAAGCCCAGGGCCAGACGGCTTCCCGGGGGAATTCTACCCAACATTTAAAGAAGAACTAATTCCTACTCTCCTAAAACTGTTCCAAAAAATAGAAATGGAAGGAAAACTTCCGAACTCATTTTATGAGGCCAGAATCACTTTGATCCCAAATCCAGAAAAGGATCCCATCAAAAAAGAGAGCTATAGATCAATATCTTTGATGAACACAGATGCGAAAATTCTCAGCAAAATACTAGCCAATAGGATTCAACAGTACATTAAAAGGATTATTCACCACGACCAAGTGGGATTTATTCCAGGGCTGCAAGGTTGGTTCAACATCTGCAAATCAGTCAATGTGATACTACACATCAATAAAAGAAAGAACAAGAACCATATGATACTCTCAATAGATGCTGAAAAAGCATTTGACAAAGTACAGCATCCCTTCCTGATCAAAACTCTTCAAAGTGTAGGGATAGAGGGCACATACCTCAATATCATCAAAGCCATCTATGAAAAACCCACCACAAATATCATTCTCAATGGAGAAAAACTGAAAGCTTTTCCGCTAAGGTCAGGAACATGGCAACGATGTCCATTATCACCACTGCTATTCAGCATAGTACTAGAGGTCCTAGCCTCAGCAATCAGACAACAAAAGGAAATTAAAGGCATCCAAATTGGCAAAGAAGAAGTCAAATTATCACTCTTCGCAGATGATATGATACTATATGTGGAAAACCCAAAAGAATCCACTCCCAAACTGCTAGAACTTGTACAGGAATTCAGTAAAGTGTCAGGATATAAAATCAATGCACAGAAATCAGTTGCATTCCTCTACACCAACAGCAAGACAGAAGAAAGGGAAATTAAGGAGTCAATCCCATTTACAATTGCACCTAAAACCATAAGATACCTAGGAATAAACCTAACCAAAGAGACACAGAATCTATACTCAGAAAACTATAAAGTACACATGAAGGAAATTGAGGAAGACACAAAGAAATGGAAAAATGTTCCATGCTCCTGGATTGGAAGAATAAATATTGTGAAAATGTCTATGCTACCTAAAGCAATCTACACATTTAATGCAATTCCTATCAAAGTACCATCCATCTTTTTCAAAGAAATGGAACAAATAATTCTAAAATTTATATGGAACCAGAAAAGACCTCGAATAGCCAAAGGGATATTGAAAAAGAAAGCCAACGTTGGTGGCATCACAATTCCAGACTTCAAGCTCTATTACAAAGCTGTCATCATCAGGACAGCATGGTACTGGCACAAAAACAGACACATAGATCAATGGAACAGAATAGAGAGCCCAGAAATAGACCCTCAACTCTATGGGCAACTCATCTTCGACAAAGCAGGAAAGAATGTCCATTGGAAAAAAGACAGCCTCTTCAATAAATGGGGCTGGGAAAATTGGACAGCCACCTGCAGAAAAATGAAATTGGACCATTTCCTTACACCACACACGAAAATAGACTCAAAATGGATGAAGGACCTCAATGTGCGAAAGGAATCCATCAAAATCCTTGAGGAGAACACAGGCAGCAACCTCTTCGACCTCAGCCGCAGCAACATCTTCCTAGGAACATCGCCAAAGGCAAGGGAAGCAAGGGCAAAAATGAAGGATTTTGATTTCATCAAGATCAAAAGCTTTTGCACAGCAAAGGAAACAGTTAACAAAACCAAAAGACAACTGACCGAATGGGAGAAGATATTTGCAAACGACATATCAGATAAAGGACTAGTGTCCACAATCTATAAAGAACTTAGCAACCTCAACACCCAAAGAACAAATAATGCAATCAAGAAATGGGCAGAGGACATGAACAGACATTTCTTCAAAGAAGACATCCAGATGGACAACAGACACATGAAAAATTGCTCCATATCACTGGGAATCAGGGAAATACAAATCCAAACCACAATGAGATATCACCTCACACCAGTCAGAATAGCTAAAATCAACAAGTTAGGAAATGACAGATGCTGGCGAGGATGCGGAGAAAGGGGAACCCTCCTACACTGCTGGTGGGAATGCAAGCTGGTGCAGCCCCTATGGAAAACAGCATGGAGGTTCCTCAAAATGTTGAAAATAGAACTGCCCTATAACCCAGCAATATCACTACTGGGTATTTACCCTAAAGATACAAATGAAGTGATCCGAAGGGGCACGTGCACCCGAATGTTCATAGCAGCAATGTCCACAATAGCCAAACTATGGAAAGAACCTAGATGTCCATCAACAGATGAATAGATCAAGAAGATGTGGTATATATATACAATGAAATACTATGCAGCCATCAAAAGAAATGAAATCTTGCCATTTGTGACAACATGGATGGAACTAGAGCGTATCATGCTTAGTGAAATAAGTCAAGCAGAGAAAGACAACTATCATATGATCTCCCTGATATGAGGAAGTTGTGATGCAACATGGGGGCTTAAGTTGGGTAGAAGAAGAATCAATGAAACAAGATGGGATTGGGAGGGAGACAAACCATAAGTGACTCTTAATCTCACAAAAGGAACTGAGGGTTGCTGGGGGGAGGGGGGCTGGGAGAAGGGGGTGGTATTATGGACACTGGGGAGGGTATGTGTTTGGTGAGTGCTGTGAAGTGTGTAAACTTGGTGATTCACAGACTTGTACTCCTGGGGATAAAAATATATGTTTATAAAAAATAAAAAATTAAAAAGAAAAAAAAAGAATAATGTGTAAGAGTATATGCTTCTTTTTTTCCAGGCCAGGCCCAAATGGAATGGATTCAAATAATAAAAACAAGGATTAGTTTAAAAAAAAAGAAATTAAAAATAGAACTTCCCTATGACCCTGCAATTGCACTCCTGGGTATTTACCCCAAAGATACAGATGTAGTGAAAAGAAGGGCCATCTGTACCCCAATGTTTACAGCAGCAATGGCCACAGTCGCCAAACTGTGGAAAGAACCAAGATGCCCTTCAATGGATGAATGGATAAGGAAGATGTGGTCCATATACACTATGGAGTATTATGCCTCCATCAGAAAGGATAAATACCCAACTTTTGTAGCAACATGGATGGGACTGGAAGAGATTATGCTGAGTGAAATAAGTCAAGCAGAGAGAGTCAATTATCACATGGTTTCACTTATTTGTGGAGCATAACAAATATCATGGAGGACAAGGGGTGTTAGAGAGGAGAAGGGAGTTGGGGTAAATTGGAAGGGGAGGTGAATCACGAGAGACTATGGACTCTGAAAAACAATCTGAGGGGTTTGAAGTGGTGGGGGGGGGTGGGAGGTTGGGGTACCAGGTGGTGGGTATTATAGAGCACACGAATTGCATGGAGCACTGGGTGTGGTGAAAATATAATGAATACTGTTTTTCTGAAAATAAATAAATTAATTTAAAAATAAAAAAATTAAAAAAAAATTTAAAATTGTTAGATTAAAAAAAAAAAAAAAAGAAGAAGGATGGTGCAGTCCACTGGAGAAAATGCTGCAGAGAGGTCTGTTAAGGTTAGGAGATCCAGGAGTGTGTTCATCAGGACCAGCTTTAGAATCTACTACCCAGGCAAAGACAGCTAGATACTAATCGGTAAGAAGATAATGGAGAAAAATTCTAGGGAAATTCAACATGCGTACAAGTAACTTTGTGGCAGAACTGGGTGACAATGGTTTGCTGTCTCCAAAAAGAACCTCATGTACTAGACTCTTCCTTCTTCGCTGACATCACACCTAATAACTGAGAGATTTTCCCCTAACAGATAATCCATTCACATTTCAATGAAGGTCTCCAAAGGTGGAAGGAGATAAACATTTGGGCCAGGTCAGAGAAATGTTAATTACTTCATATCTAAAATTCTACCAGATGAATGTCTAAATACTTCAAATAAAGAAAACATGAACTCTGTGTGTACATGGGACAAGCTCTGTTAACTCAAGAGTGCCTCATCCTCAGGTAGAGTTTTTGTAGTATCTAAAATAATCTATCTAGAAAAGACCTGGTCTTTTCTGGTGGTCTCATTTGATACCATCAGAAAGAGTTGTTCATTACTTTAAAATGATGTCTTCTATTTATTTAATCATTTCATAGTTATTTTTGTTCTTATCTGACATTTCAAGAAATTGGAAGTCCTCACCAGAGTGAGAGTAGGGAGGAAGGAGGATACTTAAAATGGATCTGTGTTGTTTTAGTGAACTGGCACTCAAAGTGGGTCCTCTTCTCTCTCTCTGTATGTGTGTGGGCATGTGTTCATGTTTATTAGATTTGACCAAAAGATAACTCATGATTCTAATTTCAGGAGGCCTAAATTGAAGTTTTCTCCTCCAATGATTTGTATTTGCTTCAGATGAAAGCCAGAGGGTACGACTGGCTTAGGCTGACATTGACCTCTTAAATGATCTATCTAGGCTTGATGGAGTGAGTCTTAGGCTCTGAGCAGACTACAGCAAGGTGAGGTATTTTGCCCGGAGCAACAGCAGCATGCCTATCTACTCACCTTTGCTTCTGGGCATGCCACTTACTGTCCACTTATTCTTTCATAGATGTATTTATTATTGACACTAGAAAGTTTGTTTCCTTCAGATGAGTCCATAAATACATTACAAGTTAGATTTTATTCAAGATCTAGATCTATTGTAGAAAGAACTTTTGAGTATCTAAACTTTCACAAAGATCTAAATTTTCTAAATTCTGATATGAAATCGTTGTCTTTTAACTAAGAAGTTTGTCTTTGTGTATTTATTATATTTAGGTGGATTTCTATCATCTTTAGTTCTGCTTCATTATCTTGTGTTTTGTATCTTTTTCTTCCTATTTCATGAAATTTATTTTGTGCTTTGTTTTTATTTCATCCCCATTTCACCTCCACACTCCTATCCACTCACATGCAATTCTTGGAAAATATACACCCATCTATTTCTATTATTTTAATGATTATCATTAAGATTTTTATTATCATCTGATCACATGTGAAGTCTAAAGTTAATCAGTATCTCCAGTTCAACTCCAGAATAATTACTGAATTTTAGAATATTTTAAATCTAGTCAAACCCTGTATTTCTTACATTTGTATTCACTAGTACTTTCATTCCATATTATTTTTAATAAGTTTTATTGAAGTATAATTTACATATGATTTAAGTGTATAGCTTGAATTTTAACAAATGTACGAAATTGTGTAACTATAAACCCATCAAGATAAAGAGAATCCCCAGAACCCTAGTTCTTTGGGGCCCATTCCCAGTCAGTTCCTACCTACTTCTTGACCTCAGGTAACTACTGCTCTACTTTCTGTAACTCCAGATTAGGTTTCCTTCTTAGAGTTGATGTAAATGGAGTTGATCATAGAGTAGATACACAATTTTTGTGACTTCTCTTACACACTGTAATGTTTTTGAGATTCATCCATGTTTCTACTTTTAACGATGGGTCTTTCTTTGTATTTGCTAAGCAGAATTCCATAATATAGATACACAAAAAATTTATCCATTTACCCATTGATGGATATTTCACTTGTTTCTAGTTTAGAGCTGTTATGAATAAAGCTGCTGTGAACACTCATAAAAAAGTCACTGAGTAGACATATGTTTCCATTTATTTTCAGTAAAAACCCAGAACTGGGTTTTGGGTCATATTGTCAGTCTATGGTTAACTCAAAAGAAATTGCCAAATTGACTCCCAAATTTATTGTACCATTTTATATACCCCCACCAACATGAGAGTTCCAGTTTCTCCATACTCATGTCAACACTTGAAATTTTCAGCCTTTACATTTTAACCATTCTACTGAATGTACAGTTTTATCACATTGTGGTCTATGTTGAATTTCCTTAATGATTAATGCTATTGAGCATATATTTTGAGTCTGTTTGGCATTCCTGTATTTTCAAATGTTCAGATTTTTTACCTATTTTTTATCGTGTTATTTGTATTGTTATTATGTAGTTGTAAGAGCTTTTTCAACCTTGATATGTCCTTTTTGAGATAATATGTATTGTAAATACTTTTTCCCAGCATGACTTGTCTTTCATCTTTTTTTAAAAAAGTGTCTTTTAAAGGGTAAATTTGTAATTTTATAAGGCTTGTTTTATTTTTTTATGACTCCTGATTTTTATATCTTATCAATGGAATTTTCCATATGCCAAAGTTACAAATACTTGTTCTATTATTTCTACTATTGTAGTTTAACTTTTATGTTTAGAGATATGACACTTTTAAAGTATGACCCTTTTAATTTTGACATTTGGTATGACATAAGGTTCAAGGTTTAATTACTTTCTGTTTGGATATCCAGTTATTTCAGGACCATTTGTGAAAAGACAATTCTCCATTGACCCTTTGTGGGAAATCAATTAAATGTGTAACCTACATCTATTTCTGTACTCTCTATTCTAATGTTCTAGTATTTATCCTTATACCAATATCACAGTTCCTTAATTCCCATATGCTATAATACGATTTGAAATTCAGGAGTGAAATTCTTCCAAATTTGTTCTTATTTTTTTCAAAATGGTTTTGACTATTCTTGATCATTTTTATTTTCATATACATTTTAAAATCAGTTTAATAATTTCTAAAAACAAAATCATCTGGGATTTTTATTAAATAGCATTGAATGTATTAATCAGTTTAGAGAGAGTTGACATCTTAACAATGTTAATTTTCCTAGTCCATGAAGTTTGTATATTTTTCTCCCTTTGGATCTTTTAATATTTTTCTCAGCAATATTCTGTAATTCTCACTATGTAAGTTGTATACATATATATGTGTGTTTTAAATGTATGTTTACTTTATAATTTTATTCTAAGTCTGTTCTTTCATTTTAATTTTTAATTATTTATTGTTAGTGTATAACAATATGAATGTATGAATGTATGAATGAGTGTATAACAAATGAATGATGTTTTTGCATGTAGCTGTTGTATCCTAGCTTATTTTTTACATACAAATAACTTATTATTCTTTTATTCATTTAGTGATATTTCAGATTTATCTTCATATTTGTCAATTACTTTACTCTCCTTCTGTATATAAGAGAATTTCTGGGATTTTTACTCTTCTTGCTACAGCACAGTTTTTGATGTGTTTGCTGTTGTAAACTCAATTTTGATTTGATAAAAACCAAATTTATTTAATCAGTTTCTAGTGAAACTTTAACTGGAAATGAAATTCAAGAACTTATTCCTTTATTAAATCTTTCTAATAAAATGTATCTTAAATTAAATGTATCTAATAAAATGTATCTTAAATTAAAAAGTAAAAAAAAATACAGATATGTACAATTGAAGGAGAGTAATAAAATGAATACATAAAATTGTTATTAAACTAGAAGAAAAAGAATATATTGCCAGTACCATAGGACTTCCAGGTTTGCACCTGTTGTACCTCTCATCTTCAGTCAGGCTAGTTTATGTTCCTTGGAATGATTTTAGGGTTCTAAGTTATACAAAAAATCAAGCCCTACTTCTCAGGCACTTGTCAAGCTTCTGTTTGCATTATATGTGATGATGTTCCATTGACCAAAGCAAGATACATCCTCATTTGGATTAACAAAGATGGAGATATGGACTCATGAGGTCTATTAAATATAGTGACTCATGGAGTATACGTATTATATATAAAAACAGAAATGTATGGAGCACTTGGGTGGCTTAGTCAGTGAAGCCTTTGACTCAGGTCATGATCCTTGGATCCTGGGATCTGGTCCTGAGTTGGGCTCCCTACACAGCATGAACCTGCTCCTCCTTCTCCTGCTCCCCCTGCCTGTGTGCTCTTTTTCAAATAAATAAAATATTAAAAAAATAAATAAAAGCAGAGATATAAACATATTTTTTCATGGAAGTAGAATAATTTTTGTTTATTTTTTCCCATCACCAGCACATATATTCATTCATAAGTATGAATGTGTAAGTTATATATACATATATGCATATATATACACATGTATTTTTTAATTTTTTTATTAACATATAATGTATTATTAGCCCAAAGGTTACACGTCTGTGATTTGCCAGGTTTACATACTTCACAGCACTCACCATAGGACATACCTTCCCCAATGTCTATAACCCAGCACACATATGTATGTGAAAGTGAGCTAAAAACATACCAAGTTTATATGTATTTAGATAGAGCATGTTTTGAATTTCATTTATATAAAATCATGTTATATATAAGATAAGGTTCTTTCACTTACATTATATTTTTAATAGTTACCATGCTGAACTTAGCTCTACTTTGTCTTTTTTTTTTTTGTTTTAAGATTTTATTTATTTATTTATCAGAGGGAGAGAGAAAGTACAAACTGCAGGAAGAGAAAGAAGCATGCTCCCTACTGAGCAGGGACCCCATTGCTGGACTTGATCTCAGAACCCAGGATCATGACTTGAGCTGAAGGCAGATGCTTAACCAACTGAGCCACCCAGGCTTCCCAGCTCACTATGTCTTTATCTTTGTATGATATTTAATTGTATGAAAACATTTTAATTCATTTTTATGTTCTTTTATTTATGGAAGTTGACTGTTCCAATTGATTATATTCTCACTCTAAGGTGTTTTCAGACCAAGAGAAGTTTAATTTTTTTTTAATTATGAAAAGCTTGAATTTGCCAGTCTTTTGTTTATTGTTTGGATTATTATTTATTTAAGAAATTCTTCCCTACATTTAGTCACAAAGACATTCTCTTATATTGTCTAACAAGCATAGTGTACATTAAAATATAATTTTATTTTTATGTGTAAGCAGTATCATGACTACTGAGTAGTCCAATGCTTTTCTAGTGACAATGTAAATTTTGCACAGCTCAAATTTCTATTGTGCATACATGTATCTACCTTATACATTTGCTAAGAAAAATCTTTTGGCATGTCAATTCTCTATAGTATAAATATTCACGTTTGCATAATTTCAACTCATTTATTTCCTTCGTTTATCTTTACATTCATCTTTTTGTTATTTTCTGAGTTCATTAATCTACATCTTCTTTTCCAATAAAAGACATTCAGTGTATAAGTTTTTTCTAAATGCTATTTTTACACATGCCCCATATTGTATACAAATTTTGTAACTGTTGTTATAAATCTTTTTCAAATCTTATGATTTCTCTTATTAACTTAAATTTCCACATATATGGAAGTTCACTAGTTATTTATGTTGTTGTGTTCTAATTTATTAAATTATAATCTAAGAATAGATTTTTAGATGATAATAATACTTTAAAATTTGCTAAGATTAATTTTATAAATATGTCTTGTTTGCTTGAGAATAATATTATGCTTACACCTATATAATACAGTTGAATTTATTAATCTTTTTGAAGAAAGGCAAAGAAATAGATAGAGGTATTCACTATTCTATGTAAGTCTGTGAGATAAAATTTCATAATTTGCTTTCAAAATCTTTTATATTCTTAACTGAATTTTTTAGTTTGAATTTTCAATTACTGAGAGACAGACATATCAAAATCTTCTGCAAACATTGTGACTTTTTCCATATTGTAAATCTGTTCTTGCTTTGTATATTTGGAATCTCTGCAACATAGGTTTGGAATTTTTATATTTGCCTGAGCAGTGGAAACTTTTATCATTGTGTAATGACCTTCTTTTCAATCATTATTAACATTATGAATACATTTGCCTTAAATCTATTTTTTCAGATATTAATATAGTTGTCCCAGTTCTTTGGTAAGTATTTGTAGTTATGCCTCTTCTGTGTTTTTATTTTGAACACTTATCTCTTAAAAACAGAATAAATTTGTAAAATCCACCATGTTAACTCTTGTTTTTGACATAAAACATTCAGTCTGTTTACATTTATAATGATTACTGGTATATTTGGAATTCTTTCTTCTTTCATCTTACGTTTTTGCTATTTATCCTGCAAAATTTACAAATTTCCTTTCTTTCCTTCTTTCAATTATGATATTTATTCCTTTATTTTTCTCACTCAATTATTTTTCTTCTGCTTGCTTGGAAACTATTATTGTCTGTACATTCTTTCAGTGATTATACTAGAAAATTCACCTAGCATATTTACTAAAGTTCAGCATTTTTACCTAACTAAGGAAGGATGCAATGATCTTAGAACTTAATTCTGGTCATCCACAACTTATTTGCATTTTCCCAGTATTTTTGTGGTAACCTCCTATTTTGTCATATTTTAGACATAGTCATTATTGTTTTATAATGTCAGTATCTGTTATTCACCACAACAGGGCTGTTAGCATCTGGCTCTACAGGCACATTCACTGCTTGGAATCCCTTTGTCACTTACTAATTTTGTAATCTTAAAAAAATTAAACTTGCTTAATAATAGGATCCAGCTCATAGTGCAGGAGTGAGGATTAAATGAGCTAAATCATGTGAACGGCTTAGAAAATTGCCTGGCACACAGTAATTGCACAATGAGCATTTATCATTATCTTTGGTATCTAAATTGCTTCTTGTAAATCAGATCTTGCATCGAGAGCTATACACTGTTCTGAAATACGTCCTTTAAGAATTCCTTTGGAGAAAGTCTTTGGTGATTTCTGTTTTTATTAGTACAAAAGTGTCTTTATTCCACCATTCTTAAAATAAAGATTTACTATGAACAGGATTCTAGGTTATCAACTACTTTTTCTTAGACTGTTTGAGGATACTGCTCTTCCAACATCTGTCTTCCAGCAGATGACCAACAGCACCGTAAGCCTTTCTTTTGTAGGTGACCTGTCTTCTCTCCCCTGACTGCTTTAACTCTTTGTCTCTTTCTCTCTGTCTCTCTCTCTCTCAGTGTCTTTTCATGTTTCAAATCTAGGTGTGGGTTTCTTTCTATCTGAAGTCATTAGACTTCCTGGATCTGAAAATTAGGGTTGTTTTTTTTTTTTCCTCCTGCTTATATATTTTCAAATACTTCTCCCTTATTCGTTCAATTTCATTTGTCCAGAATTCCAATTAGATGTGTATTAAATCTATGAACTTTATTTTCCATTTCTTTCTTATATCTTCTCTCTCTGTCACTCTAAGCTGCATTTTGGGCAAGTTCTTCATAGCTAACTTTCGGTTTACTCCTTCTGTTTTCATCTATATCCAATTTTATATGTAGTCATCCCCTGAGGCTTTCTTCCAATGTAAATGTATCACTTCTAGGAGTTGTATTTGAATTTTTTCCTGTTAGGCTTGGTCATTTTTTTTTTAATAACAAATTGTGCCTTGCTTATGTGTCTTATCTCATCTTTAATAGCTTCAAACATTTAATTATATTTCTTTTATTTAGTACAACATAGTTCCAAAGGCTGAATCAGTTGGGTAAGGTGAAGTTCTTTGTGTATGGTGTAAGCCAACGGTCCAGTTTCATTCTTTTGCATGTAGCTGTGCAGTTCTCCCAATACCATTTGTTGAAAAGGCTGTGTTTTTCCCATTGTAGTCCTTTCCTATTTCATGAGAGATCATTTGATCATACAAATTTGGATGGAATTAGAGACTATCTAACCGAAATAATCAAGTCAGAGAAAGCAAATACAATATGATTTCACTCATATGTAGAATTTAAGAAAAAAACAAATGGGAAAAGAGAGAGAGAGAGAGAAATCAAGAAACGGACTCTTGGGTCACCTGGTTGGCTCAGTGGGTTAAAGCCTCTGCTTCAGTTCAGGTCATGATCCCAGGGTCCTGGGATTGAGCCCCACATCAGGCTCTCTGCTCAGCAGGGAGACTGCTTCCCTTCCTCTGTCTCTGCCTGCCTCTCTGCCTACTTGTGATCTCTGTCAGTCAAATAAATAAATAAAATCTTAAAAAAAAAAAAGAAGAAAAAAGAAACAGACTCTTAACTATAGAGAATAAACTAACGGTTATCAGAGAGTTTCTAACAATAACATTTCTTTGAGGAGAAGGAGATTTCTGGAACCCACATATTTACCAGCTAATTCTCATTGTAAAAGTAATGCTTTACTGAAGCCATCCCATTACTCCTTCAGACTTGCTATACTGAAGATCATGACATCTCTCTTTCAAATGTGAATTTCTTCATTCATTTGTTCAGCCAGTCAATATTGATCAAGTGCCTGCTATGGGCCAGGCATTGTGCTGGAGTGGCAGGAGAGTAATTATGAGACAAGCAGAACTGATCCTTTCTCTCATGAGAAAAATGGCCTAGCGGGGAAACAAAGAGTCCACTAATCACACAAATACCAAAAATGTAAAAACACATCTAAGGGAATACTTTGAAGTAGGCACACCTGTGAGAAGAGAGCCCATGATGACAGAGATGAGTCACTGAAGGGGCAGAACAGGTCCTGCCTGAGGGATTGATGCCAGTGGCTGAGAGGGAGGCATGGCTGAAGCTGGTGAGTGAGGAAGGAGGCTGGGAAGCTGGTGGGAACAGAAAAAAGAAACAGAGCTGCCAAAAAATGTTGCAAAGACAGGCAGGGTCACATAATGAGAAGGGAAGATGTTTTTCTATTTTCACTTTCTATTTATTAGGACACAAGTGCAGAATTCTACACTAGAGAGACAGGATAAGGAAAAGAAATCGTGCTGAACATCACCAAGAATTCCTTCTAAAATAATTTGTGTGTCTTACTCATGTCTTAGCTATGGCTAAACCATAATACACTCTGCCCTCTCTTTCTTATATAGTAAAATCTCTTGTAAAACTAAAATCTTCAAGAAATTACATTAACCAGTCAAAACAGTTTCATATTTTTTTCATATCCAAATTCTGCAAAACCAAACCACCTCAGTTTTGCTGAGAAGAACCACCTGAAACCCATTTCATTCCTCAAGTAATGTATAGTCAAAGACGCTGTCTCAGTCAGCGTCAGTCCCTATCCAGATGGTAACCAGAACAGTTAACCTATTGGGCCACGGGGTGGGGGGGGACCCTAGCTAACATTTAAGGATAATAAAAGCACCAGTTCTACAGTAATTGTCCATTTATTCATTGATTTATTTAGTGAAAACTTATGAAACATCTCCTATATGAAAGGATCTATTCTCTAGTCTATGAAAGGAAAATTAATTAACTTCTAACAGGTTTATTTTTATAAGCAAATGTATCAAGGTGCTATCTGAGCTGTCATCCATCTGAAAACAGATTGTACCAAATCTCCTTCAACCCACATCTAGTGAAACAGTAACTAATGGACAGCAGGAAAACAGAAGCCAAAGCAGTTTAGAAAAGTATAGATGACTGCTTTCTTTTTTCTTTTCTTTACTTTTCTTTTCTTCTTCCTTTTCTTGTCTTCTTTCTTTTTTCTTTTCCTTTCTGTTCTTTTCTTTTTTCTTTCTTTCTTCCTGAATTGCTGTACTCTAAGAAATAGTAGGACATTATTTCTGTGGCACAGAGGTAATTAGTGACTAATCAAGAACACCCAAGGGACGGTTGCCTGGGTGGCTTAGTTGGTTAAGCATTGGACTCTTGATTTCAACTCAGGTCATGATCTCAGTGTTATGAAATTAAACCCTGCATCAGGCTCTGCACTGGGTATGGAGCCTGCTTGAGATTCTCTTTCTCTCCTTCTCCCCCTCCCACACCCCTCTAAAAAAAAAAAAAAAGAAAGAAAAGAAAAGAATGCCCAAAAGACACCTAACTGGATCAGTCAGCAGGGCATGCAACTCTTGATCTCGATCTCAGGGTTGTGGGTTCAAGTCCCAAACTGGGTGTAGAGATTACTTAATAATAAAATCTTAAAACAAACAAACAAACAAACAAAAACACAAGAATTGTACCAGTCTGAGTTCTACCTCATCTCACTTTTGGAAATGTCTCTGAAATAGTTTGCAGTTGTGAAAAAAATTTGTACAGGGGAGGGAATAGAGTAATGCAGCCTTTTATAACATTAACAAACAGGCTCAATTCTTAGTCTACAAATGTTTTAAAAAGTTGTTCCAGATGGACCTTAGCCTCACCTTATTTTTGTATAAGAAATGAGTTGAAATTAATATAGGGCTGACAAGTCAGCTTACAAGTCAAAAAGAAGAGATACCAGGAACAAAATTTTTTAAAAGAACACAAAAAGAAACCGTTATTACCTATGATGCTACTGATTTTTTTTTAAATTTTCTTGTCCCAGCCAAAGCAAATTAGAGATGTGGTGCTACTACAACAAAGTATTTGGATTTAACTACTTGTTTTTCTAACTGTAAATAGTCTCAATTTCAACATCTTTAATTCTGGCTGCTGATTGGGGACAGAATTGATTTAGCTTCTATGAGGATAAGTCATTTCTGTCTAGGAAAATCTTGTGATATCTTATAGTTAAACCTACCTAGGATTTTAAATCCCTCAGCAATGAAAAGAAATCAGGAATGCATCCTTTCTGATTACTCTAAGGAAATTAATACTTGTCAGCTCTCTGAAACATTTAAAATAGAAAATGTTCTCATTTGCAGGGAAGAGTTTATATGGAGCCCTTCTTAAAGGCAGGGAGAGGGTTTGGATGGCTCCTCTCAATCCTTTTCAGCAGCAGTAAACTTTCCTGGTAAGTCTAATGGGAAACTTTTCTTCCTCTGTGCTACTTTGTGTGGAAGGTAATAAGCTATGACACCTATGGCGATTCCAGAAATGGAATTGCTGCCCACTGAGTGTTGTTTTCTGTCTCTTTAGGGGGGGTAGGCTCTTGCCTTAGTGGTACTTTGTAGTAATGCAGATAACTGCAAAGAGGTAAATGCTTACCAAGATTTTTCCCTATCACAAAGTCCTGGCCTTTAGCAAGATTATTTTCCTCCTACAGTGAAGAAATAGAATATTAAGTACATATCTCAAAATGAAAAATATGATAAAAATCCCTTCTTATCTGGCTGTTTATTAAGACTTTTCATTCTGGGTTCACTACCGATCTCCCTATTTTTAATTAATGGCAGATAAAATTACGAATGGGACAAACCATGGCAGAGAATGTCTTTCTCTGAAAAGTGGGCAATCCAAAACTAATGGCAAACAGAAAACACTTTCCATATCACATATAACACCATTTTAAAATTTATATCTTCATAAGCTAAAAGAACTGCAGATATAGTCACTTATGGATGTTATCAGCCAGTGGACAGCTATGGTATAAAAGAAAGACAAAGGATAAAGATAAGGTAAAAGGGAGACACTTTTTACTCTATAGTCTATTTTTTACTGTGAGTATCTAATGTAACATTTATGGTGGCAGAAAAACAGCTGTACAAACACAGTCTCCCATGTGGGGCACTGGTGAAATTGCATGCGAGGTGGCTGACCATGAATTAGGCAGTTGGTGTGAATATGTGCACATGTGAACAAGAAAGGTGAGAAAATTGACTTAAGATTAGTTCTAGGGGCGCCTGGGTGGCTCAGTGGGTTAAAGATTAGTTCTAGAACTTTAAAAAATATAGACTGGGCTTTATGGTAGTTTTTTGGGTTTGTTGTTGTTGTTGTTGTTGTATCCTTTAAAAGCCCAACACAAAGCATTACCAATGGCACTCTACTCTTACTGCTGAGAAAGAAACAAGCTTACCAAGTGGCAAGATGGGCTGGCAAAAAGCCATAGCTGCACCAAAGGTGAAGTAGTTGGACCAATTCCAGAGGTATCAGTAGGAGTCTTTTGGGGGTTTCCACTCACTGAGGTATGTAAACTCATGAGAGGAACATGTTTGGGTGGGAGTTGTGGATTTTGGACAGGTTGTTTTAGAGATGTGTATTAGCTATATAAGCGGAGAAGGCATTGTTGGAGGTAGGAACTCAGGGCAGAGTCCTAGGCTGCAAATATGAATTTGGAAGTTGCTGATGTAGAAAACACATCTATAGACGTGAGGCCAAATGAAATCATTTTAGGAGAGAGACTACGTAAAGAAGAGGGGAGGCCTAGGAACAATGGGTTACATTTGTTTTGAAAGCACAAATACCATCCATGAGGAAACAAGGTAGAGAATTCCTTGAAACAATTATTCAGTATTACTGCATCTGAGAAACAAAGCCTGTGCAAAACAAACCCAATAGGATCAAGTAGAAGATCCCAGAAATTAAGATGAACTATTCATATAGGGATGAAAATTCAAGTGAATTCGTAGAAAATATGAGGCCACATTTTTATTTACAGTTTCTTTGGTGATAGGGAAACACATGACTCAAAAACTTTACCTTTTTGAGTGTTTATAGTCTCTCTAAAAGGCAAATGTTTATCAGATGAGGTTGAAGGACAAGATCCTGCCAACAAAATTTCCTAGGGTACCTGCTATAAAATTGAATTTCAATTCATTCATTTCTTTGGAGTTTAAAGCACTTCCGGGAAGGGTTAATATTGTAAACTTTTACCAGGTAAAATCTTAATGAGGGTTAGGTTTGTTTTGGTGGGAACTTTTTCTAGTTCATACCAATTCCCTGGGAAGAGATTAATCTGGAAGGAAGAAAAGGTGAGAAGGTGACTCAAACACATCTTAATTTTGCTGACTGCTGGTAGAACCCTCCATGGCTTCCACCTGCCTCAATGTTTGGATGCATTGGGAAAGCCCAATGAAATAGACAGCCATTAGGGGAACTGAATCAAAGCACCACAGGGATTTCAGTAAAAAAGTACAGGAGAAAGGAATGTTTGTCATATCATGAAGTTTATAGCCTTCCAGAGGATTTTCTCATGCTTTGAAATGAATCTGCCAGAAAAATAGTTAAGTTTGCATAGCATTGCAATAGATGACTAGAGAAACTTCACGAAAAAGAACCAGAAGAGTAATGTTGTTCATCACTTGTGTTTGTTTTGTTTTTCAAATTGTGATGGGATTTTTTTTTTTTTTTTTGAGTCTCAGAACAAAACCTTGAGCCCGAGAGAGGTATCATGCAAAAGATATAACTCCTTTTAGAGAAAATCAAATGTCCCATACCTTATAATAAACAATATAGTTTGCTTCTAAAGGAAAAAAATATCTTGAATTGTATATGTTGTTTATGGAGCTTTTCAATCCATAGATCATTTTCTCTCCCATCTTTACATTTCCGATCACTTTTAATACTCATCTTGATTTTGCCTTCCTTCCCTCTTCTCTTTGGCTTCAGTGTTTCCTCTTGGTTTTCCATTACTATATTCAACTTTCACTTACTTTTCTGCATTCTGGTTTTAACTGAAACCTCTGATGTTGCATCAAGTAATTATACCAACTGTAAGTTATGCTCCCTGCTCACAACAGGACCTGTAGGCAACACTTCCATCATGTTTATGACTATTTTGTTCTATGATGCAGGCAGTTCCACTACTTTTGTTTATACATAGTGACTGTCAAATGCCTGTAGTACTTAGATTCTTCTACTCTACCTTGATGAAAGTACACTTTGGGGGTAATTCCTTATCGACATGTTTCTTTCATTCTATGGGGCTCCTTCTTCATATAGAAAAGATTACACTTCTGTCAAAACATAATAAGAAACCAATATTTTAAGAAGAGCAAAAAGCAAAAATAAGGCAGAATGTCCAGTACTTGGAAGAAGAGAGTAAAATGCTTTATTTTAATACAAGGTTCTTGTTTTTTAACTAATATTTGGAAGGTTGAAATATACTGTGTAGCTTGATATTTCTCCTTTTCTTTAAATGTTATAATTTTCTGTTTCCACATTGCTTACCACATTTTTTCCCTGATTCTCTTAATCTCACAAAACAAACTGAGGGTTGCCGGGGGGAGGGGGTTTGGGAGAAGGGAGTGGGATTATGGACATTGGGGAGGGTATGTGCTTTGGTGAGTGCTGTGAAGTGTGTAAACCTGGTGATTCACAGACCTGTACCCCTGGGGATAAAAATATATGTTTATAAAAAATTAAAAAAAATTAAAAAAAAAACTAAGGAAAAAAATTAATAGATAGGAAAGGAAAATCTCAAAATAAACAGTCCTCATCAAGAATTGAGATATGAGGGGCGCCTGGCTGGCTCAGTGGGTTGAGCCTCTGCTTTCGGCTCAGGTCATGATCTCAGGGTTCTGGGATCGAGTCCTGTATCGGGCTCTCTGCTTAGCAGGGAGCCTGCTTCCTCCTTCTTCTCTCTCTGCCTGCCTCTCTGCCTACTTGTAATCTCTGTCTGTCAAATAAATAAAATCTTTAAAAAAAAAAAAAAGAGAATTGAGATATGATCCATTAAAAAAGAGGCCAAGATGAAGGAGAAGGGAGAGGAAAAAAAGAGGAAGGAGGTGGAAGAAGAGGGGGAAGAAGAAGAGCAGAAACAGGAGGTAAGAGAAGAAAAGAAAGAAAAAAAGAAATATATGTTAAGGAATCAGTTACAGGAAAAAAAAGAAAACCCTCAAGGGTTCTTAGAGTGCTCAAGTATTGTCATGGAAACAAAAGATTAAAGATGAACTGAGGGGCGCCTGGGTGGCTCCGTGGGTTAAAGCCTCTGCTTTCGGCTCGGGTCATGATCCCAGGGTCCTGGGATCGAGCCCCGCATCAGGCTCTCTGCTCAGCAGGGAGCCTGCTTCCTCCTCTCTCTGCCAGCTTCTCTGCCTGATCTCCGTCTGTCAAATAAATAAATAAAATCTTAAAAAAAAAAAATAAAGATGAACTGAGTGACATAATTAAGAGTCCTGGTGAGAATGTGATTTTTAAGGTAGAAACTTTTGTGAGGGAAACAAAAGATGGATATTTGAAAGAAAAACTGAAACCTGGAAGACAAATCTAGAGGTTCCAAAATTCGTCTCATAGAAGTTCTACAAAGGGAGCAAAAATCTATGGAAAGCATGAAATCATTACAGAAATTAAAGAAAGATAAGACAGCTTTTTGTTGCAGAAGAAATAACTTTACCTTTAAAATAAAAAGACAAATAGGGTGCAGAACAGACTAATCAGATTCATATCACTTGTAGAGTCTAACTCTATGACAAATAATAGGATTATGAAATTTAAAACAGTTGCTACAATTTATTTCTAAGTACTTAGAAGCCTAATGCAAAAATTGTTATCTAAAACTGAAATCTCACCAGATTTTAAGAAAACACAGAAGGTGGTGAGTTTGGAAACACGTTAAAATAGTGTCCTCCAGGGGCGCCTGGGTGGCTCAGTGTGTTAAGCTGCTGCCTTCGGCTCAGGTCATGATCCCAGGGTCCTGGGATCGAATCCCGCATCCGGCTCTCTGCTCAGCAGGGAGACTGCTTCCCTCTCTCTCTCTCTGTCTACTTGTAATCTCTCTCTGTCAAATAAACAAATAAAATCTTTTAAAAAAATAATAGTGTCCTCCAGTATGCAGTGTGAAGAGATACAGACAAAGGAATATATAAAGGGAACATATTTTGTTGAAAACTTCCGGAAATGATAAGGAAAAGAAAAATAAATTTTAAAAAGACAAAATGGTACGAACTCAGAATTCACAGAAGTTCAAAAGGACAAGAAATTAATAATCAAAGGAATGGAAAGAATATAAAAAGTAATGAAATAGTACTTTCTGCAGATTTTCAAAAATTAAAAAATAGTACTACTTAATGCTTACTAGGTGCTTACTATGTATGTGATACTAGAATAAACACTTTGAAGAGATTATCTCACTCAGTTCCCATAGTAAGTCTGTAGAGAATGTGTTATTAATATTAACGTCCCATCTGTATAAATAGAGACATTGAGACTTTGAAAGATTCCCAGAACCTTCTCCACTTCTCTAGAAATCCTTTGTTACCTCCTTTTACACTTAAAATTCTTGGAGGTTAACCCTCAACACATTATATCCACTTTTTCCATTTTTTTTTTCATTCATCAGTCTACCTTTACTACTATTTGATTATTCTGATAGCTATTATCCAGTCCTCATCTTCCCTGGGATGTTTGACATTGTCAACCACTTTGTTTTCTCTTGAAATCCTTTCCTTTCTTTGACTGTGGCCTCTGTGTTTGCAAATTTCTTCTGGTACTCTGTGCTTAAACCTGCGCATCCCTCTCTTGCCTTATCCTCCCAAGCTCCACAGTATTCTATAAGAATTAGTTATGAACAACTTTCCTTAAAATATATATACTCTCTTACAGATAAATGATTGTATCTAGATCTAAAATGAAGTTACACAGAAGACAAATTTCTTAAAATAAAATGATAAGCATGGAAGATATCACTCTGTTCCATAAAATTAAACTCTCATATTGCATTTGTTCATGTTCAAAAACTATACCCTTAATTATGGTAGTTTTTTGGGGTTTTATTTTTGCTTTTTGTTTTTTTGTGTGCATGTGTGTGGGTAAATGTGACTAGGAAAAGCGTATAGTGTAGTAACTTCCTGCTCTGCACCAGAATAATAATCTAATAAATACTGCGAGATAAAGAAACTAATAAATAAGAACAACTATCCTAAAATAATGAAACACTTAATTTACTCCATTTTTTCCAAACTGGTCATGAAACTGATTCAGTCTTGTGAAATGATTGCCTCATGGAACCATTTAATACTGTATAGTGCAATTCAAGAATACTATATATGGGGTGCCTGGGTGGCTCAGTGGGTTAATACTCTGCCTTCAGCTCAGGTCATGATCTCAGGGTTTTGGGATCAAGCCCCACATCGGGCTCTCTGCTCAGCGGGGAGCCTGCTTCCTCCTCTTTCTGCCTGCTGCTCTGCCTACTTGTGATCTCTCTCTCTCTTTGTCAAATAAATAAATAAAATCTGTAAAAAAAAAAAAAAAAAAAAGAATGCTATCTATGTTGGTAGCAAGCTTCGGAGACTTTAGAATCTTGTGCATTATTGAGTTGGTTAGAGCCATACAATTTGGATAAGTAAAATACCAAAGAAAACTTGTAGCAAAGGGTAATCATTGCTTCTGTCATTGATCAAACCCCAGGTTAAGGGTCGGAAAAATGTTTGAGAAATATTAGCCCTAGAAGAGAGTATGATAAATAATATTTAGGGGTAAAACTGCACATTGATTAATTATATTTCATGCTTCCAAATCCCCAATATTAAAATTGAAGATTCATGAAAGAGAAATTAAAATTCCCAGAGATTCTTAATACTAAAATTTAGTCATTTTTCCTAACTATTTTTGTGCTTTAACATAGCAAGTGACCATAATACTAAACAGGTCACCATATATCTGTGGTAGGATTTCAATACCATTTTTTATGCTGTTATTTAGAAGTCTTCCTAAATATAAATATATATGTAAAGTGCCTAGCACATTACTATTAACAAATATATTTCGAAATATTTCAAAACACTAAAGAACATAGAAATATACAAAATATTCATAAATATAGAAAGTGATCTCTATTTGACAAAGACATTTGACAATAAAAGTAGCAAAGAAAGGGAATATTAATACCAAAGAAAATTTTGTAAAAATTGAAATAAAATACTACAAATATTTAATATTAAAATTTTTATTCTTAAAATAAAATTTAAAAAACAACATATTAATTGCCCTATTCCACAATCTTAATCTTTGTTTCATGATAACTATTCTAGGTGTAGAAAATGTCTTTCACTTTGTGTTGAAGTTGGTCACATCATTGTTTAATGTGTTCCACAGTATTTTGGTGTTGGGTTTTGTTGGCTTGCTCTGTTACTGGTTTTTTTGGTTGGAGTCACTATTGTTGCTTTAATTCAGATTTTAGATTAGTTCATAACTCCATGTCAATATTTCACAACACTATCATCTTGTTTTTTGGTTTTTGTTTTTGTTTTTTTTTTTGCATCTCTTCTGTTAAACTGTTTACAAAAAAACGTAATCTATAGCTAGCAAGGTTAATAGCACACCACAAAATCTCCTTATAAAATTGCCAATTTAAGGACTTTTTTCTTGCCTCCAAAGCTTGCTATTTGTTAGAACAATACTCACAGGAGTTGTACAAAGTATGCTGTGCATATAAATGTATTAATATTTACTTTACTTGCAAAAATGCTCATGAGTAGCAGCACCCAGATCCAGGAAAACACATAATATGGCAACAAGTACCAGTGAGACTGATTCAAAAATGTCAGCTCCTTTTCTTCATTTTTCTTTCCTGGACCATGGAACTGTAAACCTTAGCCCTTGTCTGACTGTCTGCTTTTCCTGCTCTTGCTTTCAATTTGTTGTCAATAGATTTCTGTGAACTGGTATGTCTCTCTTTTGCTTGTTAAGCATTAATTTTCACATGAGAATTATAATACATTTCCTATTCTCCTGATTTAGAAAATTATTTAGAAGTTTGGAGAAGCATAGAAAGATCTCAGGAAGGAATTCCTACACAAACATATTTAAGTATATTTAAACATATAAAGTGTAGCTGAAAGAAACATAATATTTAACTTGGAAACCACTATCATAAAAACTAATATTACTTCCCTCTTAACAGGTATTTATCAAGTAGCTGTATGTGGAAGACATTATTTCAAGTACTTACATGAAAGGAAAAAACAGAATTCAATGAGTACTTGACCTCTGGTGACTGAAAAAGCAAGGTGACATAGTGGTACAAAAATTAGAATATAAATTAACATAAAGAGTCTGAGCAAAGAAAGAAGTGAAGATAAACATAATAAGATATGAGTGGAAGGTGAATTATTCCAGCTCTCTATTCCAAATAGATTCCAAATACCTGTTTCAAACTAGATCTTAGATAGTGATAGATCTAGTAATATAAATGATTTAAAAGAGTTTTAAGTCTCTCACTCTTTCTCCATTTCTAATTCATTCAGTATTAACTCTTAAATGCCACCCCTAGATCTGCTTTTGTTTCTGTCATAGTAGCTTTTAGCAGACTAACTGTCCCAGTGAAAACAGAGAGCTGATAAAAGCTAACATAATATGTATATAATATTATATGCATAAATTATATAATTTATATATTGATTATATAAAACTATATAATTTATGTGCTAAATACTACATAAATAATATAATACATCATATATAACATATAAATTATTAATTATATATGTGTTTTACTTTTATAGATCTAGATATCCAGACTAGAGGACCAAGACTGCTGAAAGGCAAAACCATGAAAATGAGCTCACACTTCATAGATAATTTTTCTGTGGAGTCATTTCCTGATTGCAAGAATGGATCAAGATACCTTCATTTTAAGCTTTGCCCGTTACTTGGTGTGGGAAGTAGATAAATAAACAGAACTTTGTCAATTATGGAGCTGAAAAGAAAAGGAAAAAAAAGAGGGGGTGATTGTCTGGCCAAGATCTTGTTGACTGAAGAAAGGTGGAGAAGTAAGCTTGGCACAAGTCAAAAAAATGTATTTCTATATACTAGTAGCAGACAATTGGAAATATAACTTTTTAAATATCATTTTCAATACCTTAGAAATCATAAAATACTTAAGAATATATTTTGCAAAAGATATATAAGAACTTTCGTCACTGAGAAAAGAATGAGAGAGAGAAACATTGGTGAGAGAAATTAAAGAAGACTGAATCAATGAAGAGGCATATATTATGTTCATGATTTGGAAGAATCGATACCATTAAATTATCAATTTTGGTTAAATTTATCTATAGATCTTAATCTATTCAATCTTAATTCACCCATGTGTTTACAGAAATTGACAAGCTCTTTTTAAAGTCTGTACCAAATGCAAAGAAACTAGTATATTCAATATACTCTAGATAAGAGTCTGAGTATTTATACAATCTGACTTCAAGACAATATAAATCTATATTAATCAAGACAATGTGATTTATTTTTCAGGCACAAGACTTAAGAAATAAATAAAATAGAATGTAAAGCTTAAAAATAGAAACAAACTTGGTCATTTGATTTTCAACTAATTACCAAAGAAACCCAAAAACAGTTGAAAACTTGTTAAAAAATGGTGATGGTAAACTGGAACATCCATAGAACAAAAAGCAATGCTCCTTGATTCATGCCCTATCCTTTACCCAAAAATTAATTTGAGGTTGTTTATATAATCTAAATATGAAAGCTGAAGTTATGAAGATTTTAGAAGAAAACAGGAGAATTTCTTCATGACATGGTGGGGGAGGCAACAGTGTCTTAGGTAGGACACAGAAAGCAATAAACATTAAAGAAAAAAACATGTAGAAGTTGTACTCATGAAAACTAAAATCTTGGGGTACCTTAGTGGCTCAGTCAGTTAGGTAGCTAACTTGGTTTTGGCTCAAGTCATGATATCAGGGTCCTGGGATTTAGGCCCACATCCAGCTCCACATTCAGTGGGGAATGCACCTGAGGATTCTCTCTCTCCTTCTCTCACTCTCCCGACCCATGCTCACTCTCTCTTTCTCTAAAATAAATAAATCTTTAAAAAAATTAAAATTGTCTGCTCATCAAAATACATTATTAAAATAATGAAATGGCATGCCAAAGACTGAGAAAGTATTTTCAAAAAACATCTGACAATGGATTAGTCACTAGAATATACAAAGACTTCCTATAGTTCAATAATAAAAAGATAAACAAGCAAATATAAAATCTTAACATGATATTTGGACAGACCTTTCACAAAAGAGGATATATAAATATTTAATGAGGATATGAAACATTAGGAAACAATAAGTATAAGAAAAATGAAAATTAAAACTGTAAAAATATAACAATGTATACAACTCAAATGGCTAAAATTTTTAAGAACTGGAAGTACCATGGTGAGTGCTGTGAAGTGTGTAAACCTGGTGATTCACAGACCTGTACCCCTGGGGATAAAAATATATGTTTATAAAAAATAAAAAATTAAGATTTAAAAAAAAAAAAAAAGAACTGGAAGTACCAAACATAGATGAGGATATGGAATATGAGAATTTTATACATGTTGGTAGGAATGTAAAATGCTCTGCCTATTTTGGAAAGGGCATGGAAATGTCTTATAAAAATAAGACATGAATAGACTTGAAAGAAAAGAAAATTTTCCAATTAGCCATAATGGAGTGACAGATGTTAATTTATCTTTCTGCCTTAAACAACTAAAAAGCAAACAAAATTTGTGACAAAACAACTAGCAGATGCTGGAAAACAGGCAACACAAGACAGTAACTTTTTAGAGAAGGCCACCATATGACTTTTTTTTTTTTCTCCACCATACGACTCTTAAGATAAACAGCTTACTGCCTCAGATTTCCAGACCAACTTCTAGAGAAAAGAATCTGAAAGTGAGACTAGCAATCCATTTGAGTTGACTAGACCGTGCCGACAATTTAAAGAAGCCACAGGGGACTAAAATTCAGAGGGCATTTAACAGGAGAGAGCTGCAAAAATAGAACTACCAAGTTCTTCAGGGTTTTCCCTCTAGCATGAAGATGAGAACAGTCAGTCCTTGCTTGTGAGGAAACAACCAAGGCCAGGAAAAGGAAATAGATCACATATCATGCTGACAACCAGAAAAAAGAAACCCTGCACATCTTGGGGCTCCAGCTTGAGTACTCCGAATTCTGAATATTGCCTCTGTAATAGGGCCAAAATAACCCCAGACTAAAGACTGCTCTGGTATTGTCCAACAAATGTAAAATCAATTCTCAAAAAAGTTCAAACTAATTCTAAAAATCTTCATTCCATCTTAAAATAAAACCAAAAAATAATTCAAGGAATGAATGAATGAGTGAAAGAAACCTGGGTTTCAACAATGTAAATTTCAGTGTCCAGTATCCAATTCAGAAAACTACCCCAGATACAAAAAAAAACAAAACAAAACAAAAAAAAAACAAAGAAAAAATAATGAGAAAAACTAATCATTAAAAATGAGTCATGATCAGTGTGCCTGAGTGACTCAGTCAGTTAGAGGTCTGCCTTCAGCTTGGATCATGATGCCTGGGTCCTGGGATTGAGCCCCCTTGTGTTAGGCTCCTTGCTCAGCAGGGAGCTTGCTTCTCCTTCTTCTTCCTGCCACTCCCCCTGCTATCGCTTTCTCTCTCTCTGTCAAATAAAAAAATAAAATCCTTTTTTAAAAAATGAGTCATGATAAAGTTGGTAGAGAAAGATATTAAACCAGCTATCATAAATGTACTCTGTTATGTTCAAGAAGACAGGAGTCATAATGAGCATGTTAACAGGGGGCATGTTAGATATTTAAAAGACTTAGAATGAACTTCTAGAGATGAAAAATACACAGAAACACATTAATATAAATTATATAAACTCCAGTAGAAAACATTAGCAAACTGGAAGTAACAGCAATACAAATTATTCAAAAAATAAAAGTAAAACAAACAAACAAAAACAGAAAACAACTTTAAAAAGGGAAAAAGAGATAAGCAGGCTCAGTGAGACAATTTCAAACACTCTAATAAGTGTATAACTGGAGTCATCTAAAGAGAACAAGTAACAGAAAAAGAAAAAAAAATTTGAAGGAAAAATGGCCAAATATTTTTCCAAATTTAATGAAAATCTTTTGACCTAAGAAGTTCATCAAATTCCAAGCAAAAGAAGACCGTATCAACTCCTTCCATAATCAAATTGCTTAACAGTAGTTATAAAGAGAAAATCTTAAAAGCAATGAGGAAAAGATACAGAATATGACAAAGAACAAAGATAATGACATCAAAATTTTCATCAGAAAACAAAAGCATTTGTATGCTTGGGTGGCTCAGGCAGTTAAGCATGGGATTCTTAATTCCAATTCATGTCAGGATGTCAGGGTTGTGAGATTGAACCTGGCATAGGGCTCTGTGCTGGGCATGGAGCCTACGTAAGAGTCTTTCTCTCCCTCTCCTTCTGCCTCTCCCTGCCCCCACTCTCTCTGTATCGCTCTTCCCCTCCCCAAAGAGAGAGAGAGAGAGAGTAATAAGCCCAAAGAAGCAGAGAAAAATAAATATTAAAGGTAAAGGAAGTCAATTAAATATCAAACAGAAAAACAAGAAAATCCATGAAATTGAAACATATGATTAAGAAACATGATAAAGTACTAGCCAGACTAATCAAGAAAACAAAAGAGAAGACACATTTAAAAATATGAGTGATGAGAGTGTAGATGCCATTACACATCTTATGACATTAAAAGTACAATAAGGGATGCTATAAAAAAAATTTATGCCAATAAATTTGACAAGTTAAATGAAATGGCTGAATTTCTTCCAAGCTCACAAAACAAAAAATAGATAATCTGAAAAGTCATATCTCTATAAAGAGATTGATTTTTTAGTTAAAACATTTTTAGGAAAAAAGAATGGCTTAGAACTTCATTTCTGAATTAAACCATTCAAGCAAGAAAAAAATATCAATTTTACACAACAGATATTAGACAAATATAAAAGAAGAAACACTGTGTTTCATTTTATAAGGTCTACATTACCCAAACTAGATGAAAAGATGATAATAAAAGAAAATTAGAAGCTAATTTCCTCCTAAACATAGAGGTAACAATCCCCAAGAAAAACTGAGAACTTAAATCCAACTATATACATAATACAAAATGCATCATGAGCAAGTGTGAGTTATCCTAGGAATTTAAAGTTGGCTTAAAATTTGAAAATCAATTCATGTCATTCATAATATTAATGAACTAAAAAAAATTAAAACTATATGATCATCTTAATTTATCTGGAAATAGCATTTGACAAAATATAACATGCATCCGTAAAGAAAACTCCTACCTAGTTTTGGGATAAGTGGGTGGCTCAGTCGTTAAGCGTCTGCCTTTAGCTCAGGTTATGATCCCAGGACCCTGGAATCCAGTCTGACATTGGGCTCCTTGCTCAGCAGGGAGCCTGCTTCTCCCTCTGCCTATCACTCCCCTTGCTTGCTCACTCTCTCTCAACACTCTCTCTGACAAATAAATAGGTAAAATCTTAAAAAGAAAAAAGAAAACTATTTTTATCCCCAGTAAACTGGGAATAAAATTGACATTCCTCACTCTGATAAAAAAAAAAAATCACTAGAAAAAATAAGTGACTTTAGCAACATTGCAAGATTTGAAATTTGTATACAAATATCATTCTACTTATATATCCTGTAAATGAACAATCAGAACGTGAAATTAAAAACAGTTACTTTTGGGGGTGCCTGGGTGGCTCAGTGGGTTAAAGCCTCTGCCTTTGGCTCAGGTCATGATCTCAGGGTCCTGGGATGGACTCCCACATTGGGTTCGTGGCTCAGCAGGGAGCCTGCTTCCCCCCTCTTTCTCTGCCTGCTTGTCATCTCTGTCTGTCAAATAAATAAACAAAATCTTTAAAAACAAAAAGCAAAAAACAAAACCAGTTCCTTTTGTAGTTTAATTAGAAATTATGAAATGCTGGGGTGCCTCGCATGGCTTAGTCAATTAAGTGTCTGACTTCAGCTCAGGTAATGATCTCCAGGTTCTGGGATCAAGCACTAAGTCTGGCTTCCCATTCAGCAGGGAGTCTGCTCTTCTCTTTGCCATTCCTCTTGTTTGTGCTCTCCCTCTCAAATAAATAAATAAAATCTTAAAAAAAAGAAAAAGAAAGTATGAAATGCTTATGGATAAATTTGAAAAATTTATGTAGGACTTGTAAAATCAAATCTATAAAATATTTCTTAAAGGAGACAAATGGATTGAAGAATCTGTATTTTAACTGTTGTTTCTTCTTCAAAATTATATATGCATCTGTGGATTCAATGTTACATTAATTAAAATCCCAGCAGGCTTTTAGACAATGACAAGCTGATTCTAAAATTTATATAGAAATGCGAATCATCTAGAAAAATTAAAATAATTTTAGCCGATAGAACAAATGCAGAAAGCCTAAAACATCTATAATACTTGATTTTCAGATTTTTTTCTTTTTTAAGATTTTATTTATTTGTGAGAGGGAGGGAACACAGCATGGAGAGCAACACGCAGAGGGAGAAAAAGGCTCCCTGCTGAGCAAGGAGGATGCCAGGATCATGAACTGAGCCAAAGGCTGACACTTAACCGACTGAGCCACCCAGCATCCCTTTAAGACTTATTTTTACACTACAGTAATCAACACAGTATGACAATGGGTTAAAAATAAGTGTTTAAGTGAAGGGAACATAATAGGCAATTCAGAAAGAGGCCCATACATGTATGGTGATTTGATTTCTGACAAAGGGTCTAAGAAAATTAAACAGGGAAAGAGTATTATTTACACCAAATTCTACTGAATCAATTAGAGGGTCATATGCAAAAGATCTCAAACTCTACCTCATGCAATATACAAAAATTGACACAAAATGGATAATATATCTACATAGATGAGTTAAAACTATAGAAGTTCTAGAAGAAAACAAGGAAATTTTAGTAATCTTGTCTTCGACAGCAATTTCTTAAATATGACACAAAATCTCAAAATATATAAAAATAATTTGGGCATTGTCAAATTTAAGGGCTTTTGTCCTTCAAAATATATTTTACCAAAAAAAAAAAAATGAGAAAGAAAGCAATAGAATAAAATATTTACAAAACATGTATCTTACAAAGCAAAGGCCTTGGGTAATGAAAGGCTTTGTATTATTAAGGTGTATTGTCAGACTGTGTGTGTGTATGTGTGTGTATACATTTATATTTAATCAAACATTACATTTGAAATACATATCACTTGTCATATATCAATTATAAACCAATAAAACTACAAACACATCTAAATATATGTCTGTTCTAATATCCATACATGTATATATACAAACTGACAACTCATAATAGGAATAAACCAATACAAAGCTAATAAAAGATGAACAAAAATATTTAAAAGACACATCACACATTTAAAAAAGGTATATGGTTGGTAAATAAGCACATAAAAAGTGTTCAACATCATTAGTAATGAGAAAAGTGTAAATTAAAACCAAAATTTTGTCACTATACACCCACTAGATTAACTAAAGTTTAAAAAATAGCCCATACCAAATGTTGGCAGGCATATGTCACTATTGAAAGTCTAATATTGGTTATGGAAATGAAATACAGTACAACAATACACCATTTTGTAAAAAGATTCTTGAGAAGTTAAACATATCCTCACCATGAGATTGGCATTCAATCTACACCTAAAAATTTAAATGTAATAAAAATAAAGCACATGCCCACACCAGGACTTGTGCAAAGAATTGTACATATCAGCTTTCTTTGTAATAGCTAAAACAACTTGAAACAACCCAAAAGTCCATGCACAGGTACATGAATAAATAAATTGTGGTGTATCCATACAGAATGTTGTTCTGCAAAAATAAGGTGAGGAAACTATTGATAATTATTTGATTGATGATTGATCATGATTAAAAATAATCATGATCAATATTAATATTAAGACAAATCTTAAATTAATGATGCTGAATGAAAAAAAGACAAAGGAAGATCACATATAGTATGATTCCATTTATATAGAATTCTAGAGATTGCAAACCAATCCATAATAAGAGAAGGTAGAGTGCCCAAGTTGGGAGGAGGAAAGGAAAACTTATAAAAGGGACATAAGGAAATTTCCTGGTTTGACGAATGTGTTCTCTATCTTAAGCCTAGTGAGGGGTTTACTGGTATGTACATATATCAAAACTCATCAAGTGAACTTTATATAGGTACATTTGTCATATATCCCTTATATATAATTGTAAAGCCACAAACGATCTACACATATCTATCCTATGACCTTCATTTCTACTCTTAGCTATTTATTCCAGGAAAATACATGCATACATAAAAACATGTGTTTAAGCATTGCACATCAGCTCTATTTTTTAATAGCTCAAAACTGGAAATAGCTCATGTCTCCATCAACAAGAAAATATACAAAAGAACAGGAGAGCATACATAGTGACAAAAATGAATAACCTGCTGACGCATGTAAGTTGAGGATGGATCTCAGAAACATTATGCTGAATGAAAGGAGCTTTTCACTAGAGCCCGTGTGTAATCGATTCACTTTTGGGTCCACCTATTACTAGAACAGACAAACCTCATCTATGGTGAAAAAAAATCAGAACAGTGGTTGCCTCTTTGGTTGTAAGGGTAAGGAATTAGGAAAAAAAGAATGAGAGAAATTTCTGGGGTGTTTGATTACCCTTTGTCGTAATAGGAGTTTGGATGGTATTTGCTGGATTTGTTGAGACTCATCAAATAGTACACTTATGAATTGCACATTCCACTGCAAATCTTACTTCAGAAGAACAAGAACAAGGATGAATACCGAGCTCTATATAATGATACATTTGTAAGAATGTATACATATATCTGCAACCTATTTCAAATTATACTTAAAAAAAAAAAAGAATGTTGTATGAATAGAAGATCCATAAATGGGTAGATGTGTGATATAGCAAATGCAGTAAAATATTAACTACAAAAACTAGACAGTGGGAATGTGTATGTGTTCTCTCTAATATTGTTTTAACTTTCCCATGTTCTCAACTTTTTTCCTTAATGATCTGTTGTAACTTTGCCCATCCTCCTATTAGGAGGTAAAGTCTATTTTCCACCCCATGAATTGGTACTGGGTCTGTGACTTGTTGAAAACACGTGGCAGAGAAAATATGTGGTTTGAGAGAGATGGCATGTATGGAAAAAAAGTCCAAACGTTGCAGCTAAGGCCTTCTAACTGCCCGTCAACACCAAACATGTGAGAGAACCCAGGCAAGTTCACAAGAGTTGCCTACTCCTTGACCCTCAGCTGACCACATGCATGAGTGAGCCCAACCAAGACCCAAGATAGTTTATGACACAGCAATAGCTAATAATACACATTGATCTTTGGTATATTACATAACTTCTCTCAACTTCCATTTTTCATAATATCGATTACATATGGCTATGGAGAAGATTAGATAAAATAATTCAAAGGATTTAGAACAGTTGAAAATGCATGCATGCTTAAAATTACTGGCTATTAACACCATCTCAGAGAACTTCCATGATGACCACCTCAAAACCCTGCTGGCAAATTGTTCATAAGTATAAAGAGAAAGTGTAGACATGGTTTGTTAATGTTTGCCAAGCCATTACTCTTTTGTCTTGATGCCAATCCAAATTGAGACTTGTCAGACATAAATCAAATTTGGAGTTTAGCCATTTGCCTCCATTCCAGGAAGTTAAGAGTTCTTTCAAAGAGCAATCCAGGGAATCGGGTGGTTTTCTGTTATGCCATGTCTTATTACATTGTGCCATTTCTGAGACTAAAGTCTGCAGTCATATTTTATTTAAAAAAGAAAAACAAAAGTCACCTAAGCTGAAAGCTTGTCCAAGCACCTCTCCCCACCTTACGCAAACATCTGTTTTCAAAGAACTTAGTCGCTTAAGTATGCTTCCTAAGCAAATTCATCAGGTGGCTTGGCACAGGAGAAAGGACCCCTTAAAATTATAAAAGCTGTGCTTCAGACAAAGGTGGCAGCCAAAAGTTCTCGGGTTTATGCAAACTCTCCATCACTCAGTTGGGGCAAATGAATGGGCCTCCTCAAACAGAAAATATTTAATATCCAAAAGACTGCCTCAAAAGAAATACTGTTTTTACAGCTGGAGATGAAGAACTGGGCACGCATGGGGACCTCTGCTCCATGGGAGGTCAATGGCAGCAATTTTACCTTGTTGGGTTAAGAATCAATCCCCAGAAGGTTGGGATCAGCAAATCTGGGCTTGACATTGCAATGTGAATGGGGTGATCACAACCACCTCTTTTGTTTTAGAGTGTAAACAAAATGTACTTGCTCCAATCACTGCTTTGAAAACAATTGGCAGATATTGTCCCCATTTCTTTGACTGAGGGAGACTATGATATAACTCCAAATGCATTTCTTTCTCTAGATTATGGCTAATTGAGAAATGGTAGCAACAGCTGGAATTCAGTCCCCTGTGGTATGAGGACACCTGAAGGCAAGCCTGTGCTCTCTGGGGTGCCCTGGTGCTGAATCAACCATCCTTCCATATGTGTGTGTGTTTTTTGGGGGGGGGTTCTCCTTGGGGGTGGGATACGTACAAGGACACCAGTATCAAGCAAGGATATTAGAGTTCTATGGCTGGGTCTGTGTCTTGGCTAAGACATTTCTGTCAGCACTTTTTATGTTTTCTTTCTTTCTCTCTCCTGCCCTTCCTTCCTTCCTTCCTTCCTTCCTTCCTTTCTTCCTTTCCTTCTTTCCATCTTTCTTTCTCCCTTTTTTTCTCTCCCTCTTTCTTCCTCCTCCCTCCCTCTTTACACCCAGCATGGGGCTCAAACCCAAGATCAAGAGTCCCATGGTCTACCAACTGAGCCAGCCAGGCAGCCTTATCAGCACTCTTTTAAAAACAAAGATAAAAACACAGCAAGGGTATCCTTCCACTACTTCAGGAGAGATAGGAGAGTTCTCCTGTGCTTAGCTTAGTGGAAAATGTATTAAATGAGGAGCTGGGGGTTTGATAAAGCATAGGCTCCAGAACATTTAGTGCAAACCTCATAGCTGGGGTATACACTTCACCTCAGAGTTCAATAGTCTCAGAGGAAGAGGCTATTAATACATGAAGAAAGGTCTTAAGCTGTCATCTGTGCTAGCAAACTAAAGTAAACAGGAGCAGGAGCTCTTAGAACCTTAAAAATGGTAAACACATAATGCAGTTGAAAGGGGAAATAAAGGAGCGCCTGGGTGGCTCAGTCATTAAGCGTCTGCCTTCAGCTCAGGTCATGATCTCAGGGTCCTGAGATGGAGCCCCAAGCCAGCTTCTCCTTCCCACTTCCCCATGCTGTGTTCCCTCTATCCCTGTGTCTCTCTCTGTCAAATAAATAAATAAACAAATATTTTTAAAAGTAAGAAAGGGGAAAAGAGAACATGTAGTGGTCTCAACTCGCTTGATAATGACACACATTTTATTCCGCAAAGCATCACATTTAGTCCTCAGAGAGTATGGTGTGGAATACAGACCACGGAAGACTGTAAGTGAGTAGTTCATATAGTCCCACTAATAGACACAGGCTTTAGTCAACTGGAATGATTGAAACCACAGGCTCTTTAGCATGTCCCCTAGATCCCAAATTGGAAGCTGCCTTCTATAACCACAAGGAAAGAGAAAACACTGTCAGGATGAACATCCTCGGGTAGGAGTGAGACCAAGTCTCCCACAGATGTCCAGGAATGCCCCTAGGCACACCTAGGAAAGCAGAAAGGAGGTTTTTTTTTTTTTTTTTTTTTTAAGATTTTACTTTTTATTTATTTTTTTCTTTTTTAAGATTTTACTTACTTGACAGAAGGAGAGAGAGCACTAGCAGGGGCAACAGCAGGCAGAGGGAGAAGCAGACCCCTGCTGAGCAGAGAGCCTGCTGCAGAGCTCAAGCCCAGGACACTGGGATCATGACCTGAGCCAAAGAGAGATGATTAAAGGACTGGGCCACTCAGGTGCTGGGAGGTCGGGTTCTAACTCAGTTCCCATGCTCATCTTTTCCTCCACCTGCTAGTTGCCTAGCTGCCCACAGGGCCCCATGTCCCTGGGTACATTCTCTGCTCTGATAGGAAGAACAAGGGATGCTTCTGGCCATTTAAACAAAATGAAGTGCAGGGAAAATGTTATTACTAATGATATCAAGGAGCCAGAGAAAATGAGATTCTTCCTTGGGCAGCTGTCTATGTAGTGGGAACAACCCGGGACTTGGCTTGAGGAAACCAGTGATCTAGACTCAGGAAATGAGTCAGCTCTTAACATTGTCATTTCCTGATATTTGTGATGAGAAGATCAGTTAATCTCCAGGGTACCACTAAAGTGAAAAATCCAACAGCTTGCATTTGTATCAGACAACATTTGCTCACTTTCCCTTGTTCAAGACCCCACTGATGTTTGTTGAGAAATCGTTACCCTAGAGTCTCTAAGGAAGGAAGAAAAGGGAATAAGAAATGTGAGCACCTGCAAGGAATTTCTAACTTCTATGCGGGGATGGCGTACTTCCAGAGGGTTGAAAGGTGGTTTAGCCATCATGGCATTGACTCTATGAGCAATTCTTGTCTACAATCGTTGCCCTTTGGGTGCTTAGATAACATCATGCGCTGTCCCTCCCTCCCTTCCTGTCTTCCTTCTTTCCTTCCACGTTTCTTTTCTTCCTTCCACCATCCTTCCTGCCTTCCCCTCTGCCTGCCTCCCTACCTCCCTTCCTTTCTTCTACCTTCCTCATTTCATTCAATGAATAAAATACACCTATAGGAAATAATGCATTTCTTTGGGTGTAATGTGAAATTCTGTATGCCCTTCATTAGGGCTTGTGTCAGATTTTGATGTGAATTGAAGTTTTTCTCTTGGCATAAGGCTCATATTTCTTATTCCCAAATACTATAAAGAAATAGGTCATTATGACCTGTTGATGTTACCAAAAATAGTGGACTGAGTAATCTAGGATCAGATTGAAGTGTGACAAATGGTACACAGCTTTACAGCTTCTTGGCCATAGCCACGTCTGCAGCAGCACACAATGAAATTTACCCAAACGCTGTTCTTAATGATAACAAACGCTGGTAATAACACAAGTTGTGTTTCAGGATCACCTTTTAGCTCAAGACTCCTCTTACTGTGAAATCTAAATGGCCATATGTTCTTCCAAATGGTTTTAGCACAATAGTACTAAGTCATTGCTTTCTCTTTTTTGCACTGTGTCACCAACAATGTTCCCATACTGTTGAATTACTTATTTTACTATTAATATGACCATGACACACGCCACACATAATGCTGCTTACATGATGCTTGTGCCGCTTTCCAACTCCTTGCTTAATGGGTCTGACAATCTCCTCCTTAAGGGTTGTTTCCAATTATTGGCAAAAAGGATCATACTTAAACATTGGATATAATTGCTCAGATGTGCCCGTGAAATTGTATCATCCAGTAGTCTCTGCAGAAATGTTTTATAATAAGGCAGTCATTTTCAAAGGGGTATGTGTTTTCTCTCAGAGTGACTCCATATGCCATACTTACCTCAAAAAATAAAACTGAATTTGATTCTCAGTAATAAACAATTTAGGAAACAATTCCCTAAAACTTGTGAAAGAATAAAATGCTTGAGTCATTTGAATCTGTTACTGTAAGGGCCTATTTAGCCAGAGCAGCCCCACCTTGGTTGAACAGTCATTTTGTTGTTTATGCAGTAAAACTCAAATTGACCCTGCCCCCCACCCTCAAAGGGGAACTTACTTAAAAGCAAGTCCAGGAAATCAGTCTCAGGTAACAAAGCCCAAATACAAGGGTGGGTCAGGTCAGGTAGAGATAACAGCCCAATGCAGGGATGAGTCAGGTCAGGTGGAGACATCCAATCATAGAGCACACACACTGTCTCCCTAGCTACCAAAGAGTGTGGGCCCCACCTTTTGCCCGCCTTTTGGGCGCCAATTCTGACCAAGGTGATAGACTAGTTCAAATGTCTACAATAGGGTAAATTGTAATTCAATTGACCTAGCATGACTGTGCAGCTTTCTTTGTGTGTTACAATCTCCTTCACCACTGTGTGTGTCCAGGCCCAACCACATGGCCTTTGCTCTATAAAACTTAGTCTGTGAGGCAGGGAGGGGTTGCTCGCTCTGTAAGGGGCAGCCCTGACTGGTCTGTTTGACAGTTGGTTTGATTCTTGATGCTTGGCATGAAATAAAGCTTTGCTTGACCTTTGCTTTGTATCAGCCTCGCTCCTTTGACCATGGACCCATTATTGGGGGACCCAACATTACCACCATCTAAATCACAGGACTTAACCTTTGGGTCGGGTGGACAGAGTAGATGTCCACTTCCATGAGGGGATCTGAGAAACCACAAGAGGGCAATTATCACTTGCCATGGGATGTGATTTTACACTAGAAGTTCATTCTGTGAGATAAAACTGCCGAGGTTACACTGTAAGTATACTGTACTTACAGTATAACCTTAAATGGTTTTTAAAACATTCTATTCATTAAAAAAAAAAAAAAAGTAATATGTGATGGTCCATTCTAACATATTAGTCTGGAATTCCTATGTGTTTTGGAGCCAAAGAGGGGGTATCATGCCTGGTCAGCTCAATCCTCTCCCCCAAACCTTCTTTGAAGGGTGGTTGCTGGACAGTTTATCAAACAAGAAAAGCACCCTACCTGCAGCCAAACCCTGTATCCAGGAGTGAAGGGACCTTTGACCTTTTGAATGACACAGACGAAAGGATAAAAAGTGCATGTAGTGTGACAATACAACAGCATTCAGCTAGAATGCAGGCTGCAGTCTGTAAGTGGTCTTCACTGGGAATCAGAACACAGGAAGCCACACCGTGGCTCTTATGGGGAAGAGGAACAGTCAGATGCAGGAGGAGGGATGCACCCCCTCCCGGATCCTCTAGACAAATGAGTTTCTTTCTTCCTACTCCAGCTCTTGCTAATTGAAACTTCAGGTAAGATAATTAGGCTCCTACAGACTTTGCAATTTGTAAATACTCAGCTTTTAACTAGGCCCCTCCCCTGCAGAGAAACAGAGCCAGAGAATGGTATTTCTTTCCTATGATTTTTGTGGCTGGCTTCCTGGAGTTCTTAAAGTCTCCTAATCTCTTGACATTAACTTGGAAACACTGTTGCCAACAGAAATCTCTTTTGCTATGTCTTTCTGTGTCTGCTTGCAAGGCAGTTAAGAGGAGGTAAAATGTGAGAGACTGCTGGAAGATTCTGCTAGGCTGTGGTGGAAATTTGTTCCATTAGCTTGTTTGTGTTTAGAGGACATCACTGAAACCCACGGCGGCTTTCATTCCTTCACGCAAACCAATGTCTTGCCAAGGAAAAATGACAATCTATAAAAGCCTCTCTCTCTTCTCTGCACACAAAAGACATTGTCACTGAGTAAAGAGAGGATTTTGATCTCCCTTGAGGGGGAAAAAGAAAGAAAAATGTCTGGATGTGCTAGCATCTTAAATCCGCTTTGCCTTCCTCCTCCCGGGGAATATGGGATCCTGAGGCTTCCAGGTATGGAACAGTGTCAGGAACTACTGAGGAAGGACAGTAAAATTGAACAAGATACAGAAAAACAAGAGGGGGAAATTATGTTTTTTTGTTAAAAGCCTTTACTTAAATATCAAAAGAAAGAAAGGATTCTGGAATCCTCCTCAGGACCCTGAGGTGAGGCCTCAGGAGGAGAATGTACACTGAGAGAGCCCAGGGCAATCTGTGGGTTTGCTGGTAGTATTTTCTCCTTCCATTTTCCTCCACTCCAGTTTCATTTCAGAACAGGCTGAGTCATGTCCCAATTCGTGGAGATGTTCCTTTGAGAGTGCTCCAAGCTGCCAAGAATATGACCTCCCTTCTCCTTTCAGAGTGGCGCTCTGGTTGAAGGATGCCTCAACTAATCAGGAGGCATTAACTGCTCAGAATCCTATCAGACTGCCGCAGCCTTCTACATCCATCTCTGATACTAAAGATTAATAAAATGACAAGTGCCCGTGATAGTCACCGGCTCATTTTCCTGACATTAGCCTGTCACGCAAAGATCTTGTGAGACACTCCCCTACGCAGGGTTTGAACCAAGATCCCATGCTGCTCTGGGCAAGGGCCCAGCAAGGACCCCAGAGCTGTGGGTTGTCCTGCTGGACGTAAACCTCAGCACAAAAGCAGATGGTGGCCCTGCTGCCAAAGCCGTGTCACCTTTCCTTTCTTCCTGTGAAGCTCCTCTCACTTTGCCAGTCCCACTTACCTGCTTAGATACAGTCTATTTCAACATTTATGAAGTTCAGAAAGTGGAAGTCATCGTTTTTGTCTCTGGCTACTGCAAAAGCAAATGTGCTGTTGTTAAGAGAATAGGAATAAAATGCTTTGTTCCAGGGACAGAAGGGAACATGAAAAAGGTCTCCTGTACATGGAATATAAAAGAATAAATAAATAATGTTGCTGGTTCTGAAGAAGGAGACTCAGCAACTGAAGAGTTGGGGAGGTGTATTAAAAAAAAAGAAGAAGAAGACTTAGGTGTTTGCTGCAGGACCCTGGGAGCTCTTTATCCGGCTCTCTTGTTTTCTGTTTTGTTTTCTTTTCTCTTTTGATGAGAGGGAGGATTTGAGGGAGGGTAACACTAAGAAAGCTGCTTTAACAACCTCAAAACTAGAATACTTTGCCGGGGAGTTACACAGTACTTCGGTTTCCTTTTGCTTTCACTTTTATTTTTGCTTTTTGACATTGTTTCCAAAATGTTCAATTAAAATACATGGCAAAGAGATTCCATTCATACATCTCCTCCACTGCGATGACAGATCCCAGCTTCAAAACCGCAAGCTGAGCTCTTCGTAAACCATTTTTTGTCCTAAAAGCATTTAGTTGCTTTTATCTCTTTAGTTTTGACTTAAAAAAAAGAAAGAAAGAATGTTTCACTCCTTCCATGTGAAATTTCGTTTTACAGAAAAGACTGATGGCAGACATTGAATCAGGAAGCTCTTCCATCTGGAATGACAAAAATAAAGGGTAATGTTGAAAACTGCACCGCGTGAAATGCTCTCTCTTCCCATTCTTTGCCCTAAAACCCTAACTGGCTCTAAAAGATATTCTGGGAACAGAAACTAGGCATTGAGCTGACTGGCTTTCATGCTATAATAAAGTTACACCTCGTCTCCTGCGTTGTGCACATAGACGGCAGGGCTGTTTTCTCAGAAGTGAAAGAAAATATTGGCAACAATCTCACATTATCTGGTCACTCGTAGCCTTATTTTCTACTGCTTCCTGGAAGCCTATGGGATGACCTCAGAGTGTAGTTAAATAGCCTTTAAATGAGAGACAGTGGTCTCCAAAGGTAAACTGCTGTGAGACTTGGCCAACTCAGGCCACTCCAGGCTTCTTTCGGGATGCAGATAATTAAGTCCCTCTGTTACCAGTTGGTAGTTGATGTTGGCATATACATGAAAATAGAAGGAATGGCACATTACAAAGAAAATGATCACTTAAGATGTTGCTGTTTAGTTGGGGAGTCTACAAATTAGACTATTAATGCTAAATTGGAGTAAAATCAGATCTCATGCATAGTAATGAGCCTGGAAGTTTAGTTTAGAGTTAAGAGAGACCCATCATTTTATGCTAATGCAGGCAGGCCAGACACAAGGGAAGATAATGGGAAGATACACAAAGTAAGTGAGCACAGAGAAAAGCTTTTACAAGCTATTCACACCAAACCCAAACAGCACTGAATGCATGGATTTCTTCCAGAATGCTCACATTCAATGGATGTCACTGTCTACGAAAGGAATAATGGACAAGTCTGAAAAATTGCCTGCAGTTCTCTTTCTGTAATTACTTTCCCTGAGGAGGGACATGAATTGACAAATGGGGGACCATGAGGGACATGTAAGAGGTCTCTTGGTTAACATGCATAGTGATTTCCTAAGTGGAGACAATTCCTATATTCCCTTATATTTGATAATTCCATGAAATCTATTTTTAGATTTTAATGCCCTGAGGCTGACCTGTAGAGTCTATAACTTCCATTAACATTATGCGGGCAGTGTGTGACTGCCTCAAGAATGAATACCTAATAATCTAGTGTTTCATAATGATCAGGCCTTGGCTATTAAATCCTTGATTTCAAATAATAATGGCTAACATGTATTGAGCCCTCCACCAAGTGCCAGTTACTATATGAGATACTTACATAGAGTTAATATCCCAACATCACTAAGAGTTGCTATTTTATCTTCATCTAACAGACTCTGAAACGGACGCACATGGGATACACCACACAGCCAGAAACCAGCAGAGTAGGATTTCAAACCCAAGCAATCTGACTTTAAAGCTCATGTTCTTAATGGCTACATTAAATTTCCTGACTTCACAGCTATACAAACTTCCATGAATAAATGTAAAATTTAAAATTTTGTGAAATGCTTTTATTTTAATTTTCCAATGTTTCCTTGGATTAATCAATCCAATGAATTTAATAAATCTCCAAATTATCTCTATTGGTTAATTGGGCTACACTGGGTTAGGCATTCACAACAACTGAACTGCTCTTGCCAGATTTTCTCCAAAACCTTGGACTTCTTAAAAGCAATCAATGAACACCCCCATTGACCTCATCCTGCCTGCTCACTGAGCTGAAAAATAGGCTAGGTTTTGGTTACGAAGATCTCATAGACTGCTTGCTGATGAAGTTTATCTACTTTAATGCCATATGAGGTTTGAAAATGTAAAAAATGTAGTATCATACAAATGGAATTAAATTATCAGGGACTAGTCTTATTTCTTTCATCAGTCACAATCACTTATTCAGTAGCAACCCTTTTGAAAATGAAGCACGAGGCTGCAGTCTTTGAAAGATGGTATGAGCTGTTTTTCTCAGTATTTCCCAGCCTTAATGCCTGTACCGCACTTTCCACAGCAATTTGCGCACTTAATTGACAATGGGCTACATTGAATATTTGTTCTTCTTCAACAAAGGGATTCAGGATACTCTGTGTGCTCTAGCAGATGGCTTCATTCATCCTGACCTTTTTATGCAACTAAGGCACCAGGAATATTGGGCTAGGTGAGTCTCTGTGTAAGTAAGCCCAGATGAAGCACTTAGCGTAGGGGTGAGTGTTGTCAACAAGACTGGAATGGTTGACACTTCGGTGTGACTTGTGTGGATGGAAAGAAGCAAGATGGAGAGGGAGGAGCAGAGTTTTTCTGAAAGCCCTTCAATGAAAAGTGGTAGTCAGTAACTGAAAGCAACGAAAAGAAGTGTTTTTTTTTTTTGTTTTTTTTTTTTTTTTCAGGGATTGTTGGTAGCAGTTCTGCAATTCTGTTTTTCATTACAGGCAAAGCAAGATAAAGAGTTTTGACATCAGACATTAGGCACATACAGAAGACACTCATAGACAAACTGAGCTTGCCTTGGGATTTTATCCTTTTGTTTTCTTCCTATTTGCAGATCAAAAAGCTATATTTAAAAGAATATTAATAATACCTACTTATTACACCAGTGTGGGCTAGGCACTAGACACTAAAGGGAGGAAGAGAGGGAGGTTATTAATTCATGCAATTAACTTAATTAGATCATCTTATTTAATTCTCTCAGCCCTAAGAGTATGTACTCTCAGTGTCACCAAATACAGGTGATGAAATGGAAGCTTCCATAAAGTAGGTGATTTGTCCATTCCCGTAGAGAAAAAGTAGCATAGCCAACCTTAAAACCTGTTTGACTGGCTTCATAATCCCTGTACCATCTTGACCATTATTGCCTTGCCTGCATAAAACAAGGTATTTCCTATGTGGAAGAGAAGAATAAGCATTGAACAATTTTTCAAAGCTAAGGATATATTTGCTTTTTAATACAACAGATATTTATTTGGATACTATTACATGCAGGCTGTATGCTATGTCCAAGGGATAAAGTCATAGCAATAAAAATAGCTAATAGTCACTGAAAACTCATTATGGGACAGACACCTTAATCCACTATCATTTAAATCGTACACAATACTAGTTACTATTATTTCCCACACTATTTTGATGAAAAAAACCTGAAGATTAGATACTTTGGGCCACTTACTCAAGGCAAAGGAAGTGGTAAAATCAAATCTCTGGAAGGGCAGAACCCAAGTCTTTAAACTTGTAATCAACAAAATGACAAGTAAGGAACTGACATGACAGACTTATGGAGCATCGTAGAGTTGGAAGTGCAGAAAACTGGATGGGCATCCGGAGAATGATTAATGTAGAAACTAAGACTTGAGTCTGATTTAAAGTATGTTTTTATCAGAAAGCAAGCAAACCCATCAAAGAGTACAGTGGAGTTGATAGGTTCTATGTTTATTTTTTTATGTTATTGGCTTATGATTAATATAGCTTAAACTGTAAGTTCTTTGTTCAATGGTGGTAATAGATTTTTACAAGTCTTCATCCCTCAACTGGAGACCCATTTGTACACAACTGTATTAATCAAAACTCTTCTAGTTGTCTGTAATATGGATCCCTCAAAACCACTTAAATAAAGGAGAAAAATCATCTGAGTATATGGGTCACAAGTCAAGTGCTATTGTTTCAAGAATCTAAATAGTCAATGTGTAAGGGCCTATTTAGCCAGAGCAATTCCATCTGGCTAAACAGCGATTTTGTTGTTTATACAGTAAAACTTAAACTGTCCCTGTCCCTCTTCCCCCCAGGGGACTTACTTAAAAACAAGTCCCAGAAACCAGTCCCTGGTAACAAAGTCCAAATACAAGGGTGGGTCAGGCCAGGTAGAGGTATCCAATCAGTGGGGGTGCATACTGTCTCCCTAGCTCCCAAGGAGTATGGGCCCCACTCTTTGGGCACCTTTAGGGTGCCAATTCTGACCAAGGTGATAGGCCAGTTCAAATATCTACTATAGGGTAAATTGTAATTCAATTGGTCACTTATGTGTGACCTAGCATGACTGTACAGCTTTCTCTGTGTGTTACAATCTCATTGGCCACCTGTGCATGGCCAGGCCCAACCACATGGCCTTTGCCCTTAAAAGCTAGTCTGTAAGGCAGAGAGGGGTCGCCTCTTTGTAAGAGATGGCCCCAGCCGGTTGGTTTGATTCTCGATGCTTGGTGAGAAATAAAGCTTTGCTTGACCTTTGCTTTGTATCAGTCTTGCTCCTTTGATTATGAACCCAACAAATGGTTAGCTAGATCAGGCATCTCTGTATCTGAGTGCTCAAAAGGTGTCATCAAAAATGTGTCTTTCTGGGGTTCCTGGGTACCTCAGTCAGATAAGCATCTTACCTCCTCTCAGATCATGGTTCCAAGGTTCTGGGATCAAGTCCCAAATCAACTCTCTGCTCAGCAGGGAGCTTACTTCTCCCTTTCCTTCTCCATCTGCTTTTCCCCCTGCTCTATCCTTTCTCTTGCTATCTCTTTCTCTCAAATAAATAAATAAAGCATATATATTTTTTAATGTGTCTCTCACTAATTCCATCTCTCATCTCTGCTTTGATCTGCAAATGGAGACAAAGATGATTGCTCAGGCTTGCCTGGTCCTCATGACCCGAATCAGATAAGCTCCCCAGGACCCTGACTTTTGTAGTCCTACCCCCAAAGAAAACATGAATTCACTTCCCTCACAATGAAAAGGCAAGCTGTGTATATGAACAAATAAATGTCCCTATACTAGTGCAAATGCCTGTGTGAACCCATGGGAAAAGCAAGGAAAAAAAATCCCATTACTCACCTCTATCTTCCCATATGATCTTCCTTGGACATGAGCATTCCACTGTTAGCAACTCTATTAGAATAAGATATTGAAGGTTCCTCTTAAAAATGACAAGTATTGAAAATTGGAATCAAGATGGCAGAGAAGTAGCAGGCTGAGGCTACATCAGGTAGCAGGAGATCAGCTAGATAGCCTTACCTAAACACTGCAAACACCTACAAATCCAATGGGAGATCAAAGAGAAGAAAAACAACAATTCTAGAAACAGAAAATCAACCACTTTCTGAAAGGTAGGACTGGCAGAGAAGTGAATCCAAAGCGACGGGAAGATAGACCGTAGGGGGAGGGATTGGCTCCCGGCAAGTGGCAGACCAACAGAGCACAAAATTGGGACTTTTAAAAGTCTGTTCCATTGAGGAACATCGCTCAAAAGGCTAAGCCGGGGTGAAGTCCACGCAGGGTCAGTGTGGCCCCAGATCCCGCAGGGTCACGGAAAGATCGGGGTTGTCTGAGTGTTGCAGAGCTTGCAGGTATTAGAATGGGGAAGCCAGCTTCAGAAACAGAGCCGAGGAGTGCCCTCTCAGCTCAGGGTTACCTTGAACCGGTCACAGCCTGGGTGAGCTCAGAGCACAGCAAGAGGGCAGGGAGATGGGAGTTATTGGGCGCCATTCTCTGAGGGTGCACTGAGGAGTGGGGCCCCAAGCTCTCGGCTTCTCTGGGCCGGAGACTGAGAGGCTGCCATTTTCATTCCTGTCCTCCGTAACTATACAGAGAGTGTTCAGGGAACAAAAGCTCCCGAAAGCGAACCCAAGGGATTACTCAGCCCGGCCCATGGTAAGGGCGGTGCAATTCTGCCTGGGGCAAAGACACTTGAGAATTGCTACAACAGGCCCCTCCCCAAGAAGATCGACAAGAAATCCAGCCAGGACCAAGTTCACGTACCAAGGAGTGCAGGTTCAATACCAAGGAAAGCAGTGGAATTCTGGAGGAGGAGAAAGCAAAGCACTAAACTCATGGCGTTCTCCCCATGATTCATTAGTCCTGCAGTTAATTTATTATTTTTTTTAATTTTTTTTCTTCTGCTAAATTTTTTTGACATTTACCCTGTTCTTTTTTAACATTTTTAACTAGATTATCTAATATATATATATATTTTTTCTCTTTTTTATATTTTTTCTTCATCCGTTTTTTTCTTTAATTGTTTCCTTTTTTCTGAACCTCTTTTTATCCCCTTTCTTTTCCCCACAATTTGAGGTCTCTTCTGATTTGGTTAAAGCATATTTTCCTGAGATCTTTGCCACCCTTTTATATTTTACTTGCTCCTTCATATACTCTTATCTGGACAAAATGACAAGGTGGAAAAATTCACCACTAAAAGAAAGAACAAGAGGCAGTACCAAATGCTAGGGACCTAATCAATACAATCATTGGTAATATGTCAGATCTAGAGTTCAGAGTAATGATTCTCAAGGTTCTAGCCGGGCTCAAAAAAGGCATGGAAGGTATTAGAGAAACCCTCTCGGGAGATATAAAAGCCCATTCTGGAAAATAAAAGAACTAAAATCTAACCAAGTTGAAATCAAAGAAGCTATTAATGAGGTGCAATTAAAAATGGAGGCTCTGACTGCTAGGATAAATGAGGCAGAAGAAATAATTAGCAATATAGAAAAACAAATGACAGAGAATAAAGAAGCTGAGCAAAAGAGGGACAAACAGTTACTGGACCATGAGGGGAGAATTCAAGAGACAAGTGACACCATAAGACAAAACAACACTAGAATAATTGGGATTCCAGAAGAAGAAGAAGAGAGAGGGGAGCAGAAGGTATATTGGAGAGAATTATTGGGGAGAATTTTCCTAATATGGTAAAGGGACGAGCATCAAAATCCAGGAGGTGCAGAGAACCCCCTCAAAATCAACAAGAATAGGTCCACACCCCGTCACCTAATAGTAAAATTTACAAGTCTTAGTGACAAAGAGAAAATCCTGAAAGCAGCCTGGGAAAAGAAGTCTGTAACATACAATGGTAAAATTATTAGACTGGCAGCAGACTTATCCACAGAAACCTGGCAGGCAGAAAGAACTGGCATGATATATTCAGAGCACTAAACGAGAAAAACATGCAGCCAAGAATGCTATATCCAGCTAGGCTATCATTGAAAATAGAAGGAGAGATTAAAAGCTTCCAGGACAAACAAAAACTGAAAGAATTTGCAAACACCAAATCAGCTCTACAGGAAATATTGAAAGGGATCCTCTAAGCAAAGAGAGAGCCTAAAAGTAGTAGATCAGAAAGGAACAGAGACAATATACAGTAACAATAACCTTACAGGCAGTACAATAGCACTAAATTCATATCTCTCAATAGTTACCCCAAATGTTAATGGGCTAAATGCCCCAATCAAAAGACACAGGATTTCTGAATGGATAAAAAAAAAAAATCTTTATGTTGCCTACAAGAAATTCATTTCAGTCCCAAAGACACCTCCAGATTTAAATTGAGGGGGTGGAAAAGAATTCACCATGCTAATGGACATCAGAAGAAAGCAGGAGTGGCAATCCTTATATAAGATCCATTAGATTTTAAGCCAAAGACTATAATAAGAGATGAGGAAGGACACTATATCATACTCAAACGGTCTGTCCAACAAGAAGATCTAACAGTTTTAAATATCTATGCCCCTAACATGGGAGCAGCCAACTATATAAACCAATAATAACAAAATCAAAGAAACACATCAACAATAATACAATAATAGTAGGAGACTTTAACACTCCCCTCACTGAAATGGACAGATCATCCAACAAAAGATCAACAAGGGAATAAAGGCCTTAAATGACACACTGGACCAGATGGACATCACAGATATATTCAGAACATTCCATCCCAAAGCAACAT